>NC_091483.1:48471749-48771749 GCF_947461875.1 Haliaeetus albicilla | reverse complement strand
ACAAAAAGATAACCTGCAAACCAAATGCACAGTGTTCCTTTAAAATCCAATTCAGTTCACCTGTAGCTCAGTTTGCTGTTTTCTTAAATTGAGAAGTGAAAGGCACATCTTCAGTTTAGGGTCAGTGTGATTGGAAATGATGAACTCTGGCATTTTTGGGGCAGAATGATACTATGAAAGGGAGATCAATCTGCAAAAGGTAGAACATTTGCTTTGAAGCTGTTTCCAGTCTCTTGTCAATGATGTATTTTGTATGTTCAGGCTATTTCCCTGAACCATAACCTGTCCCATTGTGGTAGATTCCTCTCATAGCTGTAAGAACTAGAAAAGTTCATCATGAAAGCTGAGATTCTGGAGATGGGGGCTGTAGCAGGAGAGGATTCTGCAGCAAGTCCAGTTACTATGAAACTCTGACATATTTTGGGCCCTGTGTATATTCTCACATGCCCTTTCTACACAGCACGTGGCTAAATTTATGTGTGAGTGAGAGCAAAAGAATTTGGCTGCAAAACATTTCTAATTCTCAGTGCTATCTTGTAGTAGAGATGGCAGAAATTCCTGGGACACGTCTGTGCACACAGTGGGGTAGAGCAGAGCTTGCACCAGCAAGTCTGAGCTTCCACATCAGGGTCTCGTCAGGTCAGAGCAGGGGCAGCAACACTGGGGTCTGCCAAGGCACACGATATTTTGTGAGGGTCATATGCTGTGTGGTTTTCTGGATTCTCAGGTCCAGTGTGATTGCATACACCACCTTTGCATGGACTATATATTTGCCCCCCCTCAAGTTCCAACTATTTACAGAAATATTTGTTGAAGTTTATTGTGATGTCTTTTCACATTAAATCAATGAACAAACTCCCTTTTCCTATAGCTACAGTGGGAGTGTCACAAATGTGATGAGACATATATTTTGGTATTTTTTCCCTTTAAGAGTATTTTTCTCCCCCTTCCTTCTTTTTTTTAACAGGCCTTGTTGCTTAGTTTGTCATTCTTACGTATTTTTCACCTTGATTTTTTGACTGCAATTGCTTTCCTCAGTCCTGTCATGGGTTTTTTTGTAGGCCTTTAAAAATGAAGCACAAAGCCAGAGTGTTCAAGGTGAATTTTTGACTGCCCAGGCCTTAAGGGGGAGTTAAAATGAAGCAAAATGTATTCTCCCTTTCCTAGGAGGTGCTGCCGTTTTGAGGCATGTTTTGGGGCTATTTATTGGTGAATATAGAAAGTGTGAAGGATTAACTCATGGCACACAGGACTTTAAGAAGTCTTTCTTCTGTTGTTGCAGGAAAAAAACCGAAGTCCGAGAAGGATGACAAATTCAAACAAATTAAGGTAAGAAGCAGCTGTTTAATAGTGCGAGAGCTTGTGAAAACAATCTGTTGCAAATTTTTTTAATAGCCCCAATAGTATACTGTGGTGGATATTCGCAAATCTCTCATGCTTGTGGTTTGCTTAAGTAGCTACAGTTACATGGGATGTTTGGTTGTTTTTTTTTAAAAATGTGAAGGCTGTTAAAGCCATGACTGACGTCATCAGTTGACACAGCCCTTGTGTTACAACGCCTGGAGGTTGGAAAACTGGCAGCCTCGGCAATACATTTGCCATTTGTTTCTCTGTGTAAGTAGAAATACAGTAATTATGGAAAGAATGCTTCTGAACAATAGAGCTACCTTTTGGAGCAATTAATTTCTGTGCGTAAGGCATTGGAAGTTCATTTTTGTTCAGGCAAGGGGGAGAAGTTCTGTCAGAGCTACACCCTCTGCTCATGTTTTGCCAGTTAGAAGACCTCAGTTGTAAAGCTCCTCAGTCACTGCCTGAGATTTCTGCTCAGAGCATGGACCCCGACTGACATTTGCTTTCCCTACAAAGCATGGTGTTGCCTAGCTTTCACACTTCTGCTGAGCACCTCTATGAGGTGGTCAGTATTAAACACCGGCAGGATTTGGTCCCCCTTCAATTTTTTCAAAAAGCAAATAAAAAATGTTTCAGACTTTCAGCCTTCAGTAAAGTTGGTGTTCTTGGGTTGCACGTAGCAGCCGTGTCTGCAGCAGAAGGGCACTCACTGCTTGTCCCCGTGGATGTGAGAGACCTGGGCCTTAACAAATCCCTGCTCCGCATTAGGCAAGGGGGACTGCAAGCAGGTCTTCCACCTCGCAAATAGGTCTCCTACCACTGGGCTTTTGGACAAACGGAGTCTCTCCATTAAAAAATGAATGCTCAGCAATGGAAAGAAGCCGTAAGTGTCTGAGTAGCCCAGATAAAAACAGGCTCTTTCCTCTGAAACAAAGGACTGAACCGCCTGCCTGAGGTTTAATTTCTACCTTATCCTAGATGTATGCTTTTGGCTACGCGTGCAGCTCCCTATTGAGGCATTTTTTAAATCTAAGTGATATCTTTCCCCATGCATTTAGCTTGGGCTAGACATCTGGACACTGAAAATTTGGGTGATTTAGCACCAACTGTGCCAGTGTCCAAGTCCCTTTGTGGATCTGGCACCATCACCTGAGTTCCAAGATGCATATTTGTTTCTGCAGCTCGAAAAGGGCTGCTAAATAAACTCTGTAACCAAGCCTCAGTAAAGCTGAGCAAGGTGCTGGGTGTGCAGCGTTCCCATGGGGGCTGCTGTGTTTGCTGGGGCACTGCACAACACCAGAGGCTCAAGTGTCCAGTGTGCAGCCCTAACCTGTCTTTGCAGTCGGGATCCTCAATGGATCAATAGCAGCTAATTTTATCTTTTCTGGCTCTCCAGGTCTTTGACCTGTGGGTGGACACAATCGGTGCAGCTCATCAAAGACCTAGTTGCCATTAACACTAACTTTGCACCCTTCTGATGTGCAGAGGGGCCTTGAGACAGGGTGCGTGTTTGCCTTGCTTAATGGCAAAGAAGGTGCAGACTCGTGTCGAAGTGACAGCTCTTTTTGAGTGGATCACAATCACAGCATGTGGCATCCAGGAAAGATGTCCCTAGTTTTTTGTTCCCTTGATAATGGTTCATAGGGTTAGTACTGTGAAGGGCTGGCACCAGGTCTTGAGGCTCACTTTTACCCTGCCCTTGCTGAAACTCTTTAGAGCAGTGAAAATGAGCATGGCATGGCTTCAAATCCAACTGGCAGCTCTGTACCTCTCTGCAAGTGTCTCTGGGTCAGCACTGAGGAACATCTTCCCTTGCAGGGCTGGCATGGCCAGCCCAGAGTAAGAGCAGAAGACTTTAGACTTTGTAACCGATAACCCCATAAGGGAGCTGGTACCAGGGAGGAGGTTGGACCTGTAGATAATCCTTTAAATGTGTTTATAGCTTTTTAAAGAAATCCTGAGTTTATGGAATTAAACTTCTTGGTGTCTATTCTAAAGGGAGTTTTTTAGATTCCCACTCGAGTGTACCAGACCTACAGAGATGCATCTTGTGGAAAGCTCAGTCTATGTAGAACAGGTGGTGTTTTCCCAACACTATTGCCCTGTGGTAATGTTTATGATGTGATCTAAAAGGCTGTATTTAGTGTAAACACTTTGGTTTTCTTTCAGGCTTGCTGCAGAGAAAAATTAAGGCTGGAATTTAGTAATTGCTGTACAGAAGCTAAGGCTTCCTTTCAGAGAGCGCTAAGAGATACAGCATGTTTGGAAGGGAATGACATGAATATTAAAGAGAGTACTGTTTTAAAGCAGTGTTTCTTCCTTGTTTGTTCCAAATGTTAATCTCTTGTAGTAAATAGCACACTAATTTCTTGCTCTGTGAAGGCTCACTATAAATCTGAAAATTAAAAATAGCTTTCGTTTCAAAGCAGAAGATTTGGAAATGGAGTAGACTCTGGCTTCTTCTCAGAGAACCAAAATATCATTCTAAGACCATGTCTAGCAGTGACCAGGGGGTGTATGGCAGGCAGAAGCAATATGATTTATTACCGTCCCAGAACAAAGAGATGAACTGAGTCCAGGCTCCTAAAATAAACCAAACCTGACCCAACTGTACTGTTTTCATTCTAGCAAGAGCCAGTTGAATCATCTTTTGGGATTAATGGCCTAAATGATGTCACTTCTGACTATTTCCTGTCCTCCAGTATAAAAAATGAAGTTGACAGTACAGTGAACTTTGTAGGTAAGTACTCCTGTGCTTTTCTTACATGCCAAGCATACAGGTGACTTCAGAAACCGTTTTGACTGTGCCAGACTCAGCTTGCGATCAGCATTTTGCACTTCGGAGAATGCCACGGTTGCAGTCAGATCAACCCATTTTTCACTAGCCCAAGCCATGCAAGGTCCTGGTTGCA
The DNA here is from genome assembly GCF_947461875.1 of Haliaeetus albicilla. Classification (NCBI taxonomy): domain Eukaryota; kingdom Metazoa; phylum Chordata; class Aves; order Accipitriformes; family Accipitridae; genus Haliaeetus; species Haliaeetus albicilla. The sequence goes on along the minus strand of NC_091483.1, from coordinate 48,767,487 downwards.
GGTCAGCCCCACCACTTGCAGAGACAGCGAGCAGCACTGTGGCAGTGTGGTGGTTCCCCTGAGAGTAAAGCACTTACAGACATGCTCAGGGGGCTTTTCCTGACATGAATTTACTCCACAGGGTAGTGACTGTAGCCAATGTCACGTGGGAGTTAAACTGCAGTCAGATGGCGGTTTCCCATTGCTCAATGCAAAGATTTGGGTATAGGGTACCATTTTATTTGGGAGTTTAAACCTCCAGATGAAATGGAGGAACTTGGTTCTTTTTACTGGCACCTCAGTAGCAGAGTTAGTTCTTAAGATCACTGAGCTAACAAACAACAAGGATCAGCGAAGACTGCATTTAGAAACTGGTACATTAGGAATTAGCTGTCATCTCAGCATGTGAATAATTGGTTCTCAGTAGAATAATTGGACTGGTTTTTGACAGCTCTTTTTTGGCTGAGGTTGTCACTGCAGTGAGGGCTCCTATAAATGTGACCCATATACCATTTTGTCTAGAATGACGAAAAAGTGTTTGAAAGCTATGTTAGTCTTCTGCTTGGAGAGATGGCAGAAATTATGTGCAGTGACTATTTTTGATGCCTGTTTCTTAGGTCGCAGGGCTTTGCATAGTCATTCCCCTCAAGTACTTCTGTGGCTGAGGAGTTTGTGAGTAGTTTTCCTCTCTTTATGGCAGTTCATTTAATCAGCTGTTGCTTTGTAAGAGTGTTAGAACATGATTGTTGCTCCTACTATTACAGAGGGTTTTATAACTTGAAGGAATAGCATTGCAGTGCTATTAGTGCTTCCTATTTACTGACTGACTCATAAACAAATCTGAAACAACCCAAGGCCAATATGCAGTCCCAGGGAAGAAGCTTCATACATTTTTGCTTTGTTTTACATTCTTAAAGTCAAACAGAGGTCAGTTAACAGAAGTCTTTGGAATGTACCTGGTGTTCCCCAAAATCCACTAACATCAGAGAGAGCAATTTTGCTGCAAACATCTCAGTTTTCTAGTGTACAGTATATCCTGAACTCCTGTTTGATTTTATGATGAGAGGAATGCGTGTTGCACCTTAGAAGATCTCAGTAATTTACAGGACGGGACCCATTGTGGCAACATCAACACCTAAGAAGGATCAAAGGTCTGTTGTGGAAACTAAGCAAGATGTTCAGAGGAACAGAACTGAATGCGCACCTTAAGGGCTTTCATTTTTCTCTGGACTCACAGAATCCATTTTCAGGGGTAGGACAGCAACGCTCGGGTGGGTAACTGTCATCCAGTGTTGTTTAATTAATGGCTTGTGAAGTGTGCTGCTTATCCTGACTGGAGAGAGAAGTCCTTATTTAGGACTGCAAGCAGGATTTTAATCTAAACGGGGAAAAGGGTAAAATAGATCTGTTCTGCAGAAAGGAGGAAAGTCAGCTGGAGGGGAGGAAAGACAAACAGCACTTGCAGTGTTTCTGAGATAGGTGCAGCTCATGGGAAAGTTGTGGCATATTGCCCAAGTGAGCAGTAATTTTTGCTGTGCAAGTTATCTCTCGGGGTGGGTAAGAATTCGTCAGGTATTGAGGAGAAAGATAAAACAGTGCAGATGGCCTGCTCGTGCCCTGGCAGGGTTGCACAATATTGGTTTCTCCTAGATAACAGTTAACTGTGTGTGTATGTGTGCTCTTGCCCCGCATACCCCACTCAATAAAAAGTTGGTGTTTCAGAACCAGGAAAGGTGAAATACAGTGGAAACGAATTATCTGGAACAAAATCGTAGTAATTGTAGTGATTCAGCTTTAAAAAAAAAAAATTAATCCAGTATATGTGTAATTTTCTTTATGCTAGAATTGTCTCATAAAATATGTATCTAGGTTTGGGGGATTTTCCAGTGGTTACCTGGTACTTCATAAAGCAAAATGGTATGCAGCTTTTCCCTGGGAGAAAAACCTGTTGCTTTTCTTTTTCCAAAAAGTCGTGTTCTAGCCTTGTCTAAAGATAGAAGGCAGGAATGGATTGTGTGTATGTGTGTGTGCATTCATGTATATTTATTGTAGTTCATCCAGGAATAGATGCTATCTTTTGCCTTTTTAAAAATTAATAATTAGAGTAATTGGGTCACTTAACAGAAGAATTTCAAGATCTACTGTGTTTCATTGCCTACATGTTTTCCCATCATAGGTCTAGAAAAAAATGTACTGTCTGAATTTCTAACAACACAGCACTGTGTTTGTACAGAATTTGTCTGTATGAAGATTGTTCCTTTTGAAGGTTTATGTTCCAGTGAAAGAATCTCTATAGTCTTTCTCTTTCTCTTGGACAACTGTGGATTCTGGTTAGCCATCCTCTGAGATGGCTCCATCCCCGTGTGCTCTTCTGATATAACTAGTGGCTTTCAGCTTCGTGTTGGATTAATGCAGTTGTCATGTGTTTATACTGCTGGGGTTGATAGGGGAGTTGTACAAGATAGAAGGAATTGTCTCAAGCAGCTCCAGAGAAGTGAGATTCTGGCTTTTACCATGCTTTTGCTTGCTCAGTAACTTCTTGGTACCTTGGTTTATTCCCCTGTTTCAAAAGGGTGTTGTGTAGCACAATTAATGTCTGCAAAGCATTTCAGGACACTTGCAAAGCATCCATGGTACCTTCACTTTGTAGAAATAAATAATGTTCCTTTGGTATTAAATACAATGTGCCTGGGGGAATAGGAAAACCCTCTGTTAGTAACTAACCAGACTAGCTTTCTGTCACAGACCATGGGGATTACAGACAGCAGGTACAACTCTGTTTTTCTACATACTATCAATGGCATTGCAAGGATCAGTAAGAATAACCATCTAATTGGAGAAATCTTTCACAGATTCATGTCATGTATCAATCAGAGTCCCACCATGTTTTACATGACCATGTGGCTAGTTTTCTGCATGCCATTTCTGGTCTTCTCTTGCATAATTTACATGAGGGCGTCCAGAGGCCATGAGATGTTGGCAGCTTGCTGGGTGAGGATGCTTTCCCAGATTAGGAGAGACTGCTGTGCTCCGTATGTCCTGGTGAGACCACGTTTCTGGGTGGAGAAGGAGTGTGGCTGTTGTCTTCCCTGGGAAAACCTCTGGACAGCTGGTATGTCAAGGAAGGCTCAAGGACATTATGTATGAGAGCCAGGGGAGAGTTAGGCTTTTTCACTCGTCACAAGTGGGGGAAGAATTGTCTCTGAAGGTGATGGAAACTAAAGAAATCATGCAGGTTTCCTTTAGAAGTCCCACTGAAAGCAGGTGGTGGGCAGGGGAGAAAGTGCTGAGATGGTATTGAAGACTCGCTCAAATACCAAGCAGGCTCCAAGGACAGGCTCTTAGAGATCCAGCAGGGTCGAGGTGTTACGAGTAATCAATTTTTTATTTCTAACCCCAAGTTGTAGGACAGCCGCACCTTGATGGCAGCAGCGAGGAGCAGGTGATAGTTACCAATCCTCCTGATGTTTGCCAGGTAGTAGAGGTGACAACAGAAAGCGACGAACAGCCCCTCAGCATGAGCCAGCTGTACCCCCTACAGATCTCCCCTGTCTCGTCCTATGCAGGTAAGCATCCTGGCATTTCTTTACAGTCTTTTTTTGGAAATGTTTGGAAGACACTGGGGGAAAGGAGGGTCTTCTAGGGTAGGTGGCAAAGATCCAGAGATGTCTTATTTGGCTGCCTTCTGCATTTTTAATGAAACTCAAAAACTCACAGTCTTCCACTCATTTCACCTTGGGAGACAGCTCGGCAGATCTGAGGTTGGAAATGTAAGCTGCAGATTTTAGCCTGTGACTAATAGAAAAGAACCTTTTTAGATATAATGCAGAGAGGTCTTTTCATCCTTTATTAGAGGGGCATTTTTAGTGGTACAAATGGTGTGCTGCAAATGTAGTGTGTCCCCCTTGCCCCCTGACTTTACTAAAGATTAAAGGTCTTCTCTGCTGTATGTTTTCTCAGTGCCTAGCACAGCAGGCACAGAGGGTTGCACTAATGGTATATAATGCAGCCCTGGAGCTGAGGGCACTGGGGGTGTGGATCTGTCTTGTTATAAATAGTCTGCAGACTAGAACAGCCATGTAGTGACTGATAAGAAGTGGTACTGCAAGCAGCAGAGCTGTGGACGTCTGGCTTCCAACGTCTGCCTCCCATCTGGATTCTCCGATATCTAAAAAGGGGTGAGATAACACGCTTTTCCCTGAGTCAGGGTGCTGATGGTTTCTTTTCTTTGTCTGGCCCCTTATTTTCATAAAACTGGTAGCAAGTTAAGAGTCTTTGGCACTCATTTGTGCCTTATCCAAGTCTGACAGAATGTTCAGAAGTTGTTAGGGGAGAACAGATGCAAATGCACACATGGGCACGCTATAGAGTCCCTGCAATCATATAAGCCTTATTTCCGTAGAAAGCAGGGCAAAGCCACATTTGAAAGTAGAAAAATTTTCAGATCCAACCTGTCCTTCCTTTTATAACATGTTGCTAACTTCCAAGCCTCAGAAGACTGGGTAGAAACACAAATGTCATCTTTTTAGGCAAACTTAAGTATTAATTGCTCCCCATGCAATTTATTATTTCACACATGGTTTTGCCTTTGACTCATTAGGCTGAAATTACTTCCAGACACATTTTTATAAAATATATATGTAGTAATTTTTATCTTTGGGTCTGGGTGAATAGTATGATGTTCTTTTGAATGGCCTCCAATGTTAGTCTCACGCATGTTGATAAATGATTATGCTTCCCAATGTGTTTAGTCTGTAATGGCCAAAGCATTTAGAAGGGCTTTGCAAAGCGTAAGGCAGGGGGATAAGGGTGCGTTAACTTCCTAGCAGCTGGGAGACGGGGCCTTTGAAGCATTTGTCCTCTTTCCAAATGCTTCTTCCAAAACTTTTCCCGTCTGTGAACATGTGAACATGACAATGCTGCTTTCTTTTAACCTTAGCTACAGGATCCAAGTTCTTGGAATGGAAACAAAAGTCACTGTCTTGATCTGGAAGTCATGATGGTTGCTTGGGCTGGGACAATACAGAAGGGTGGCTTGGTGACAGGAGAACCACCCTGACATGAGCAAGTCATGAGCTACCGCCCCTAAAGTCAATGCAACAAGCCTGCATAAGGAAAATGAGGCACGACTGAAGTACTTCTGCTATCGCCTTATGTTGTCTTAGTATCCTGGTGGCTTTCAGTTGTCCTGACTTATACCAGGACCTGCTAGCCCATAACTCAGATAACACAGAGATGATTTCATGCCACTGATGTGCTTTTGAATGCATCTCAAGGCAGCTCTTGATGATCCTGGTTATTCTAGCTAGAGGCCAGTAGCAAGTGGAGTACTGCAAGGGTCTGTCCTGGGACAAATTGTATTTAATATATCAATGAGCAGAGGCGGTGTTGGAGTACACATTTGGAAGTTTATAGGTGACACCAAATAGGGGACACCAGTTGATATGCTTGAGGGCAGGGCCACCATCCAGAGAGACCTGAAGAGACTGCAGGAATGGGCCAGCAGAAACCTTACGAAATTCAGCAAGGACAGATGCCAAGTCCTCTGCCTGGGAAGGAAGAGCCCGTTGCAGCAATAAGAGGCTGGGGCTGATGGGATGGGGAGCAGCTCTGCAGATAGGTGAGCTGAACACGAGACAGCAGAGCACCCTGGCCACAGAGAAGGCCACCAGCTTTCAGAAGCACAGCTGGTAGATCTAGGGAAGTGATTATCCCCCTCTACTCAGCACTAGTTACACTACTTCTGGAGAATTGGGTGCAGTCTTGAGCCCCCCCAGACTAAGAAAGATAGAAACAAAAGGGAGCAAGTGCAGGAAAGGGCTACCAGGAAGATCAAGGGCTGGAGCACTCACTCTATGAGGAGATACTGAGGGAGTGGGACTTGCTCAGCCTGGAGGAGAGAAGGTTTTGAGGACCTTATAGCAGCCTGCCCTTACATGCAGGGATGTAACTGCGAAGGCAGAGACAGGCTCTTCACAGTGGTGCATGGTGGGAGGATGAGAAATGGCAGGCATAAATTGAAACAAGAGAACTTGGTCCAGCTGAATATAAGAAAAAATGTCACCTTTTTCGCCACAAGGACAGTCAGGCAGTGGAGCAGGATGCCCAGAACGGTTGTGCTACCTCCATCCTCTGGTTTTCAAGACCTGACTGGATAAGGCCCCAAGCAACCTAATCTAGTCCTGTAGCTGTCCCCGCTTCGAGCAAGAGGTTGGCCTATAGACCTCCTGAGGTCCCTTCCAGCCTGAATTGTTCTATGAACCTCTCTTTTTTAAAGCGTGCATTTGCCCTTGAGGCAGGAGTGAGGACCAGGGGTCTGTGGTTTGTTAGAACCCTGAAACTTGTAGGACACTCTTGTGACTATTTCTGGCTTTGTCTTGTTCCACACAAACCTGTACAGAACCACAGGAACCCTGGCCCAGTGCTCATGGGTTTGCTGGGTAGAGCTGCCTGCTCTGTCAGGTGCTACCGCTGAATGGCAGGAAAGAGTATGACGATAACAGCTGTGCAGGAACAGTTAGTTTAGCTCTTCTGAAACAACAACAAAAAAAAGTAGCCTGAGGTATCAGCTGTCCTACAAAAATCTGTTTTATTTCAAAAACACCTCTAGTTCCTTTCTGAGGTTACTCAGGCAAATGATATGAGTGGCCCTTGTGAGTTTTCTCTTATTTCCACTGACGTCTATGAAATCCATTTTTTTTAGTACGGAGGCTGTTGTCAACCTCCTCTTGTGTTTGACACTGATTCAAATAACTTTCTTGATTGAAATAACCTCTCTAACTTTCCATGCCTGAGTGGCTAGCTTCCCTGGCTTTGCTAACTATAGTGCTATCTCTTGCTCAGCATTTTGTTATGTATAAACACCAAGGATGGATTCCTTTTCAGCTGCATCACTCTTTTTTTGTTGCCACATGTTTCTTCATGTCAAGGAATATCTGTTTCTTGTCTCTATGTGGATTCCTCCTATTGATTCTATCTCTAGGGCCATTTCTCCTTTGCACAGATTAATTTCTGCCTCTCCTCCCCCCAGTATGGCTTAATTAGCCAGCTTAATCATCTTGGCACATCTCTTTACCTGGGCTGGTGAATGAGAAGCCCTGCAGAGTGTTAACTTCACAAGGCTTCGCAGTTAGATTTAACATTTCAGACTGCTCCTCTGCTTACTGCATGCTGCGGTATAGACTCTGGCATAGGGGAGGTACTGGCTTTGGAAGTAGTAGTCTGGAGTAGCTGAGCTGCCTGCTTCCTTGCTTCAGAAGGACTTTGGGTGCAGCTTAGATCCTGGGGTCTGAAAGAGCAATTCAGACCATTGGTTTACAGCCCTCTGCCTAAACCTAATGCTTAGCTGAGCCTCAAGAGAAGGGCAACGTGCTGCCAGTCTCTCTTGAAGACATGCAGGGGCATGATCCACGAGGCACAGTTCGTGCACTCTTAGCACTCACGTTATGTCCATTGCAGAGCATGAGGTTGCTCTCTGGGAAGGCAGGATCGTGTTTTATGGTTGCAGGGGCTGTGCGAAGCCGTCTGCATGGGCTAAAATGCATAACAGAGAGGAGCGTGGAAATTGGGACTTGAGAGCTCCCTTGTCTGCTACAGTAAGTCATCACATCGTTCCTTCAACCTTGTAATTTCTGCGTTCCTGTTGACTTAGAGCATGGATGAGCCCTATCTGCTCAGCCCTGGTTGGGGGGTTGGAGAAAGACCTCTTCCAAATGCTGTTGTGAGCCTGATAGATGCCTAGGGTTGTTCTCTCAGGAAGCAGGATGCAGTGGTTCAAAACCCCATGAGCTGAAGAGGACCTGCAATACAGGCCTCCGCTTTTCTGGGTGTGGGTCTGGGCACTGGGCAGCTGCCCTGAAGACAGCGGCTATCACTGCAGAGTGGTCCTGAAAAGAGGGGCTTGTGCCCTGTCTCAGATGCATCTGAGGCACGGCGCTCTCAACCAGCCCATGGGCCAGCAGCTTGACCCTCAGACTCTGGGAGACCTGTGTTCAGACACATGTGGACTTGAAAATACAGTCAAAATTCCTGGATTTCAGGCTGTTCTGCAAGGGAGGGATGCAGCTGGCAGGAGGATGGCTGTCCTGCTGGAGCTGTACCCCTGGTTGAAGTGATGAGGGTGAGGGAGGTTGTGTGGGGCAGGGGGAAGTGATTTGGCTGGAGATGGTAGCATTTCTGCTTGCTTGAGTGGTGGGTGAAGGGCTGAGAAATAGGCTGGAGGGAGCTGGACACGGGTGGCAAAAGCAAAAGAAACTATAACAACAGTAGTAAAGCGCCAGAAGTGACAACAAGCCCTTGAGGCCGCAGGCTAAGGTAACAGTTCATGAAACAAAAAACACACTTACCTCCTCTGAGGTGGAGTTCTTGTGGGTTTTGCAGGGAGATAAAAATAAGGATTTGGACAGAACTTTGCTCTTTGCCAGGCCTGGAGCTGCCAAGAGAGAGGGTGAGGGAGAGGGGGCATCCCCTGCTTGCGGGAGGCTCTTTCCTCTGCCCAGAAAGCACAAATCTACTCCTTCCCTCTCCATTGCTGTCTTTTCCAGGGTATAGCCATGTTAACTGTGATAACCATGTGAATTTACCCCAGTTGTTCAATGTAGCTGTGCTGTCTAGCCCTTGGATTGCTGTTGCTGCAGTAGGGGGTCCATGCTTCTTTGTTGTTTTCTGGTTGGTTGGCTTGACTCTGTTTGCTTCCGCTTGTTGGAAGTGGATCGGGCCTCCTGAGCTGGATTTTGATAGTGTAGGTAGAATAGCATGAGTTTCATTTTTGTTCCTGTTTTGTTTGACAGAAAGTGAAACGACTGACAGCGTTCCAAGCGATGAAGAAAATGCAGAGGTAAGTGTTTTGGGGATTTTTAGCAATTTGGAGCAAGGTCTCAAGAACAATGTCCTGAGGTATTCTTCCCCCTTCTCAATTTGCAACTCTGTCTGTCAGTGGAGTATCCATTTTAATAACAGCTGGGGGAGAAAAAGAGGTTCAGGGAAGACAGGCATTTGAACAGGAAGGTTCAAAGGAAGACAGGCATTTGGATGGTTGTCCCAGGATGGATATCGGTACAAGTTCTTTCCTCCTCATCTGTCCAAACTACAGGGAGATTAATTTGCATAATAAGATGTTCTGGAGAGCCATCAGCAGTACCAGCTAGTTTGTTAATACGATGCATTGACATTGCTGCATAGTGAGTATTTTATCCTGGTTGAAAGCATGCTCACTTTGTTTTCCTTAAATGGCACCTGAACTCATACAATTGGAGGAAATGCTTACATGTATGACAGAAATGCAACTTGAATGTTTGAGGTATGTGAGGCAAAAAGCTTTCCTGAGCAGTCAGTTGGGTATTGCTGGGTGAAAGGAATCTGTGGAGAAAATGCCCACCCCATGAACATTTCCTGAGCTGCACCTATGCAAAACCAGCACTAGCCTTTTCTTTTGGGACTGCCATCAAGTGACCAGACCTACTGATCTCCATGACTACGTAGAGGCCAGGGGAAGCTCACTGAGGACACTTAGATGCCCTGTGCTCCAGCTGCATTTTCGCAGAAGGTCTCTTGCAAATCTCTCTCCTGCTGTGCCCCCCAGAAAGCCCTCTGAATCCTCCTTGGAGAACTGCAGGTTGTACAGCTGTATAAAGGCACGGATAACCCTCTTAGTTTTGTCTCTTCTGCCTTGGTTAGGGTGGAGCCCATATGCAGACTGCCAAAAATGACTCCCCAAACCTCCTTTGACAGAACGTGCTATTGTAGCATGTGTGATGGGGAAAGGACTGGATGCTCATCTTTCCTTGGCGAACCTCCTCCCTGTGATGGGGGACACACCATCAAGTGACATTGGTTTTCCCGGCAGCCTCACCTGTATTGACAGTTTGGGTGGTGCTGTTTGAGAGGTCTTGGGTCTCTGTGCCTGCCTGTTGCCAGGAGAATGCTCTCTCTGGTAACAGAGGAGACGCTTCCATTTGTTATGCATGTCCATTTTTGTCTCCAGCATACTGGGAATAAGGCCTTTATTTTCCATCAGAAGAGTGGGCAGAGCCTCTTGAGTGCTGGAGAGCCACCAAGGTTTAGGCACACAACTTCAGAAAGGGAGTAGTGGCTGAGAGCCACTCAAAGACACTCAAAGACAGCGGCTAGACACTCAGGCTTTTAGAGATGGGGTAATTCCTGTGCAGTTTGTGGCTGTTTCTGTCTTCATCTTGTTACTTGGAGCACTTTGCAAAGTCACATTCGCTCATATAGCCTACCCTCCTTTTTTTCCCCCCTTTCTAGGGACGACTTCATTGGCAGAAGAAAAACATTGAAGGCAAACAGTATCTCAGCAATCTGGGAATGAGGAACACTTCTCATATGCTTCCCAGCATGGCAACTTTTGTAGCCAACAAGCCTGACCTCCAAGTCACCATCAAAGAAGAAAGCTGCCCACTGCCTTACAACAGCTCCTGGCCCCCTTTCCCAGACATCCCTCTGCCACAAGTAGTGTCCACAGCCTCCACAAGCAGCAGCCGGCCAGACCGCGAGACACGGGCCAGCGTCATCAAGAAAACGTCAGACATAACCCAGTCAAGAGTCAAGAGCTGCTAAGCCTTTGACGGTGTGGTTTTTTAGCTTTGTTTTGTTTGGTTTTGTATTTTACGTTTCTCTAGGAGAGGTTCATCCCTTGACGCACACGAGACAAATCTAAGGTAAAGCCTTGGCAATATAAAACATTGCTGTGTCCGACTCCAGTGCCGGAGTGTTTTTAACTCAGGACTCCAGCCGTCAGTATGTACACCTGAACCCAGGCAAATTTCCAAGGTTGCTACGTAGGAAAACAACCCAAGAACTTTGGCCCACTCGCAGGTTCCAGTGTTTCATAAGAGGACCAACCGACCACAAGGGAAGTGGTGCTGCTGCGCTTCTTGCTGTCAAGGCTGTGATGGAACTGAAAGCCTCAGAATGGAAGAGAAAATGTGAACTAGCTGGAATATTTTTAAATAAAGAAAAGTCTATTGTGAATATTGTACATAGTGCAGTACTAGCAACGTTGCAGTCTGCTTCTGCACCTTATTAAGAAAGCACTTATGAAAGGCCTTTTATTACCTTGCTCTACTTAATGGCACATTGAAGGTCCCTCCCCACCTGTATTCTTTTCCAAGGCTATTCTTGCTAAAGTGTCTTTAAAGAATAGAGGAAAGGAAAGGAAGTTAAAACTTCCCATGTGGACTTCATACGTTTTAAGACTGCTTTTCTCATGTTTGTTTCTAATCTGCTATGCTTGAATGCCGCGTGGTACAATAGGAAAAAAAAAAAAAGAGAAACCTATTACAGAGATATTATGCAAATTCCCAGATTTAAAAAAAGAAGAAGAAAAATACTCTAATTCTAACCAGAGCAAGCTTTTTTATTTTTTATACAGGGGAATATTTTATTCAAAGTAAAATTCTAAAGTGAATATAATTTTTTTTAATCTTTTCTACAGCAAATTTATAATTTTAAGATTCAGTCCTTGGTTATCAGCAGTTATTACATCCTTGTGGCACATTTTTTTTTTAATTTTGTAAAGGTGAAATAGCTTTTATGAGCTCATGTAGCAATCAGATTATCCTGTGGATTGATAATAAATATGGTATATAGTTAAATTTTTAATAATCCTCTTGTTTGTCTCTTTTAATCTTTCAGAAGCCCCAGGTGGCATGGGTTTGATAGGTGAATGTGACCTCTTGGACTGAGCAATTAGCGTGAACCACCTTTACAGTTTCTGGAGTACCTATCTAACAGGGTGGGAAGTACTGTGCTTGAGGCAGAAAGAGGAACTAGAGTTTAAAGGTGGCATACTCAAGTTTGGCCTCATGTGCAGAAGTTGGGAGTTGGGGCACCTCTTCTGCTGTTGTTCCATGGTTGGACTTTGAGCAAGTCACCTCATGGAAGTGATCATGTGAAAGTCCATCCCCCTGCCAAGGCAGGCTCAGCTTGCCCCATTCCTCATAGATCTCCATTTAGCTTGCTTGCAGTTTCCTTGTCCAGAAAAATCTCTTTTTGCAGAGTTTCAAGCAATAACTCCTTATTAGCGGAATGAATCAGAAGTCAAACATTCCTCAAGGCTTTCAACATTTACCATGTGATGGCAAGTTCTGATTCCTCTGGGTCTTTGAGGGAAGCTGTTGAGTATCTAATTGAGGGTGTGCAATGACTTGCAGGGTTGCATGATGGTGGTGGACAGGCTGTGCCACAGACTCTGTGAAGTGCTGTACGCCTCAGATTGTCACTGGCATGGGCAGAAGTTGAGAGCACTTACCCTCTTGTGGTTTTTTAAGCTGTTGGAAGTTGCACAGATTGTTACAGGTATGTAAAATACATGGACACAGAGTGTTCTTCAGGTGTGATTACCATTCTGATACCAACCTGACAGAAAGCTGATCCGAGTGCTGTGTATATTGGGCTGATAAGCAGTAACATGCACAAAAATGGCTGTATCACAGGGAGATGTGCTAACTGGCTATTGAAAAGGGAAAGTAAACAGTAGGACAGTGCTGTGTTCTTAACCTGATGCCACAATTCCAAATTTCATTACAAGTCTGTGTGAAACTTGCCATTTAGTCTTGCCAACCCACTGCCCAGTGGCATGGGAAGACAAGGTTAGAGCGCTGGTTAGGGTTGAGAGGAGGAGGAAGCCCTGAGCAGTATTTGATGTGAGGCTGAAAACTTGTCATGGTTAAAATCTTCTTTGTATGTAAATTTTCTGGTCTCTGTCCCTTTCATTTGGTTGTGCATTAACCCTTGCAGTGGCCCTCTGGGTCCAGAGGCCACAAGATTTGGTCTTCCTCAGGGAGGTTGTGTCTACCCACGTGTGTGTGTGGGAGTGTTACAGTGAGTCTCCAGCATCACGAGTCCTTCGCCAGCAGGGTTATGAGGCTCATGGCAGGTTTCTTTTTCTTGGTTTTGGGGCTCACTTGGGGTTATTTTACATTTTCTTAATACGGTCTCCTTTGGGTTTTGGAAGTTTTTGCAAACTTCCCAGCTAAAATTTGGAAGTTGCTCTGTAGCATGTCCTAGCCCCTTTTAAGATGATGGGCTCTTGTTTGTTAGGGAGGGACCTCACAGGGTCACGGATGCAGCGGGGCTGGAAGGGACCCCTGGGGTATACTGGGTCCAACCTTCCACTGAAAGCAGGATCTTAAGAGTAGGTTATCCAGGGCCCTGTCAAACCAAGTCTTGGATATTTCCAGCAAGGAAATTATTTTCTAGGCTTCATGAATCCCTTTCTTCTAGCCTTTCTTAGTGTGGCAAGTTCCCTGCCCCGTGGCTGGCCCTCAGGCTAGTGGTGGTGTTGGGGCTGGGAGCTGCTGGTGGAGAGTGGCTGAAAAGGGGTTGTCTGGGGAGACTTGGGGCTGGGAGAAGAGTCGTCATCTCCTGATGCATTTTTGTCATGGGGGAGGAAGAGTTGAGTTAGGTAGAAGAGAAAGCCCAGAGCTGCAGTTGTGCTGGGGCTGGGAAGGGGCTGCCGGACTCAACAGAGGGTTGATGCTCGAGCTCTCTTCTTGGGAAGGCTTGTTTTTGGAAAGGAAGGGCTGCAGCGCCGGGCTGAGGCTGAGCCTAGGGTGAGGGTCAGGGCTGAGGGAAAGAGAAGGCTCAGTCACATGGGGCTGGAAAGCATCATGCGATGTAAACTAAGTGCTGGCACTCATCTCCTCCTCCAAGGAGTATTTAGTCTGTGGATGGAGAGAAGCTCTTGCCTCTGGCGCAGCCTGGGTTTAGCATTAAGAGTTAAGGCCAAGAGAAAGCCCGGAGGTAGGGTTGTGTGGGGGCTGGAAAGCATCTTCTGAAGTAAACAGAGCTGACTCAAGGCTTTTGTTTTTCTGAAAGCAGGGCTGCTGTTTATCACAATGGCCTGGTCTCTCCTTGCTGTTCAGATTGGCAGTGTTAAATGTTGGCACGGCTCTGCAGGCCTCCAGGCAAGTGACCGCGTCCTGTGCATTATATACTGTGAGAGGCAGTGGGCTTTCCTCGTTCGTAGCAGGCGTTCGAGCTCCCTGCTGCTCACCCAAGGCACTAAGGAAGCATCTCAGAGGCCTTGTACCTTCGTGCAAAGCCCCTTTTTATGTTTGACCTTCTTGGACAAGTGCTCCCTGACCTCAGTCCTGTGTGTCCATCTGAGAGAGGGAACACATTTGCCCTTTATGACAAAACATTTTGACTTTCTCAGTCCCGGAGGCTCCCTCAGGTGCCTACAGGGAGCCTGGCCTCCAACAGGGCTGCCGAAGAGGAGTGAGCTGCCTTTTTTGTGTGTCCTGCGTGACTTTGGCTGAGAGCCTGGTTTCAGCAAGGCCTGCTGGTTGCTGGGGTGAGGAGATGGTTGCCCAAAGGCTGCCCGAGTGTTTCTAGGTAATATAAATGCTTGACTGCAAAGTAAACTGTCACTTGCCAGGAGAAGGATTTGCTACTCTTAGCATAAGCCATCTGAAACTTAGGAGTAGTCAAAAGGGAAAGGCAGGCACCTCCAGTTTAACACATGTGTTAACCCTTATGTAGCTAAAGCAAGTTACGTGGTCACATCTCACCTCCGGTCATTCCATGCAACAGTCTGTGCCAGCATGCTGATGGCCAGGTAATTTGGCTTGCTCCCCCCGGTCCTGTGAGGAGGGTAGCTGAGCTGCAAAACCACTAACCCCCTCCCCCGCTTCAGTAGCTGTGCAATAGGAGACACACACACATACCTCTGGGAACGGCGTGCGTACTTGGTAAATTCTCCTCTTCCCAGGGCTTATATGTTTGAAGCTCTTCCAAGAGGTATCCAAGCAAAGGAGTTACAGTACGTATCCATAACACTGTTCCATCAAAGAGAATACCCACCGTGCAAAGGCGGTGACGCCTCTGCAACTTGCTCAGACCAAAAGCAGTTGGCTAACCGCAGGGTGATGTAAATGCAAAGGAGGATTTCTTCGGGCTAGGACATCGGACATTTATTCTGAAATGCAATGTTCAATTACGTTTGTTATCCATGCTTGTAAGACTACACAAAGTCCTAAAAAGCCATCCAGCCTTTAATAGTGCAACTGCCAATTCTGTTCTGAAACACTGGAAACTAGATGCCTGTCCGTTAGCACTGCAAGTAATACCAAGTTAATCTTCTCGTGCAATTTTGTGATGTGGTCAGCAAGCAAGCCTGTAGAAATGTCCCTGAGCGGAGGCTGGAAGGCAGGTAAAGGCCAAGCTCTCCCTGTGCAGCACCCACACAGCTTGTGGCCAGGGTGCTGCCTGTGCTTGGACAGCTCAAGCAGTCCCCTTCGGGGGAGCTCAGCTAGCAAGGAGTCGTGATACCAAGGTCTCTGGCAAAGCCTGATCCCTTCAAAAGGGCTGTCAGCAGGGCTCAGGTAGGAGAAAAGTCATCTGAGGAGTAGCAGAACTGGAGAAGATGGATTTGCTTGGGATCTGGGCTGTGTTCAGAGGTGTGTGCCCTGGGGTGGGGGATATTGCTGTAGCTCCACTGTTGGTTAGGGAACTCACACAGTCTCCCTCTCTCCCACCACCTGGTCTCCTGATGAGCTTTCTAGTTGATGGGTTAACCTACACAGCAGCCTCTTCCTCAGTGAGGACCTAGTGAGAGCTGTCTTTTCTATCCAGGCACCTGCTTTATGAAACTTGTAGGAACTTTTCATCAGTAGGATACATCCTACTGCAGAGTTGTAGAACAATTTGGGTCAGGCAGGACCTCAGGAGGTCACCTGGCCCAACCCCTGCTCCAAAACTTCAAAGGTAGGTCAGGTTGCTCAGAGCCTTATTTGGTCAAATTTTGAGTATCCCCACAGATGGAGACTGTTGTCTCTCTGGGGCCCTGCTCAGTGGTTGCAAAGTGTGAAGGGGGCAGAGGGGGGCACAGGCTGATGGGGTTCAGCATGATGACGCGCATCTCAGATCCTTGGGAAATCAGAGGTTTAGTCTGTGGAGCTGGAGGCTCCCCGTGGTATCAGGGAGGGACCTGGTTGCATGAGATACTGCAGCCACAGAGAGAGCTGCTTTGAAGTCTGAGAAGACGCAAGGAGTGGCAGTATTTAGCGAAAAGGAGATTATAGAGCACAGGCTTCTCCTGTATTTGCAGATTTACCACAAGGGGAATCACCCCCCTTTTACTCTGGGTGCCTTTGCCCTCAGCTATCACTGACATCTATTGCCTGGGCTTGTGTTTCTTGCATTCTTCAAAATCAACTGGAGTCAGCCTACCCTGACTCAGAGAAGGCACCAAAGTATAAATATTTCTGTAGCACCTGAGGAAGAAAAGAGGTCAAGTACAGGATCTTGGGGATTTAAAAGGTGCAAGTCTGACACATGCTTTGAGGGTAATTTTACACACTCTTCTGCTCCCATCCCAAAGATGAGTTTGCTGAGCAGATGGTGCCTCGAGGTAGATGGTATTTCCATAGGCAGAATATGTATACCTGTGTGTAAGAGATTAATTTACAGACAAAGCAGTTAAAGGAAGCTTGGTTAGATCCATTTGGATCTGTTTAGATCTGTTTGGAGGGGATATGTTCCCTTGTCCAGAAAAGCTAAGCCCAGCCATGTCCATTTTTTGCAGGACAGTTAATAAAGGAATGTAAACAATTTTTTTTTCTTGTATTTGGAAGGGGCCAAGAGAGCTGCTGGAGCACTCCTGTGAAGGCAGGATCACCCTTTCTGTAACTCAACTGAAATAATGGAAAAAATGAGGGAGAACTTGAAAAAAAAAGAAATAATGACCCCAAGCATAAATTTGTCTGCGTGCGCTTATGAGTCACATAAAGTTACAACCCAGGTTCCTGCTGGTGTCTGGGGCTGCCGCTCCTGGCGTCCTTCTGGAGCCTGGCAAGATCCTTGCACACAAAGATATTCAAATCCCATTCAAAACAACAATAGGTGAGTCAGCTCAAAATTCCCCAGGACCAGGCCCTTACCTTTTTTTCGCCCCAGCCGGTGGCGATGGCCTCGGTTCCCGTTTGTGTGTAACCACCTGCCCGTCCCCCTCCCTCCCTCCCTCGCTTGCATGCATCGGTGTCGGGGCTGGTGGTAAAGCTTGATTTACATCCTGATGCACTTGCACCTTTGTTGGAAGTACCTGGGAGGCAGTAGTTGGACGTAGCCCGCACGCCTCTTTGCCACAGGACTGCAAAATACATTCAGTCTGCACTTGGATAAATGGGAGAAAGATGCATCTGTAGGAAGCATGAAAACTGCCCGTGCCCGTCCACACTTTGGGCTTCCTCAGGGCTCCTTGCAGTCACCAGGTTTGCTGCAGGGCTTCTGCCTGGGCCAGCAGAAACTGGCTTCGCCTTTAAATCGTTTCCCTCTCACCCACGACGCGTCTCTCTCTTTTCTTTCTCTCCCACCCTGCTTGCGGCTGGGGCTTCCCCCAAGGAGGGAGAACGGGCGCTGCCATGTGCCCCTCGCTCCGGCCTCTCCCTCCCTGTCGCTGGCCTGGCAGGGGAGCCGGGAGGTGGCCACGGCACTCGGCCCTGCGATGGTGTCCTTGGAGGGTGCGCACGATGGCCAGGGGCCGGGACCCCCGGCTCGCATCCCCAGATGCCTGGGGGATGCGCTCCCTGTCCCTGCGCCTCTTACGGCAGCATCCCGCCTGGTAACGCAGGCAACAGGCCGGGTTAGCTTCATCCCCGCTGCCTCACGTTAGTTGGTTTTGCTGTCTGTCTGTTAATTACTTCTGCTGATTGGATTTCATGAGGAGGGGCCGGTGGTGGGGACTTGCCGGCGCGCGAGCGGGTGTTTCTCCTGCTGGAGAGGCTGCGCTGCCTCCCTGCCGATGCCGCGGCAGAAGAAACAGCCCGATGACCTTTTCAGCGAGTGCTTGCAGGAGGGTTTCCTCCTCAGCGGTAAGAGCAGCAGGTGCAGGATTTTTCTGTCAACAATAATGAAAATAGTGGTGGGGAGGAAGGAAACCACGGGGGCCAACAGCGACTGGTGCCACAGACGGCGCTTCGTCCAGGACCCTGGGCTTTCTGAGGAGGTGAAGACAGTTGCAGTAAGGCTTGGGATGCATGAAATTCAGCTACTGGATGTTACAGCTCCTTGAATGAGCTTGTCTGCGTGTGTAGCAGCTTTAAATAAATCAGCAAAGGCAGAGGAAGCCCTATCCGAGTTCAGTGTGTTATTTTTTGATGAGTGGCTGATGATAGGTAGCTCCTTTGGGCCGGTTCTGCTCTCGATAACGCGTCTGTAAACTAAATAATTCAACAGCAGCTAATAGGTGTGCTGTCAAGCTTCCCGCAGCTGCAGCTCCAAGCACTGCCCAGCCTCCTCGATGAATTTGTGTTCCGAGCTAATTTTGGACTGGCGTCAGGAGGTGACACGCCAGTGGAAATGACTCCTTGTTTTATACAGCCTAATGTTGGTGTAGAGATGGTAGAGAGGAATCAGAGTGATGGTTTTCATTTTAATCTTGTAAGGACTATCTCTTTCAGACCCTAGTGCTGTAGCTCCTCTGCAGAGAATAATTGATAGCGCTGCCTTCATTCCCTCCGCTCATTCGAGGTATGATTTCTCAGCTGATTTATACACCTCATCCTGCCCTTTAAACTTAGTACCTTTGCATATGTTTTTCCAGACTGTTTCTTAGGAGAAGGTGAACTTTTAAGGCATTCAGACTCAGGCGGCAGGCTGGGGATTTGCTGGGGTGCTGAATTATTAACCCCTCACAGTTTCTGCCCTGAAACGTGGGGGAGCAGCAGGAAACCGGGTAGGTGCTGAGGGCGTTTGCTGTAGCACTTGCTTTTGCATGTGCCCGTTTAAAGATGTTATCTTGCACAGTCAATGTTGTCAAGTTTCATTTTTCGGTAGTATTTTTACTCTCAGGCAAATCTGGGTTTTTTTTTCCTTTTTTCAAAGAACTAAAAAAAAAATAATGCCACCCGACTCACTGTAACATTTTAAAGGCCATTCTTCGTTCCTGTCGCATGTGACAAGGTGCAGCTCTGTCAGGTGCAGCAGCCGAGATACCTGTCTGAACACAGTTCTCTTAAGGGCAAGAAAATATGGACATGTAAATAGGCGTGCGGGTTTGTTTCTGGTGCAAGCCCTCGAGGGCTAATGGCTGTCAAAACCTGTTTAATGCCTGTGGCGGTGGGGTCAGTCTCGCCGCCCGGGGCAAGCTGTGCCAAGCTCGCAGGCGGTAGCAGCGTTCACGTTCGGCTGCCTGGGTGTCCGTGGGGCTGCTGCAACACGGCCTCAGCTCCTCCCGCATTCATTTTTATTTTCCATTTCGCTTCCCCTTGCCGCTTGCTTTCTTTGGCCGGGTTTTAACCGTTTCACACGTGCATGATATGACTCCAGCACCTGGAGCCTGCTTCATACGCCTCTTGGTCTGGTCCTCCTTTATCCCTCCTCCCTGGTCACCTTCCCGTGCACACTCCCCCATCAGTCTGCATGAGCCCACTGACCCCTGCCACCCCAGCTCCTGATTTTCTCCAGTTAGTAAATGAAAGAGGAGTTGTATGGCTTGGTGCTTTCACCTTCTCCTAAGAAGCCTCCAGCAGCGCTCTGGGCATCTGTAGGGAACACACTGATGCCATCCTGTCCCTGGGGCAGAGACCAGCATTGCCCATCGTGCTGCCCAAGCTTTTTGCCCCCAGCGGACAGCCATACAATGGAAAAGGATAAACCAATTCACACGGATTATATAAAGCATGGCATGGAACAGCCCTGAGTCAGCAGTGTGGGGCTTTCCCCTGCCCCAAAACACTACCTTGCTCTTCCTGACACGATGCGGGTAGCACAGCTTGGGCAATCCTGTGCTGGCAGGGATACACGTGCGGCCACACACCTGTGCAGCCCGGCTGCCTTCATGGGACACTGCACCTTCCCTTGGGGTGCTGTGGTACCCCACTCTGCACAGCCACATCGCTGCTGGCATGAGGGTGGAGGACCCTGCAGACGATGCTGTTCAAGACGCCTTTCCCTAGAAGCTGTTTCCCTGAAGGTTTCCGCTGCCCCTGCACACACGGCGTGACTCATCCTCATATTTGCGATTTTTGCAGCTTCCTTTTGTGTTTGCCATACTTTGCTGGAGAAAATGAGATGATTCCTGTTTTGCTGGAAGGCCTTACGGTGCCACGGCACGGTGCGTTTTGGGAGAATATTGTTATGTCTCTGGTGACTGCTGTTTGGAGGCACAAGTTTCTTGGTACTACAGAGAGACTTTATGAGCATTTTCTGTTTGGTGTGTCGAGGAAAATTTACAGGGAAAATGTAAATGATGAGCATGAGCAAAGCTGATACAAGACCTCTTCATGAACATTTCAAAGGGCTCTTCTAAAATGAATCAAATGTTGGTACAAACTTCCTGCAAAAAACCCCAAAAGATCAGTTTAGGATCAGTTACCTAGAGATCAACAACCCACTCTGCCATGCCTGGCACCCTCTGGTTTCCCAGGGAGGCTGCTGGGCACCCTCGCACCTCATGCCAGGCTGAGTGCGTCCTCCCTCGGGGATGAGGATGCAGCCAAGCATCCCAACTGGCTCCCCACCAGCACAGCAACTGGTAAATGTGAGCTGGGGAGTTCACGACACCGTAACAGCAAGTCTTCCTTCGCACGGCCGTGTGGCCGCCTCTGCTGAAGTTATCCTCGCAGAGCCTGTTCATTTCATGGTTTTGCAGAGTTTCAGGTTCCAGATGGGATGGAAGAGAAGCAAAACCAGAGCAGCACGACAGAGCAAGGAATTACATTTATGGCAAGTCCACATTTATTCACGGAAGTCTGGTTAACTGGGTTCTAAATAGTTTTACTTAAATCTCTTAAGTTTCCATCTGAATAAGGTCTTTTAAAGCAGACAGATGATACTAAATCAAGTTCACTGCGGGCTTAGCTGCGGGAACAAGTTACCCCATCCCACTGATCACTCTGACTGTCTGCAGCAAATGCTAATTTGAGGTAATGGAGCCTTGATGAAAGGGAAAAAAAAAGGGAATTAGTTAAAGGAGCATCCACTCCAGCAGGTCAGAGGGATGATATTTCTATTTAGCTGCTTTAATTAACCAAACATGATTTCCTTGTGTAAGCAGCTTCTCACTGCTCCAGGGGATGGAGGGCATTCAGGCACAGGATGGCCGTATCCATGACCGCTTCGTTAGGATCATTACCCCTCTCGCTTTCCATGCACGTAAACACCGCAGACCCGCCAAGCTAAAAACAATGTCCCAGCTGGGTCACTTCAGGTAAAGCCAACAGGATGTGCAGTGACTTCCCCTCCCTCGGCAGGAGCACAAACAGCCCCTGCGCCCCGCCGGGAACCGGTGCCCGCGGCCAGATGCAGGCTGTCCATCAGCGGTGGCGGCTGGCACCCTCTGAACAAGACTCTTTTTTTTTTTTTTTCCCGTGCTAAATGACGTGCGATGCTGGGCCACTCGATTGCCTTACAAAGGAAAGCCTGGGCTCAGCAGGGGTGCAGCTGCCTGGTTTATTTTTGTCATCCTTTGGATGTTTCTTCGTGTGCTGACTTCAAGGAAGTTGTTACGAAGATAGGCTTGAGCGTTAGAGTGGTGTGAGGAAAAGCAAGCTGCCTTGCCCTGAGCCAGTTGCCTCCAGTGGAAGGGGGAAGGCCGTCAGGGGGGAAGGCCGTCAGGGATGGGGTTGGGCTCCAAAGCCCAGAAGTGGACCTGAACACTGCTGGAGATCAAGGATGGAGGAAAGTGGGGTTGAAGGTTTCTAGAGAAGTGCTGCCATGGGGTCTGGGGAAGGACGTCCCACCCAGTCCATCTGCTGCTTTTTCCAATGGCTTTGGTTGATTTGGAGAAGAATGTGGCTTATTGGTTAGAGCTACAACAGCTCTCATGGTATATCCCTAAAGCCTGTACTAAGTAACCCCCCAAGCTCCTCGTTAGGACAGAACTAGTTAGCAACAACATCCTCCAGGACCGCTACCCACACCAGCTCGGATGCTGCTGCCCGGAGTACCTCTGCATCAGGAGTGCAGGGTGTATATGGCTGTACCCTTACGTCCAGAGGGCTCAGGCTGGTGGGGACGGCTGTAGCTCACAAGCCAGCTGCATTTTGCCCAGACACCTCTCCCTGCAGCAAACTAGCTGCATTTGGTCCAAGCCTGGGTCCCCATTCTGAATGCTATGTCTTGGTTTGAAAAAAGCGGGGACCCTCTTTCTTGAAAGGATAAATCGTGCTCTTGGGTAAAAGTTTGTGCCCAATTTATGCCCAGAATTTTATCTGCATGGTAAAACTTGTCTGTGCTGGCTGAGGCCAGTTCTTCTGGATTTTTGGCAGAGACCAAGCTGGTGAAGACCTTACTTGTAGGAATGTCCTCTGGCCTTCAGCTTGGTTTGAAGATCTTTTACATGCCCCTTATTGTAGCAGCAGCATGTTTCACATAGTTAAGAGTCAGTCAGTCGGTCCTGTCCTTCACCTGACAGTCTGTACACCTCCTTACGCATCAAAAAATACCATTAGCTGTTTTTGCTGTGGCGCTGCCCTGGAAACTCACACTTGATACCTTCTCCACTGGGAACTCCACACCATGCACCGTCGCTGCTTTCTAGGATCCAAAGCAGAGCCTGACCACCTTATTTCCAAGCTGCCTACCTTCATGCTTCCAAATCAAACAGTATAAATAATTTAGAAACTTTTTATTAATTAAAGATCATTCCTCTCTGGACCCATTTGTATTTAAAATCCTGCTAAAGTGAGTGTCTCCTGCAAATATGGGTGTATTTGCTATCAGATGGGCAGCCACTGCCCAAGAGTATTGGGCTCAGTCAGCTCTGTTTTCATCACGACTGGGCAGCAGTTTTGGGGAAGTCCACCCATATCTTCCGTAGGGACTGCACTCACACTCCGCTTTTGCATATCTCTGGTAGGTGTTTCTGCTCTGCTTGGAGTCAAACTCCTTTTCTCATTGCTTCCCCTAACTGACTAAATATGTGCTCAGTGCTGTGGCATTGTTCTCTGGGTTTGGGCTGTTTCCAGCTGATTAATTATTACAGCCACACTGTAGTATTTACAACAGGAGGACAGGGATGTGCGTCAGATGACTGGTCCGACTGGACCAGTATCCTGTCTCCAGGATATTGGACAAGTATTTTGGACAAGATTTTTGAAGCCGGGGCAAGTTTAGAGTGAATTTTTCCTTGGTAAATCCTCCCAGCGTTTACTAATCAGCATTTTGGAGAGTTTATGCACTAAAGGTTGCATCTGAATGACTGTATTTAATAGTCCCGATGGACATGCCTCGCACAAATGTGTCTGATTCCTTTTTGACCCCGTTGATGCCTTTAGGCACTCCAATATCCCCTAGCAATGAGTTTCTCCATCCAGCTACACATTGTGGGAAGAAGTACTGCTCTTCAGCTGCTTCAGAACAATTGCCCGATAATTTAACCATAAAACAAGCATTCTAATTTCATCAGATATACAGGCTAGGAAAGTGAAGACGTGCCGTATGCGCTCAGATTTCCCAGAACCATGCGCATGGTTTGGGCACATGTCGAATCTCAGTTACCTGGACAAATGCATTAGCAAGTGAGAGTCTTCAGTGACACTCCCTGGGCACACGCAACTGGTCCCACCTCTGCAGGAACCCAGCTGAGACCTCCAAAAACCTAGGTTTACCGGGTCACTGGGGCACCAAATGGAGACAAACGGTTGCACGAGAGCTACGGTTCATCGGTGGGTGCTCCTGGGTGTGCAAGGGCCCCACAGCGCTGCACCGGCAGCAGCGATGACTTCCCAGGCACCAACCTGAACCAGGGCTGACCTTTGCTTAAGGGTCCCGTGGCATGGACCGGAGCAGCGTAACCGTACCGAGGGACTAAAAATAGCAGCTAGCTAGTCGGTGCTCTGCTAAGTGCGTGGGGTTTTGTACGAAAGGTAGGTTGGAAGAAGCGCTGCCGGCTCCGGGAGGCTTGCCGGCGTGAGCGGTGCTTTCAAGCATCAGCAGCTGAGCACCAGCAAGCGCATCACCGGTCCCCCCTGCTACGGAAAGTGCTCTGGGGCTGCCTGCCGTCGTGCTACCTGCCTGACCTGGGCGTACGGCACCCCCTGAAGAGGCAGCGCATGCAGATGTCTTGCACATCTGTACTTCCAACCGTGCAAAGCAAAAAAGCCCGTCATGTGCAATGAGCAAACCTATTTGTGAGCGGTTTTTTAAAAGCTCTTCCTTCACGCCCTTGTCTGGTTTTCAGTGAAAAGTGTTACTTTCTTTCAAAGAGGAAGCAGGTGCTAGAAAGGGTTTGTTTTTGCAGTGGTGGGAAACGGCAGGACGTGTGGCCTGAGCTCAGCCCCACTTTGCCGGGTTGAGAAAGCCCCGCTCCCACGCTGGCGCTGAGCACTCCTCCGAAGCCCACCCTGCGGGGTGGTGGGCTGCAGCCCGCCTTGCCTTCTCGGGGCGGCCCAGGTGCCCACCCGCTCACACGTGTGCACACATGTGCCTGCACACACGCGCGCAGGCTGTCCCCGCAGTGTGAAGGACAGCCAGCTGTCTTTACTTTTTCTACCTGATAAAAAGCAGAGAAAGATAGACAGGTTTCTAAGGTGACGAAACGGAGCTGAAAACAAGTGTCTCTGTCAGTCAGGGACCATAACGCAGTACTCTGTACCTTTGGGAGTCTTGCGAACTTTAGCTACAAAGCCTAGACTTGGAAGGGAAGGGGGAGGAGAGAAAGGCAATACCGAGTGTTTCTCTGTCCTCTCTGCCTGCAGACTTCTACCCTTTCTTTGCAACTTGGGTGAAAGTGGCTACCAGGCTGAGAAGGTTTTGAGCAGGATTTACTAGCTGGAGAAGCAGCTGGCATGGCTGCTTCTCCAGAAACGAAGCTGAAACCGAGTTTTTTGTTTTTTTTTCTCGTAATTCACAGGCTTTTCAAAGAAATAAACACAGGTAATCAGTTTTGACCAGAGATTTATTTTATCTCATGGCTTCACCAATACTTTGACCATTTTGTAGCAGCTGTGGATGAAATGCCGTTTCATTACCCAGGACTTACAAACCTGGGGAGAGTTCCCACTAGCCACCCTCTCTTTCCTTCTCTGACAGCGGTTTGCACGAGTGCTGAGCCGGGGTGGCTTTCCTGCACATGGCCATGGTGTCCGTGCCCAGACGGATGCTCCTTGTGGCCGTGGGGACCAGCAGCAAGAGGCAGCACGCTAGAGACGGACCGATTTCCAGGCTGTCCGCTGACAAGTGACCCTTGGGACAAGGCCAGCACGGAGTTGAGGAGCAGGGGTCGGCTCCCTCTTGACACTCCACATGAGAGTGCCTGTCCCCTGCATACAGCTGAGCCAGGGGAGAACCGAGCTCCGTGTCGTGCTGGGGATGGAGTCTCCATAGCCTGAGCTAGTCCCTTATTTCTGTTTTGCCATGCCATGACTCCAGAGTTCACGTGCGTATGCTGAGACTTGAATGGATTTTTTTTTTTCCTAGCAGCAGTGAGGCAATATCCAAATGCAACAGAACAGGATATATGATGTATACATCAGATGTCATCCCCACTTTACTGGGACAGTGCTAAGACAGGAGTCTGGCACACAGCAGTCTCTGATCCATGTTAAGCATGCCATCACCTGTTTTAAGCCTGGTTTACCTATCTGAAGGAGAAGCATGCATTTTCTTTGTGCTGAGTGGGTAACTGCACCCCATGAGGGCTTATCGCTTCCCTTAAGCCCTGTGCAAGTTCTTGAGCATCTTGCTCGTTCATGCTGGTACAGCTTGCTCTGTTCACGGGGAGGAGGTGCTCTAGCACGCTGAAATAAGCCTCTATTTTGGTCTGCAAAACCTGTGTATTACCTGCGCATTCAGCAGAAAGCAATCAACCTGCAGTATTTTGGTGTGTAACCCGTGAAGACTTTTCTCTTTAAAATTGCCACTGTACTGTGTTAGCTGTTTGTGGCAGCGGCTTCCGTTCCCCCCCAGATGTCTGGTATTGCTCAACGCAGGGGCTGCCTGGGCATGAGCAGGGGGGGACACACAGCGTGCTCAGCCCTCTCCCTTCAGCGGTGCTTTGCACGGGCCCCGCTAAACGGAAGGGAGAAAAGAAAAGAAACGGGAACTTCTCTCTGGAATTGTATCATCCCAAAACTGAGAGAAGAAGCAAAATTTAAATAAAAAGGACTGTTTTTAGTAAAGGGTGGTGAACTTGCTAACCTCACAGCAAGCAGTTCCCGTGCTGTGGTCTCTGGCGGAATGGCTGGATTCAGTGCAACAGTTCAACTCCTTATTTCCAGTCGCTAATCTGTATTAAATATCAGCTGGCGTTATATGAAACATTTCCTCAGTATCTTCCAATGCACTGGGAAATCTCAGACTACTTCCGGAGTGAAATTTAGCCAAAGAAAACTGCGTAAGCCTCGGTTTCTGAATTATTAGTAAAGCATTACATGAAACAAGGTGCAGCTTTCTACATCTACTGTGGTTAGTATGACATATCACATATTCGTCTTAGCCTAAAAAGAAATAGCACTTCGACTATTTTTCTGTGTCTGCATTAGAGGTCAGAAGAAGAAACAATACCAAAAGAGAAAGAAAGAGAAAAAAGAGCAAATGCCAAACTTATTGTTGTGAAATCACTCCTTGCAGCTGAAATTTCCCTCAAAACCACCTGACACAACAGAAACGTGGGCCTGATTTTCAGATGAATAGTTCGTACAATTTTCACTTACGAAGGCCAATAGCAGCACAGTGGGAACTTGCACCCAGCAGGGCTTTCACAAGTGGGTGGGCGGTAAGACTGAATGGCAAGTTAGGATGTTTTTGGCATCAACTGTAGTGCAAATCTGGCCTGAAATCCTTATTAAGCTCTAGGAAGAGAACCTGCTAGCAGGTACCTGTGGCCTCGCAGGTATCACCTGGCACTCGCCAACTCTGCTCCAGTGGGAAAAGGGCCCTGAGATTTCCTCTGGTTTCATCACTGCATCTCCCAGGTGTGGGCAAAACGAATTTTGATCAAAAGAGGAAACTCTATTTGCAGACTGCAAAAGGGAAAAAAATGGGATAAACCCAAGTATTGCTCTGTAGCATATATGACTAATCCATAAAAGGATGCACCGAGTTACAATTTCTTTAGGAAAATAAATGAAAACTATGACATGCTCCCTCACAGCTTCCATAAGGTAAAACCAGAGGTCAGAAAGCAGTGTCTCCTCTCAAAGAAACGCAGGAAAAAGCATTTCTTGAAATGTCAGTGAAAAGTATTGTACTGGACATTTGATAAGCTTCCCATCCTCAGGGTGATATTTGCATCAGTTGCCCTGGGAATAAGAGAACATTTCATATTCCTTAGACAAAACTAGGCTAAGATGGAATTACAGCTGGGAGCAGATTAACAAACTCCGAGTAAAACATATTACAGCAGGACCGTAGCAATTATCTATCAAAACCAAGCATGCTAAAACTCTGGAAAAATCAGACTTGCAGGTAAATTTAAATGAAAATGTAAACACATGAATACAGGGAGATACGGGCAGCCAAGCGTGGCAGGGATGATGGTGCCTCTGCGAGCATGATGGCAGTCCAGCCCCACTATTTTGGGGCAGCACCTCATGGGATACCCCACATTCATCTGCTCTGTGGTCAGGTGATAGTCCTGGGGCCTTGTTCTTCCACAGTTTTCCTCCTGTTTAAATTAAAGTATATGTGAAAAATGGTGCTGATTTATTTTCATGAGGACTAGATATTAGCCTGGAGCTCTTCCATCTTAGCTCATACAGACACTAGAGTATGTCCATTCAAATTCTCTAATTTGTGATTAGTTCTATATTAAGCAAAGTCAGCTACAGCATCTTTATACAGGACCTAAACCTACTTAAATCTTCTCTTCATTTATGTGGTCCAATGTAAAAAAAGAAACTGAAAAACAGAGCAAATCTTTAAGATTAGCTACCCACTACCAAAAGAGGTATCAAGCCATAATATATAATTGCCAAGCTGCCTATTGAAAAAGTGTATCATCTATTAAACTAAATCATTTCATATGCCTTCCACCAAACTTCATCCCAGTCCACCAAATGACTTCAGCACGTCCTCAGACTGATTGAAATTCTCATGTGTTGAGCATTAAATACATACTTTTATGCTTGGTAGGATACTGGCTTATCAGAACAAGGAACACTGTGGCAAGTGGGCTGGTGCTGGTGGCACTGGTGTTAATGAGCAAGCACCACAGGACTCAGAGGCTGCTGGTTCAGATGAGGACATCACATGCTGTTCTTTCCCAGAGATGCTTAGAAGTTTAATTCCCTGCCAGACCTTGTATTTTATCATACACTGTAAAAGGTTCCTGCACAACTTGTTCTAAAAGCACTGAGTTACCCCCTATGTACTGAAGTGAGGATTGGAATGCATCCAAATCATACTAAACCAACTTGTTATCTATATTTGCTTTATACTGAGTATGTGGTAAATGGGGGAAAAAAAACCCCAGGATTTGCCACATAATACGACTGTGGAAATTTCATAATTAGGAGGACTAATTGACCTTGCTGAAGATAAGATTATTTCCAGGACTCTAACTGGAAATGCACTTGCTCATATTCGGATGTTTCTATCCGACTGGACAAGTGGCCTATTTGCAATACAAATTTGGTTTGCATGGCCAATAATACGGGTATAGGGCTGTCACAGCACCCTGCAGTCCTGGCCACAGCCACCTCGGAGGGGAACCACACAGAGGTGCCCAGAGGACTGCTTGGGCTCCAGGCAGTGCTGCATGGTGTGTAACACTGTATGTAACCACCTTGCAGAGCGAGGTGCAATCTTGCAGGGCATGGTTGCCTTTTAAATGAATTCTCTGATCACTATCACGACAATTATTTCTTTAAATTTTACAAGGACAGGGACCCCATGCCCTGCTGCATTTCAGACCGCGGCAGCACCTGGCGATGAGTTGCCAAACTCTTCCTGTAATGAAAGCGGTGGTGGTGGGCAAATGTCGTGCAGAAGTGTCGTGGTTTCAGCCCAGCCGGTAACAAAGGACCACGCGGCCGCTCGCTCACTCCTCCCGCCCCCCTCCGGTGGGATGGGGGGAGACGGAGGAGAGGAAAAAAAACCAAACCTGGAACCTCGAGGGTTGAGATAGAGGCAGTTTACTGGAACAACACAAAGAAATTGCAACAACAGCAACGGTACTAATGAAAAAGTATACAAAAAGAGTGATGCACAGTGCAACTGCTCACCACCCGGGACCCGACGCTCTGCCACTTCCCCCACCGAAAAGAAGCGCCCACCCCCCGGCCCGCTCCCCCTTTATATACTGAGCATGATGTCACATGGTATGGAATAGCTCCTTGGCCAGATCAGGTCAGCTGCCCCGGCTATGCCCCCCACCTCCCAGGTTCCTGTAAAAAAATTAACTCTATCCCAGCTGAACCCAGGACATTATCCACCCCTTATTCTATACCATCTACATCATGCCCAGATCTTACATTTTCCAATCGACCACTACCACTTCCTTGTCTTATATATATAAGTATATGGACTTGCGTCCGTCCCCGTCGCCCCTCCGCACACACACACACACACACACACAAATGGTATTCCTTTAGCGTATGGGCTATCCCTCTAATGTGTCCATTGATTTTATTTAGTCCATGACTTTGGGGCTCCATCTGTTGTAACAGTTCTTCAGGATAAGAGAGATGGTGTGAGATGTTGGGTTGTTGTATGCTGCCTCTGGAACTTGTGGCTAGTACATTTGGTGCAACTCACGCCCTTGTTCTGCAGGTCGAAGATGTTGATCTTGAGGAAATTGCTGGGTGTCAGTTCAAGTTCTGTCGCTGTTGTACTTGGCTTAGTTTCAAAGTCCATCCCGCAGTCATTTGGGTAATTCTTACAGTAATACCCTTGATATGGCATATAGACACTATAGATACAATGACATGCATTGGCAGGGTATTTAGCAGTTAGGTATCATACAGCCCAATTCATTGGCTATTCTCTCCCAAAATCAAATCTCCCTGAGGTACACATCGAACTTCCCCATCCTTCTGCATCACCCACCAGGTGTACCCAGGTCCCTGAGCAAAAACAACCCCTTGAATGGGTTTGCCTCTGCTTGAGGGAGGACTAACCCAGACTGTCTTTCCTAACATACTCCTCATGCGCACTACAGGGACTTTATCGCCTTCTACAGTATGTGGAAGTCTTCGTTGGGCGGGGCCAGCCCGATTGGCGGATCCTCTAGTATTAACTAACCAGGTGGCTTTTGTTAAATGTGTATCCCAATGTTTGAAAGTCCCACCCCCCATCGCTCTCAATGTAGTTTTCAGCAGTCCGTTGTATCGTTCGATTTTTCCGGAGGCCGGTGCGTGATAAGGGATGTGATATACCCACTCAATGCCGTGTTCTTTGGCCCAGGTGTCTACGAGGTTGTTTCGGAAGTGAGTCCCGTTGTCCGACTCGATTCTTTCTGGGGTGCCGTGTTGCCATAAAATTTTCTCTTCAAGGCCCAGGATAGTGTTCTGGGCAGTGGCATGGGACACAGGGTATGTTTCCAGCCATCCAGTGGTTGCTTCCACCATTGTAAGCACATGGCACTTGCCTTGGCGTGTTCGTGGGAGTGTGATATAGTCAATCTGCCAGGCCTCCCACTGTTTATATTTCAGCCATCGCCCCCCATGCGACAGGGGTTTTTGCCGCTTGGCTTGCTTAATTGCGGCACATGTTTCACATTCGTGGATGACCTGTGCGATAGTGTCCATGGTCAAGTCCACCCCTCGATCTCGAGCCCATCTATATGTTGCATCTCTCCCATGATGGCCTGAGGTATCGTGGGCCCACTGAGCCATAAATAGCTCACCCCTACGTTGCCAGTCCAGGTCTACCTGAGACACTTCAATCTGGGCGGCCTGATCTGCCTGCTGGTTGTTTTGATGTTCTTCAGTGGCCCGACTCTTGGGTACATGAGCATCTACATGACGTACTTTTACCACTAGCTTCTCTATCCGAACAGCGATATCTTGCCACAGTGCGGCAGCCCAAATGGGTTTACCTCTGCGTTGCCAGTTGCCCTTCTTCCATTGCTGTAGCCACCCCCATAGGGCATTTGCCACCATCCATGAGTCAGTATAGAGATAGAGCACTGGCCACTTCTCTCTTTCAGCAATATCTAATGCTAGCTGGATGGCTTTCACCTCTGCAAACTGACTCGATTCACCTTCTCCTTCAGCAGTTTCTGCAACTAGTCGGGTAGGACTCCATACAGCAGCCTTCCACCTCCGATGTTTTCCCATGATGCGACAGGACCCATCAGTGAACAGGGC
This sequence comes from Haliaeetus albicilla, assembly GCF_947461875.1. Lineage (NCBI taxonomy): Eukaryota > Metazoa > Chordata > Aves > Accipitriformes > Accipitridae > Haliaeetus > Haliaeetus albicilla. Next base: position 48,736,297 of record NC_091483.1, on the reverse strand, counting down.
ATATTGCCTCTCATTTTCTGGCAGTTTATTATACAGCGGGGCCTCTTCAGCCCGTGTCACCTCCTCCTCTGGCAACATTCCAAAGTCTTTGTCTTCTGGCCAGTCCGTGATCACTTCTAAAATTCCTGGGCGACTGGGGTTTCCTATGCGAGCCCGTTGTGTGATCAGTGCAATCCACTTACTCCACGTGGCATCAGTCGCGTGATGTGTAGAGGAAACTTTCCCTTTGAACATCCAGCCCAGCACTGGCAGTCGGGGTGCTAAGAAGAGCTGTGTTTCAGTACCAACCACTTCTGAAGCGGCTCGAACTCCTTCATATGCTGCCAATATCTCTTTTTCAGTTGGAGTATAGCGAGCCTCGGATCCTCGATATCCCCGACTCCAAAACCCCAGGGGTCGGCCTCGGGTCTCTCCAGGTGCTTTCTGCCAAAGGCTCCAGGTAGGGCCATTCTCCCCAGCTGCAGTGTAGAGCACATTTTTAACATCTGGTCCTGTCCGGACTGGCCCAAGAGCTACTGCATGAACAATCTCCCGCTTAATTTGTTCAAAGGCTTGTCGTTGCTCAGGCCCCCATTTAAAATCGTTCTTCTTCCGGGTAACTTGGTAGAGAGGACTTACAATTTGACTGTAATTTGGAATATGCATTCTCCAAAAGCCCACAACACCTAAGAAAGCCTGTGTTTCCTTTTTATTAGTCGGTGAGGACATAGCTGCTATTTTGTTGATCACGTCCGCAGGGATCTGATGACGCCCGTCTTGCCATTTTACTCCTAAGAACTGGATCTCCTGCGCAGGTCCCTTGACCTTACTTTCTTTTATGGCAAAACCAGCCTTCAAAAGGATTTGGATTATTTTCTTCCCTTTCTCAAAAACTTCTTCTGCCGTGCTGCCCCATATGATGATGTCATCAATATATTGCAGGTGCTCTGGAGCTTCACCTTTTTCTAGTGCAGTCTGGATCAGTCCATGGCAAATAGTGGGGCTGTGTTTCCACCCCTGGGGCAGTCGATTCCAGGTGTACTGGACACCCCTCCAAGTGAAAGCAAACTGTGGCCTGCACTCCGCTGCCAAAGGAATGGAGGAAAATGCATTAGCAATGTCAGTTGTGGCATACCACTTAGCTGTCTTTGATTCCAGTTCATATTGAAGCTCTAACATATCTGGCACAGCAGCGCTCAGCGGTGGCGTGACTTCATTCAGCCCACGATAATCTACTGTTAGTCTCCAATCCCCATTAGATTTCCGCACGGGCCATATGGGACTATTAAAGGGTGAGTGAGTCTTGCTGATCACTCCTTGGCTCTCCAATTGGCAAATCAGCTTATGGATGGGGATCAGGGAGTCTCGGCTGGTGCGATATTGCCGCCGGTGCACCGTCGTGGTAGCAATTGGCACCTGTTGTTCTTCAACCTTCAGCAACCCCACAACCGAAGGGTCTTGGGAGAGACCAGGCAGGGTAGACAGCTGTTCAATCTCCTCCGTCTCCAATGCAGCTATACCAAAGGCCCAACGGTACCCTTTTGGGTCCTTGAAATACCCCCTTCTGAGATAATCTATACCAAGGATGCACGGGGCCTCTGGGCCAGTTGCAATGGGGTGTTTATGCCACTCATTCCCGGTTAGACTCATTTCGGCTTCCAATACGGTTAGCTCTTGGGATCCCCCTGTCACACCAGAGATACAGATGGGTTCTGCCCCTTTATAACTTGATGGCATTAGGGTACATTGTGCACCAGTGTCTACTAGAGCCTTATATTCCTGTGGGTCTGACGTGCCAGGCCATCGAATCCACACTGTCCAGTAGACTCGGTTGTCCCTCTCCTCCACCTGGCTGGAGGCAGGGCCCCTCTAATCCTGGTTAGAATATCTGTTACCCACTTTTTGCACATGTGAATCAGAAGTCCCTTCAAGAGGATCAGAAATGAGATCGGCCCATCTACTGCGCCCGGGGGACTGCTCACGGGAAACTGGAGCAGCAGTTTTCCAAGAAGAATCTTCTTTTCTGGTTGCTTTTTCTCGCAACTCCCGTACCCGTGAATCCAAGACTGAGGTAGGTTTTCCATCCCACTTCCTCATGTCCTCTCCATGGTCACGCAGGTAAAACCACAGGTTAGCCCGTCGTGTGTACTTTCCCTCTCCTCTCTCTTGGGAACGCTTACTCCCAATAACTGCAATGCGGGCCTGTACAGGTGAGGAGGAGGACATATCTACTTTGAATTGCTGGAACTCTCGGGACAATTCCTCTACAGCTGAGACACAGGCCCGTAGGGAGGAAGAGAGACTTCTTTCATATTGCCGGAGTTGGACAGCCAATTCATCCACCGTTTGTCCATAGCCTTCTTTCCAGGACATTACTGCCAATGAGTTGGCATAGGTTGGTGGTGCACTTCGTAGAAACTTCCGCCACATCGGTTGTGTGCATTGGACTTCATCTGGATCTGTGGGTGACTGCGCATTTTCTGGATCATTATAAATCACCTCCAGCACGGCTAATTCCCTCAGGTACTGGACACCTCTCTCCATGGTGGTCCACTTGCCTTGGTGACATGTAACTTCATCCCTGAAGGGGTATCTTTCCTTTACACCTAACAGAAGTCGCCTCCAGAGGCTGAGGACTTGTGTTTTTCTCCCAATCGCCTTGTCGATACCCCCTTCTCTAGACAGAGATCCCAACTGCTTGGCTTCCTTACCCTCTAATTCCACACTACTAGCCCCATTATCCCAGCATCGGAGCAGCCAGGTAACAATGTGCTCACCTGGGTGGCGGCTAAAATCTTTTCGCATGTCACGCAACTCACTCAGGGATAGAGATCGGGTAATTATTTCAGGTTCTGCCTCTTCCTCCTGTTCTCGCGATGACCCTGGTTCATCTTCATCTCTCACTGAGCGAACTGATTTCTTTGTGTGTTTCTTTTTCTGTACAGGGGCGACTGATACTGGCACAGGTTGGTTCTCTGGTTTAGTGGCAGTATCTGTCACCGGGGTAGGGGCAGCCACGGTGTCTGTTGTCAGGGTTGGGGTAGCCACGGTGCATGTTGTCTTGTTTTCCATCTTTTCCCCCTTTTCCCCCTGGGGGTGCTGCACAGTATCAAGCAGGGTTTGGTAGATACCGGCCAGGGCCCAGCACAGTGTAGTGAGTTGTGTGTCTCTGGGATAGCCACAGCATTTTCCTTTCAAAAATTCTATCACTTCATGAGGGTTCTGCAGTTGTTCGGGAGTGAACTTCCAAGTCACTGGAGGTGAGAAGTTCTCTAGATACCTGCCCACATCCTCCCACACGCCGTGCCACCCATGAATATCCAGCTTTGGGACAGATCTCTGGGTGGTACTCTTAAAGAGCCTCTTTGTAGCCCTAGACAAGACCTGAAACATAGTCAGGAGGCATAGCACTAACAGCACACAGGCTTGCGCATCCCAAGGATATTCAAAATTCTCGAAAACTGTTGTAATTAGTTGGAAAGAGAAAAGGGAGGGGAACGGATGGGGGGAAGTATCCCCCCCTGACTTCCCCATGGGTTGGGTGTAATTACCAATAAAATCCGACAGAAGGTGCCCAAAGTGTGGGAATGATATATCACTGCCTCATACAGATACCAGCTTAACCTCATGACCAGTGATGTAATCATTTCACAAGTCGACATTGCCCGGTACAGCAAAATGATAATCCCAATCACTCTCCCAGAGATGAGATACGCAACTACAGGCAATACATAAAGCATATAAGAACTTACAAAACGCCACCATGTAAACAGCTGAATCAACATTGTGACTAACATCTATTTATCTAGTATAAGAAATGCGTATGACAAATTTGTTTCAACACGCTCTGGCCAGATCTGTCGTTATCTCAACCCTTCGTGCCCCACGTTGGGCGCCAAAAAGGACTGTCGTGGTTTCAGCCCAGCCGGTAACAAAGGACCACGCGGCCGCTCGCTCACTCCTCCCGCCCCCCTCCGGTGGGATGGGGGGAAGACGGAGGAGAGGAAAAAAAACAAACCTGGAACCTCGAGGGTTGAGATAAAGGCAGTTTACTGGAACAACACAAAGAAATTGCAACAACAGCAACGGTACTAATGAAAAAGTATACAAAAAGAGTGATGCACAGTGCAACTGCTCACCACCCGGGACCCGACGCTCTGCCACTTCCCCCACCGAAAAGAAGCGCCCACCCCCCGGCCCGCTCCCCCTTTATATACTGAGCATGATGTCACATGGTATGGAATAGCTCCTTGGCCAGTTCAGGTCAGCTGCCCCGGCTATGCCCCCCACCTCCCAGGTTCCTGTAAAAAAATTAACTCTATCCCAGCTGAACCCAGGACAAGAAGCATGAAATCTAACTTTGGAGACTGCCGTTATGGATGAATACAACTGCTTGCCTTTGGGTTTTACAAGAAGCATTTAAAAAAAAACCCAAACAACAAGTTTGTACTGTGGCACTCCAGCCTCTGTCATAGGTTTCTTCTTCCCGTGGAAATAATTTGTGATGCCTTGAATTCAGAGCTATGCTTGAGTTTGCAGAAGGTAAGGCCAATACCCCTTGCATAGCATAGCTTTCTGAGCAGGGCTAGATCGATCAGATAGCCGCAGATAGCCGCGTCTCAGTAAGAGTCACCACAGTGCCATGGCACAGCAAAGCACATGGCAGGAATTAGAATGAAGTGCTTCATCCAGCTATAGAAGTGACATGCTGAGGCTGGGCAAGTGTAATTCGCAATCTTTCTTTCATCCCTTTCTGGCGAGGAGCAGCTTCCTTTCCCACGCAGTCCTACCTTCTTTCACCCCATCTGCTTGAAAAGAAACTAAAACAAAAAAAACCCCCAAAACCAAAAACCCAAGCAAACTCTAAACATAAACCAAAAAAAAGGGAAGATACTGATGCAACACAGCTGAAAGACACGGGTTTAGCCACCGTTTCTGTATTGCTCAGGAAAGTCTGCCGGCCGAAATACAGGTCTGTGTGCTGTTAGAGCTCTTCGCCTCATGGCCTTGCATAGCTGAAGCTGCCTTGGAAAGAGGATGGCTTCAGGAGGAAACATGGTCCAGAAGCCACCAAGGGCACTAAGTTAGACCTTTTGCTCCCAACCCCTGCTCCCTAGGCAAAGGCCAGGGCAGAGAGGAGGGCTGCTGCTGGCTGCTCCATGGCCAGCCATAGATCCCTTTCCTTGCTCAAAGTTTGTAGCTGGCCACTGCCATTTATCCGTAACGTGGTCTTTGCAAAAAATGTAAGCAGGATCAGAGTAGAGGTATATCCATGGTAATCTGTCTCCCACATCTTTCTGTGTCGTTCTAGTGGTCTCCACATCCATTGTAAGCCCAGATGAGACCTTGCCTGACCCCTTCCCTTAGCTTTCCAAGCATGCCGCCACTTCATCTTTTTATAAATTTATGAAGCTTCATATTAAAAGCAGTTATACCATCTCTTCATATTCAAAAGCAGTTATATCCCTCTGGCTTTCATGGGAAGATGGACCCCCCAAATCTCTTGTGTTTGATATTTCCTGGTGTCCAGACCCAGCTTATGGTGAGTTAGCTGACATGCCTTGTTCTTTGACATAAATGGCTCCTTCATCCAAATACTTACTCTTGGCTGCAGTTACCAACAGCAATCCTACCTAATTCATACCTAAGGAGCCAGGACCACCATCCATCCCCCTGGCTCCAGTTCTGCCTGCTGACTGAGGAATAACATCTCCCCTCCACGCAGGGATTTTTTTAGACCCAAGCCTGTAAGTAAACCTACTTTGAGGTTGGAGTTTCATGTCATTTTTAGGTCAGACTGAAAAATGCTTCTAGTAGCAATGAATCCCCCTCCCTTTCATTTCAGCTAAAGTTTAAAAGAGATCTTATCCAAGTTGTTCTTGTAAAAAACAACTTCTCACTCCCTCTCTTGAGTGGTTTGACGGGGTTTTTACATCTTCTTCTGACCTGCAGGGATTTTTCCCCTGCATATACGTAGCACCCGCTGTCCCTGGGGCAGGTAAGCAGTGTCACTGGCTGGTTGTTGGGCTTCGCTTCAGCTCACTTCTTAGAAAGTAGAAACCACACTGAAAAGCTTGCTGAAAAGTCACTGCGTGCCTTAGAAAGCGAAAAACCTGCTCCTGGGTAGGCCCTGAAAGTCTGGGTGTTAGCACCGCACTGTGAAAGTTGGAGGTGATGGACCTGCCCCGCAATGTTTTGGTGTTCAGACACGCTGCTGACAGCACTGTGTGAGCTGCTTAAACAGGAGAATCTATGCTCTGGACGATGCCAGTGAATCACGATGAAACTTTTCTGGGAAAAGGTTTTCACCAACAGTAGCCAACAGAGCTGCAAAGTGACCAACCTGTCACCAACCTCAGAGAAAAATGCCACATATCAAGCAGTAAAAGGGGAAAAGTCTGGGCTAAGTGAGCGAAAGACTTGAGAATCGACATTACCTTCTGAGGGAAGGGATAACTATCATGTGGGCTTTTGTTTGCTGTCACGTAAGTTAGACGTTACAGTAAATAGCATTTACAGAGACTTCTGCCTGGCCCTGTAACAGCTATGAAGTGCAAGACCACCAGAAAAGCAAAATCTGGAGCTTGTGCTTGGTGTGTGTTGAAGGGACTGCTCCAAGCTGCTGTCTCTGATGGGTCAGCCTTGCCCTGCTGCAAGGTGTGACGAAAACGGACACTGCATCGTGAAAGTCGGTGTGGTTGAGGAGCTTCATCTGCAGCTGAGAAGATTACTTAGCTGACTGAGGTAAGAGCAGTGACATCTGAAGGCTTGTGTTTCATCCTCCCAGAAAAGGTGCTTCAGGGATCAGGAGCCTGATAACAGGCTGTGTTGCTCTGGGTGTGAAGAAGGTCCCTTGCCACAAAATGGGAGACGTGACTAGGCAGAGAGCCTGGGCACAATGATCTCTCCAGCATTAAAGGAAAACATGTGATTTTCCCAGTTTCCAGGAATTAATGGTGAACGGTCAGATCAGCTGGCTTGATTTTTGTCAACATTATATTATTAACATCTGGCAAGAGAAAAATGTGATTGAAGACCCATCAAAAGAGAGGCTTGCTCACAATTTCGTAAGGAACACAGCTTCTCTTGGGACTCTAAAACCAAAATAAAGATCACATGCGACAATCCAGGACCCCAGCTGAGTCGAGAGCAACTGAAAGGTCCGCCTGGATTTTTTGAGCTACAGAGGTCAGAGATTGATTTCAGGGCACTTCTTGGCTGATGCCATGAAGAAGTGTTACAATTAAGAGACCGCAGAGCACAATACCACTATCCAAACAAGTGATCATGCTGCAGAGATCAAAAATGGCATAAAAAGCAATGAGCTGAGGTCTGAATTTTTACCTTAGTGGGTTGTTAACTCAAAACAAGTGCAAGCCCTGGATTCTGGGAAGAGAAGTGAGGAGAGGAGAGGAGAGGAGAGGAGAGGAGAGGAGAGGAGAGGAGAGGAGAGGAGAGAAGGGAAGGGAAGGGAAGGGAAGGGAAGGGAAGGGAAGAGAAGAGAAGAGAAGAGAAGAGAAGAGAAGAGAAGAGAAGAGAAGAGAAGAGAAGAGAGGTGTAAAAGCTCACCCATGGAAATCCTATGTACTTGTAAGTTAAAAGCATAAGAAGAAAGGTGCAGTCACTAGAGGCACAAAGATCAATGCATTAATCTTGATGTTATTTGACTGGGGAGGCTCCTGTTTCTGTGTCATAGTGGATATTGCTATGAACCATGAACATTTTGTTCACTTTAGCATTGAACAGATGGCAAGAAACTGGAAGGGATTCAAACAGCAGTAGACATGATTTAAGAGACACTGGAAGAACTGGCTTGAGAAAGAAGCAAGCAAATGTAAAACTAGGGATGGGAAATGTGCTAGAGCTATTTAGAGAGTATAAAGCCACCAAGACGAGGGAACTATTTAGTTTTACAGAACAGAATATAAACCAAATGAACTTGCTATGAGTAACCAAGGGCTCTGGAAAATTAATCCTACCTGGTCTCGCTGCATTTATTTAAGTTACCAGTCCTTTTTCTTGTACCTCCGCTACAGCTGGGGCAGTAGCAAGGCACGCAGTGCAGTCTCCCCTCCACCAGCAGCCCACTGCATGGCAGGTTTAAATTTTTAGCTTCCAGGCTAAAATTGCACACCAAACCGTGAGCTCCGGTGGCCAGTGTAGGTCTGCTACCATTGCTCCTGCCCCAATATCTCCAGCAGCGCAGGGACGAAAAAGAAACAGTGGGTGGCAATTTCCACAGCTACCCCAGCAAGAACTTCTTGAGGCTATGAGTAACCCCCAGCAGCAGCTTCTCTTCTGGGGACCTCAATAAATCTGTACAGAGGTCAGGTAACAGGAACAAATACCTTGCTCGGGTGGATGTCCCACACCAGACCCCCTCTTTTCAGTACAGCTGGCTCCAGTATGTACTGTACATGGCTTCAATTGCTCCTTAGGGCTGCCTGGCCAGCAGCTGCTGGGCATCGCTTCCCTCTTTGGCTGTGTTGCCTGCAGTGTAACAGACTGTGTGAGCCCCAGCGACTTCAGCTGATCTCTCCCACTCCCTCACAAGCCCTGTGCACAGTAGGAGAGATGATCAGCAGGAAGGGTGGGTTGCCTCTGCAGGGAAGCCCACTCCTCCTTGAATTACTGGGTGCTGGCTTTTGCTCATCACCTTCATGACTTGAATGTGCACAGAGAGCTGGCAACATGCCGAGCATCCTCGCAGCCTCCACTCCTTCCCTTTCTAACACTCATCCCCATTTCCAAAGCAGACATAAAGTTGCAGATGCCCACACTGAGCCCATGCAAAATATTTTACCGCATTTACATAGGAACTTTTCTGTGATGCATGGCTTGCTCACGGCTGGTGGCAGTTTGTGGGATGCTCGTGCTTGCCAGCGAGCTGAGAGACGCTGGGCCCCCGGTGGGATGCCTGCCCATGCACCCCTGCACTCCCACACCCATGCACTCATGCACCAGTGCACCCATGCACCCGCACACCCCTGCACCCACGTACCCATGCGCCCATGCATCCGCACACCAGGGAAGCCGCAGCAGCTCCTGCCAGCGCTGCGGCAGCTCTGTTTGCAGCCTCCCCTTTAGTGGCCATGGCAACTGTCGTTGTGTAATGAAGTGTTGCCAGGAACTGGGCCAGGAGCAGAGCTTTGTAAAGGAAATAAAAAAAAAAACAACAACCAAAACCCAAACCCAACAAACCAGGGAAAGGCATGATGTCAAGACATTGAAATCCAAGAACCCCTCCTGCCTGGCATCACACGCACTTTTCGATGCTGGCCCCCTGCAATCCAGCCTTGTCATGGCTGATCCCGGTCCCAGCAGCTGAAGAATCGCCGCTCGGAGGAGCGCGCGTGCTTGTTTGTGCTGCCGTTTTCTTTCTCCCCCGTGGTAAACAAGAACAAACTGTATCCACTGCTCATCTAGTTGTTCTTTAAGGAAGCAGCTCGGACAATGAAACACGTATTACTAAGCAGTTAAGGTGACAGAACAGGCTACATATTGTGGGATGCCAGACTGGAACCACTTAAATACTTGTTATTTTGAGCCAGAATTGTTTGCGTTTGCTTTGCTGAAAATCCCTCCGCTGAAAGACAGAGGTATTTTTAAAAGTCCCAGACCTTGCAGGTTGGTTTGGTTGTAGGTTTGTCTCCATGAAGGGCAAATTTCCCAGGGGTGCAGGGATACCTGAGCCCTTTCTGAGCCAGCCAGCTCAGTCCCAGAAACTGCATCCCCACCACAGTGAGCCCTTGCCAGGCCAGGGGTGTCCCAGGGAAGTGCTCTGGAAATACCCTGCAGAGCTGCAGCCCAGCTGGGTTTTGGCTAGGTGATCTCTGCCCGCCTCTCGTTTCAATGTTTTCAGCTCACATGGCGTTGGCACAAGGAAAGGCAGGGACTGGACATGGAAACCAAGACATTCATTTTTTAAAATCAGAAGGTGGGAATGCAGGAACAGAGATGTGGGAGCAGAATCTCACTGCTAAATTTTAATCTTTAATCCCCAGGTTCCATGAGGGCATCTCACCTCTGCAGCCTGAAGCCCTTGCCAGGCTGGCTTGCCACAGTGGGAGCTGGGGAGAATGGCGGGGGGAATGGGGAAGGAAGGATGCTTTCTAAACAGGGGAAGGGGAAATTGCCTGTCCCCAGCCAGAGTAGAAATAAGAGGAAATGCTATTTTTTCACAAGGCAGTTTCTGTTGTCTTCACAGGGTTTTTGGTCAACACAAGCCTTGGTTACCAGTGTTTGTGAGCTAAATGCTCTGCGGCAACAATGCTGCAAGGAGACAACACGCCAATGGAACTTTTAACTAATTGCAAAAAGGACCCTGGTCAGTCCTGTTTCCCTGCCACCTGTTTCACTTCACCGTAAAACTGAAAGTGCCTGCTCTGCCTTGTCGTCTGAGCTCAGGACGGCCCGCAGCTCGTAGCTGCTTGGAGGTAATGGTCATAGCTGCTTTCTCTTTTAATAGCAATAAACCCCCCCCGAGCTGGAGTCTTCCCCAGCAGGGTCCACCGGGACAGCCCCAGCTTGCCCAAAGAGCCGTGTGAAGGGAGCAGGGTCTATGCTGCTAATGGTCCCCATGAGATGTTAACCCCCTTCCAGCACTTCTGGGACCAGGGCAGGAACTTCGGGTGGGAGTTTTCACCCCATAAAATGTGGCTCCTTTCAGATTGTGTCAAAACATGTTTATTATAAAAGGGACTTTGTGCAAAGATGCGAGAGCCTACCCTTCCTTTTTTCCCCTTGCCATTACAATGCAACAACTCCCCTTCCTTCAAGGGTGAAGAACTGCCAGCATAGCCAAAGGCTGGCCCAGGCAGCTCCTCCATGGGTTTGCATGAATCTGTTTGCAGTTCAGAGCAGAAGCACTCACGGGTTTGGGCTGACATCTAGTGTCGGCGTGGACGAGGCCAGAGAAACCAGCTGACTCATTTCTCCCAACGTGTCAGTGGTGACCTGCAAGGAAGAAGGAAGTTGACGTTTCTTTGGCTTAGTGCTTCTAATCTGGTTAGAGACCTCACCCATAAGCCCACGAGTATCTTTGTTCCATTAACTACTGAAGAAAATAATACTGATGGGACACTAAAAAATCTAAGTGGACAAGTAGTTTTAGGCTTGGAAATCACAAAAACAGCTCGAAGTGCTTAGGTATGCTGTTGTCTCCCCATTTTGAAGCGTCACAAAGACTAGCCGCAGGTCTTGAGCAGTACAGGTTGTTTATAAGGAGGAAGACACTTGATGACGTACTCTTGAACAGTTGGATATGATTTCAAGGGACTTACCCATCAAAAGCATTTGGTATGACAAATTTCAGAAAACCACACTGCTGCTGCCTTGATGTGTCATTATTTGCTTACTGGGCACATTTCATGTGGCCTCACCCTTTTCATACTCCCCTAACCGTTGCAAGATCTTTCCACAAAAGCCAGCACAAAAGTTTAAGTCGGTTCACCTTCATACTGTCTTACTCCTGAGACACTTTCCTCAGAGAGCTTCTGCGTTGGTCAGAAGCCGTTCAGGGACTGATCGCCTTCACGGATGTGTGGAGTGTGACAGGGATGGGCATTGCTCATCTGGCACAAGGAGAAAGAGAAAAGCTGCTCACATGGATGCTCAATACCTCTCAAAATCATGTATCCAAGGATGAACTGGAAAAAACATGCAGCTCAACTGTGAAAATATTTTCCAAAAGATGCTTTGGGTGCTCAAGTTCACCCAAAAGCTCAAGTTCACAAGGCTGGAGGAATGACTGAACAAGTGCAAGGAAGAGACATTGACTGAGGATAATCAAGTACAGAAAGGGGCTCAGACAGTCGCTGAATTTTTGCAGGCTGGGAAAATATCTGGGTGACGTATCATCAAGTGCTTGCCCATGTTTTGATACTGCCCTGTAGGCATATGGTTTTGTCCTCTTTCTGAAGGAGGGTGCTGGGCTATAGATGACCCTTTGGTTGGGCCCAGAAGGTCCGTACTGGTATCACCATTTATCGGTGGTTTTTTATTTTTAACTTAGGTCTGCTCTAACCCTTCCACGTGGCACAGACAGAAAAAAGTGCTTTTCCAAAACAAAAGCAGTTTTAGCTCTCTCCTAAATACACCCCTTCCTGTGTTCCCACCTTGAAAGGCAGATAGGATCTTTGGAACTGCAGAAATCAGCAAAAGGGGAAAAATGGGGGAAAGGAGAATAACATAGGACAAACCTGCTTGGAGTGCACTTGGGAAGTTTGTTTTTATTTTTGCCTTGATGCTATTAGCAGGAATATCGCTGTTTCATGCAGAAAGTCACATCCTGTCCCTATACTCTGAGCACCAGCAGAAGACATGGCTTCAGTTTTGCCTGACTTTCCGTGTGCTCTGTGCTGGCTTACCTCGCCCCCGTGCACCTCGTTTCTCCACGATGGTCCCAACAGTGCCGCCCTGACCATCCCCTTACCTCTCTAGGAGACGAAGGCCATCAGCTCTCCTTATGGTTACCCTACCTGCCTGGCACGGCGGGGTGAAGGCCCCAGTGGTAGATTCAGAGGAATGATAACCACTTCCCACCCGGGGGCCCACAGAGCCCGGGCCCCCTCTCTGCTCCTCACCCCCCTCTTTCTGGGGCAGGTTTCCTTCCAGTTGTAACAGCTGTTTTATCCAAAGCTGTAGAAATGGGCTTCAGGCTTACAAATACATGAAGAAAAAGGAAAATGTGTTCCTGCTCTACTTTCCCCGTCTAACTGGGAGGGAGTCTGGTGCAAGAGGGCTCCCTAAGTGCAGTTGGTCAAAGCCGGTGGTGTTTACACAGGAGTCGGCTTTTTGGCACTCTGAAAGGGTGCAGATGGAGTCAGGGGACTAACAGATCTTATTGTGATGACACCGCAGGCACCCTGCCATTGAAGTTTTGAGCTCAGGAAGTTCCCTGCTACTGCTTAACCTTTAAATATCCGGTCTTTCCTTTCAGTTTCCCCATCGAACAAGCATTTCAGACGACCAGGGAATTCATACTTAAGCTCAGATGGTGCAGGGCATCTTGTCCAAGCAGAAAATATTTGTTCTGTACACATACTTGAACTCCTGAAAGTACATGGAGATACTTTATATAACTTTGAACCATTTAAGGACAAAGTATTCCCTCATATTGTTTTAGCTATAGTATATTTTACTTCATGCAGTGTTCAAATATATACATGTCTGCATTTATGGCCACTGTTTATATTTGATACTGTCCCTCTCTTCTTCATGACCACATTAATGATATTATTCTTTGCTGCTGTCACATCACATGCAATCCCCTTCCCCAATATAAAACCAAAATAGCAGAAAGTTGATCTTGGCACATAGAAATAGCCACTGCAAACGAACCCCTGAATACGAACAAGACCTACACCAACTGCTTAGTTACTGAAAGCATCCATTATCGACAGACCTCCTCCTGGTTCAGCCCTGATGCTGAGGGGTATGTTACTATGATGGTGGATCCCCTGGGGAGAAAAGGGTCTTGACGTAGCATTAACAATATTCATCAAGGGTAATATCAAGGGTTTGAGCTTTCATAATCCTCTTCCATTATACCAAGGCCATCTTAGCACTCAAAGAATTAGAGCCAAAAGCCTTCTTCCTGAGGAGCTCTCCTGCCAGGCAGCTGCTGCTGGAGGTGCCCACTTGGGGAAACACTATGTCTGCCACGGCAAACCATGGCAGAAGGGGCTGTTCTGAAAGCACACCTCAACTATAAAATCCGGTGCATTGGCTCAAAAGGAGAAGACAAAAACCACTCCTCTGTTACAGTGTATGCTTTTAGAGCAACTGCTATAAAACACTACTGGTTTCATATTTCATAAAACCATATAATGCTTTTGTTTTGAGGAAAGGGGTACTAACAGCTGCACAAGGGCCACATAAAACACAACAGCTTCGGATGAGTAATCATGAGTTTCTGCCTATGGGCCATCCAGAACGAAACTTGGTTCAGAAACTGCCGCTTCCCTTCTCTTCTTCAGAAGAGCTTTCCTGAGCTCTTCTGATCGGTATCCTGTGGATGAAGTTGCTCAGCTCAGCGTTTTGGCTGCCAGGAGATGGCAACTTGCTCCCAGGGCGCTTTTGACTCTTGCCTGTTGGCTGGCGGCAGCGATGCTGTGGTGGGAGGGACCCCCCACGTGGATAGTTTCTAAGGAAACCGTCCCATGCTGGGGTATGAGCAGCCTTTCCCCTCCAATTTTCCATGTTCGGCTTCAGATGTGCTCAAAGTGGTGTCACTAGGAAAGTGTTTAATGGCTCATGCAACGTATCTTTAATTACTATTCATCCAGTGTCTTCCTGACAGATGTTCATGTCATATGTTTTAAAATAACACGCTTGTAACTCATCTTTAGGAAGTTTTGGTCCGATTTTCCACTTGCAGGTTACTCCTGTGGCATATTCCACTGTGGCAGCAGTGCTATTGCTGGCGGTGCCCGACTCCGCGGCACTCCCAAGGGATGTGCCCGACCCCCGTGCAGTACTAATTCCCAAGTGAGAACAGAAATTGGAAATCACCTTCCCAGTCTGCCATGGAGGCAGAGCCATGAAGGATGCTGGAGGTGCTGGGCACGAGAGACTGCCTGGGGAATGGCATGGTGACCGGCAAGGGGCAGCGGGAGCCACCGGCACGTCAGATGAGAGGAGATCGCGTCAGGGACACCTGAGCCGGTGTTGCCCACAGTGACACTGGTGCTTTTCCCCAGGTAAAGGAGTAGATAACTCCAGTGCTGGGCACAGGCAGTGCTTCCACAGCAGGGCACCATCTCCTGGATTTGGGCCTTGCACCCAGGTGTGGGGACCACAGTACATCTCCAGTCCAGCTGGGGTGGAGGCAGTAACGTTTGGATGCAGTTTGGAATGCCCCATTAAAGCACCTTGTAAATCCCTGCCTGCAGTACTGGAAATATTCCTGTTTGCCCTGACACTCTGCTGCCTCTGAGCGGGTGCAACCATTTCCAGCATGTGGAGGAAAATGCAGCTATGCAGGAGTATAACAAAATAAGCCAAACTCCAAACAAGCAGAGCAAACAAACTCTTAACGTTATTTCTTGGGGAAAAACAAAAAAGTTATCAATTTTCAAATGTTTCTTGCACCTGCTAAATTCATTTGCAGCAGTGTTTTAGCTCGAATGGGCAGTCACGATGAAAGAAAAATAGCTTCTTTGTGGTGATCTGGTGTGCTTGTGACAGCCATTCAGGAGATGATTTACTGCTCTGTGCTGGAAGCTGGACAGCCACACTCAGTGCTCACCCGGCATGAGGTTGCTCTCCATCGTTTCCAAACTTCCTTGAAAGAGCTAAGTACTTTGCCACCTATTTTCTCTTTCAAAAAACTATCAGAGTGGGGTTTTGCACATGTTGGCCATGCCAAGGAAAATAAGTCCTCACTGGGAATTAGAGGCAGCGGGCCATTGGCCCTGGAGATTATTACAGGGTGTCCAGTTCCAGCAGCTGACAGCACCGTAGGAAATTTCAGAATTTTTTTTGCTGCCACGCAGTGGATTAGCACATCAGCATAATGTCAGGAGGGAAAACGTAGAAAATATGACCCATGTGCTATTAAAATAGATTAAGCAGAAAGCTCTGCTGGCTTCAGGCTGCCCCGGGGGACTGGTGCTGGAGGAACAGCCCATGCTTTCCACTTTGGGGCCACCAGCTGCCTCTGCTCTGCCTATGTGGCCTTGGCCACGATTTTCCACTCCCCTTCATGGGAGGGAGCCATGAACGGGATGCAGTCCAGAGCCCGGTACTGCAGCCCTGGTCGGCCCTGGCCTGGGGCGGACAAGAAGCAATTTTTTTCAAATAGGTTTGGACTCCAAAAAAAGTAGGGAAGCCACGGCTACTTCTGACACATTATCCTCAAAGGAGCCAGTGGTGGCCTCCAGCACTCACAGGCACAGCCCACGCTTCCCTGGAAACAAGGTGAAAATGAATTTGGGGAAGCATGAACTTCTCCGCAGAGCGAAGCCCTCAGCTCCATGGCCTGGAATCAGACCTTGTTTTCGGTCAGTCAGGCCGCAGAGGTTTCATCTTCAGTGCAGGATAACCATCACGTTGCCGTGCCTTTTTGTGGCTGCTGCTCAGAGTGAATGGCATATCATTTTGTCAAGATGCATGTGCTGTTTTCATGTGCTATTTGTTTTGGTGCTAAAAGAGGAATGATGAAAGAGGAAAGTTTTTACTGGTTTGCCTGAGCAATGGAAAGGACATGTTTCCACCTAACTCTCTCTGTCGGTGGTCAGAGTGGTGCCTTCCAGCCCACCACCACTACTCCCTGCCCCGTATCGGCCTCAGGTCCCCCAGTGTATCTACAGAGGACAGTATGGGAAAACAAGCCCCCAGAGTGATTTGTGTTCACGACAACGTTTCTTGCCCCCTGAAAGGGTGATTGATAAGGCAGCTGAGGTTGGAGGAGTCCCAGAAGAAAAGCACCTCCTGAGGGAAGGATCTTGAAGCCAGAAAGAAAGCAAAGCACTGTGCGTTCTGAGACTGGCTGGGAAGACGGTTGCCCAAGAAGGAGCAAGCCTTCCTACTGTTTCATTTCAGGCGATCAGAGATTTTTTTAGCTTCTTCTCAAAGAAAACCAGAGAGCCACTCAAAACTACCTGCATCCTTAACTCCTCTGAGTTATTCAGTCTAAAGGGAACAACTCAAGAGCAGCACACTGCAGTGGCCAGCCGCTCACACTAAAGGAGTGACAATGTACAAGTCCAGCCATGCTTTACATGTGCTCTCCCTTCCCTTGTTTGCCAGCGTACAGATGGGCTGCGCTGGGCTAGAGGAAAAGCTGTGCTGCCAGAAGATGTGCAAACAGCAGCACAGGCGGGATCCCTTCTGCTGGAGGCAGCGAGGTCCCTCTGCAGGCAGGAGATGGCCCTGAGACAGTCCAGAGCCATTCACAGAGCAAGAAGAAAAGGAGAACACAGGCTCTCCAGGTTTCCAGCTTTTCCCAGCAGTGCGAAGGGGAGGGGGAGCTTTAGGTATTTCTAGGAAAGGTGGGGTCAGTTACAAACATCTTGACTTGAGGATGTCCATACGAAGAGAAGAGCACTTTTACGTTGGCTAAAGCTGGAGCATTAAAGAGGAGCCTCCACACTGGGGACAGATTTCAGGGAAAACAAATTATTTCACTCAAGTGTATGATAAGCTGCTTGAACAGCGAGGAGCAGGATGTCAAATGATGGATTGTCTCCACTACTGGAATTGGAAGATGTGATTGTAAATCTCAGGACTGTGGCAGAAGAGCAGTGATCTAAAGCCACTAAGTCGAGGCAACTCGAAAAGAGGATGCGGATGTGGCATAGTGAATTCAGAGCAGACTAAAGTCACTACGCCATGTCCACAGCCCACTGAAGTCCTGCTAAACTCTGCTTTGAGTTGCATTAAGGTAGAGATAAAGGGGACAGGAATCAAGGCAATTTATCTCAGACAGACACCTGTGGAGTACCCAGATGGAAAAATCAGACCAGGTCTCCCCAGGGCTGAAGGCTGTCCTAGCACCTGTCCTCTGATAAAAGATTCCTGCAGTCACTGAGACCGGCTCAGGCTATAAGCAACATGTTAGGATTTCCTAACCTGAGCACTCAGCTAGTGAGAGAAAGTAATGCTGACCCTGATGTAAAGATATGACCTTGCCCTCCTATAGGGAAGGACGTCACTGATGGTATTTAGACAGGGCTGGGACCTTACCTGTAAGAAAATCTGATGCAGATTGGCTTCACTTGAGAAGTTGTAGCTTGCTGATGGAGAAACACCCAAAGCTGGGAAACAGATATCAGGTAAATATTGCTCTACCCAGAGCACGGGTTGGGTTGTAAAACAGCTGTCTCTTCTCTGTGGGAGCAAATTCTCCAGAGGTGACTCAGCAGTCAGTGGGATGAGAACCAGACACTCATTGTTTTTGCACGATGGGCAAAGCCACAACTTTAATCTGTGTCCTCCAGGTGAGGGCTTCAACCTCCAGCAGAGCCTTACTGATGAATGAGATATGGTAACTGAAAGTCAGGATCGATGACATCAAAAATATGAAAGCCAAAATGAACAAAGTGCAGTGGCACATGATGAAAGCAACAGCAACTGTAGGCAGCAACTTGGAAACTCTCTGCAATACACGCTTGCTGCAGGCAGCCTGGCAGAGGCCAGCCTTCGGGGTCTAAGTATAAATATTCTCAGGTTAGCTTAAATAACTACTGTCAGAATAAAGGCCTTTTTCTTCGTTAGGTCATGCTGCAAGCCCAACTCCCACAGTCCTTAAGCACTGATGTCAGAAGTTAAAGCTGAACTCTGTATAACCTCTGGGCTATAAAGGATGCCAAATGCAAAATATCTGGGAGTTTTAAAATGACATTTTATGCTAGCCCTGGATGGTTTACTTTGTACCTATACAAAGTTCAAGCCAACATTTTAAGTCTCTTTTGTGCTCCATGTAGAAGTGTGGCAGAAAGATCAAACGTAGAATATTATTTTTATTCTTGGAAAGCAGGCACATGGGCACTGATTCGCCAGATATTTAGCCTCTCAAATTACCCCTCCTTTAATGGGAAAGACTGAAATCCGAATACTTTGCTGAAATAGGTCTACATGTGGCTAGCACTAGATGACTGTAAGATTGTGCAAGATTGCTAGACTTTCAGCTCATACTTTCATCTTTTAAGGCTGCTGTTCAAGCAAGATAATAAACTGGCAGAAACTGCTGTGCAAGACACTGGTGGACGTGCAGAATACCCAGTTGTTCTCTTGGAGGAGCCACTGGCATATGAATGGATGTGTTGAGCTCAGTGTCCTGAGGAACATGTTAGTGTCATGGCACAGCAGGATTAGTAACACCTACTTTATTTTTGCTGATTACGGTTTTATTTTTTTATACTAAATAAACTAATCTTGATCAACTTGCTTAGCTTGCCAAGTTTCCATCCCCACCCACACCCTCGTACGTTGACCCCTGTTTTTAGAATAGCAGTAAAATCCTTCACCACAGTCGCCCACCATACAGAGAAATGACCAGACAGCAGAGATGAAGCAGAAAATGCAGTATCCAGTTACTTAGGACTATCTGGTTTTACCATCTAGCAAGCTTGACTAGGTGATTTCGACAAAGAAATGCATTGCGCAAGGTTTTCTCAATGAGGTAAAAACTCCTGCATTACAGGACACCCGTGTCCAGGCAAGCACAGTCTTGGGCTAATTAAGTAATGATGTTGCAGGGACATGAGTTAGAAATGTTGGGGAGGTACTGGAGGTGGAGATGGGTTGATATCCAAGCAAAACTCAAATCTTTTGGAAGGAGTGAAGACTGGTTTCAGTCCAAGACGATGATACCCTCTCCCCGAGCCGGACGGTCCTGTGCTCAGGCCAACACACCATGGGGTGAGGAGGAGGTGGTCTTCTGCCACGTGCAGCCATGAGGTGCCATCACCTGGTGCAGGCTTCCCAGTCTTTCCTGACCTGAGCTCCTTCATATCTTCCAGTGGCAGACACTCACTGCGTAGTGAGTTTAAGCGCACTGGTGATCAGCTTATTTTTCTTAATTGCATTCACGACCACTAGAAAGTAACTCATAAATCTCCATGGCGCTGCAAGGTTCAGGTTAAAATTGTTATTCCAATACACACTAGCTATATGAAACATGATTTTCCTTAGGGGCACCTTTTGGGGGTTTATTCCATGTGATGTTTGCATGTCCCTACCTCAGCCCTGCACATGTGCAGCCTTTCCTGCTGGGCAGCAGCAACTAGCAGATTGAGAGCATCACTGACTGTGTTCAGTCCTGTTGGAGACACATCACTCCCTGCTGCTGTCCCCCCCAACCCTTTTCTTCTCTCCTTCACTATGTATGCCGTTCAGGTAATTTGTGTTTTTGAAGGGGGGAGAATGAGCTGCAATTACTGTCCAAGAAAAAACATTAAGAGAAGATGCTCTCAGAGACCTGGGTGCTGGTCATATAACAGCTGGGTTAAGAAAGGTGCTAAGCAAAACACTTAAGAGGTTCTCCTGCTGAATAAATACTCCTGCTCTTCTCCCTCCATGAGAACATAAAGTGGTAGGATGGCTGGAGCCAGTGCTTTTTCTGTTTCCCAGCCCCGGATGAAGTTTTTTCCTGTGAATTT
Organism: Haliaeetus albicilla; assembly: GCF_947461875.1. Lineage (NCBI taxonomy): Eukaryota > Metazoa > Chordata > Aves > Accipitriformes > Accipitridae > Haliaeetus > Haliaeetus albicilla. Next base: position 48,716,213 of record NC_091483.1, on the reverse strand, counting down.
GTCCCACGTACATTTTAACAGTCACGATCTTCAGGGACAAGGCGTTGCACACCTGAATGGCACTTTGGTGTGAACAGCCACCTGCTTTGTTCCTTCTGAACCTGACTTAGTTTCATTTAATGGAAGCACAGCCTGTTCCCCAAGGGGAACATTGTCAGGGAGCATTGACAGGGAAGGGCAGTGCCGGCGACGATGCACCAAGCCTATCCAGCTCCTTGCAAGGTAACTGGGAGCCACTGAGGGGACTCCACTGGGTCGTTAAGTTTCTTTATCTCCCCTAGATTTTTCTCTAATAGAAAAGTTATTAATATGACTTGTGACTGTTGCAGTGAAGGATTGGAGTGAGATCTGCTCTCCAAACATCACAACTGCCTGGACCAAGGCACTTCAAAGAACATTTAATCAGCCCCTGGCTGTCAATCAGGACCACCACTGTCCCGCTTTGATGTATTCATTATCCAGCATGTGGATGCTTCCAGTAAGGCAAGTCTTATACCAGCCAGGTAGGTTAGAGGAAAACTGTGCCTCTAGAAGCTGTGAAAGATCACTGCTTTCCTCCAGGAAAGCTAGAGTTTCTAGCTTTGAAATGCTCTGTAGCTAACAAGTGTGTGACTTTATCAAATACACCTGTGAATGACTGACAGCAAAAGCGACCCGTTTCCTATGTCTTGAATTCCTCATGACTGAACTACTGCACACCAAAAGATTGCGGAAATAATGGACTTTATGTTAAATATCGTCCAGGAAGATCTGATGGAGCAGCAGATGCCTTGCATAATGTGGCCCTCCATGCTTCTCATTGGTGAGAATGCACAGTGCAGGAGCAAAGAAGCTGATATTAAACTTCTGCAGCCAATGACTTCTACCACGGTAAGACCTGTCAGCTCAGAAGGCAGATACATGCATTGCCAGAGGTTTTATGTGGAAGTCAGCAGAGGGGCTGGTACCACCTGTGATGTTGTCAGCTTGGGTTTGGCGGGGAGAAGAGGAAGAAGGACCTCAGTCCAGCAGAGTTCTGACCTTAAAACTTCAGACTGGTACAAATTCTCTTCGTCTTCTTCAAAGAGATGCAAGCAACTTATCATTCCCCTCAAGGCTTTTATGTCTGGAGATGGCCATGCCTTCTTCTCTGAGAGAAAAGAAACAACCAAACAAGTAAGTCAGGCCGTGTTGGCCAACGTGTTCAACTACTATTGTGTGTGAAGGAGAACAGGAACTGAAGAGGAATTATAAGCCGACAATGACTCATGTTATGCCTTCTTGTCTTTCTTCCAGAAGAGAAAGGACAAGTTTTCCCTTTAGATTCTCTAATTCACTGGGGAAAAGGGAAACCATGTTTTACTTTTAGCAGCTTTTGTTCTTGTGTGTGCGTGACCTAAGGGCACAGATAGAGCTGCGCTGCTGGGGAGGCTGGTACAGCTGACAAGCCAGACTGAACCATTGGTGTGAGCCCAGAGAATTTTCTTTAATTTCTATCGTGCTTGTGATTTCTGCAGGACCAAAAAAAAAAAAAAGAGATTCAAGGACACTGGAGGCAGTTTTCTGAAAACGGAAACCTGCTTCTTGCCAGGAGGATTTCCTGAGCAATCTAAGTCATTGAGGATCTTGTCTCAAACAAAGTTTTGATCTGTGGGGTATCTCCTCATGTACAAATTGGGCTGAGGGATTTTCTTTCCTTTATATATGCTTCTTCCTAAAGCTGGTCTTACAGCTCACTAGTGAAGACTGTTGTCTCTGGACACCAGCTCAGGCTCTGATAGCTTTTGTAAGAGCATTTGTATCAAAATATTGTTGTGCTGGAGTCTCCAAGGCCATCTGGGGCTTTGCACAGACAGGGTGCTTACAAATGAATGTGAACCAAAGCAAATCAACATTGCTTGGCAGGGATGAAATGTATTGCTAGGGTCTGTCTCTGCCAAGCTAGACTGTTTGGCTCTGGTCCCACTCTTCAGGGGGATTGTCTGTCAAAACACAATTTGGTATTGTACGGCGTCATGGTTACATGGCTCACTACTCCTTTAACCCCTCTCAGGCCTTCCGCTCTTGTTATTTGTTGAGTGGAAACCTGTGAACCTCCAACTCTTACAGCAGACCTTGGGCTCTGGTACCTTGCACCAGTTGTCCCTCATGCTGCTGTGTTGGTTCAGGTAGATCTTTCCCTCAGGAGCTGTCAACCAGTAGATTGCAACCCTCTTGAAAGGAAGGCATTATTTCTTAATTCCATGAAATGATAAGAAGACATATCTTTGTACCATCTCATGATGGAAGCCTGGTTTCTTGTCCTAACCACCTCAAAAACCTGCTCATCCTTTCAAGGTGGGAGTGCCGCTTGGGCACTTGACTGTCTCTCCTTGATTATCCCATCCATTCATGAGCAGTAGCTACTGCTTCTGCTGAGCCCTGCTGGCAAGACCAGAGGCCACCCATTAGAGGACAAGCCAAGACATCAGTGTGAATGTCCTCATGGGTTTGCCAAGGGGTGTATAATCATGTTGCCCTCCCCACTTCTGGACATGTTTATGAGTTCATTCAACATAAGTATGGACATAGCAAATAACCGCAGTGGCTTGGCCAAGACACCACACTACAGGGAGCTCCAAGCCCATTTCATATAGTTTTTGCTATAGTAAAAATCCTCAGTAAGCACCAGTAGAAGTGCCGTCTCTCAGTGGAGGTTCTGCAGGGCCACCTCCCGTCCTGGAGGCCCGGCAAGGTCAGCAGCAGGAGGATGTGCATGTTCCCATATTCCCTTCGGGAGGTGGGTGAAGAGGCAGATCCTCAGCTGAGAGCCCACTGAGCCTGGAGATGGCCGAGAAGAGCGGTGGCTCTCCATAGGTATGACAGGCGGCACGTGCCGTCCCGCAGGCAGGCAGCTGCCCGCACCGCTGCCCAGGCTGTCACGTCGCCTGCCAGCCTGGCACGCAGCTGCAGCCTCGTCCCCGGCGGGCAGGGCAGCAGCAGCCTTGCACAGGCTGGGACGCTTGCGACACGCAGCCCGGCTGCCCGGGTCACGCAGCCTTGCGGCTTTCCCATCGTGCTGCACGATTTGGGTGTTTTCCTTCAAAGTTTAGGCTAGAGCATGCTGGTTCTGCCCGGCTCTCCCAGGCGATGTCTGCTCCAGGGGCTGGGCTAGGGGAGGATCCGGGACCTGTTATCGTCCCAGCAGACTGGGGACCACAGTCCATCTGTCCTTCTCCTAGGCACGGGGCTGTATGGATGGCCCCAGGCCTCAGCTGTGTCTGACCCGAGCTGCAGCACAGCTGTGTGACCCTGGGTTGGTTTTGTTGAGAAAACTGCTGCTGCACTGCGAGAAAATACATGAACTAAAGCCAGGCAAGATAAGAAAAGTCAAAACGTAAGACAGAATTAAAGTCATCAAGACGATGATAGCTAGCAATGCAAGGCTCCAAAAGTAAGTGCTATGTGAAAAGGGATAAACCCCTGAAGGGCTGGTTCAGTCACTATCTTGCTCTAAAGATCCCTGGGCTGGAGCTTAGGAATGCTCCGAGTCCTTGGCTCAGGTGTAACTCTGATGTGAGGGTACATCCCAAGTGCTGGGCTCTGAGATAGGGGATGGAAAAAGGGGCACGTGAAAAAAAAAGGAAGGAAAAGAGTGGCTGGGCAAGTCATAGAGAGGGAGAGACCATGAGGAGTGCATTTAGTCCACTGGGAGGGAGGAAGCGCGAGGAATTTGAGAAGGTGAACAGGAGCACAGCCAGCTGAACAGCCTGAGCAGCCCTGCTCGACTGCCGGCTCCCCCTCCGGCCTCTTCCACCTGCCTTGAACGACTGACTCCCTCCTCCAGAATAATCCCAGCACCCCTTTCTCTGACAGGGCATCTTCTTTCTTGAGCTGGAAGCCCCGTGGGAGCAGGGCAGGGAAAGCACCTCTCCAGCCATGTTCTGGGAGCGGTGACCTGCAGACAGCCACTCTGGCTCACGGGCACTGGCACCCAGTACAAAGCCGTGCAAAAGGCAAGCCAGGACGCGAGGGGGTTTTGCACAGGGGTAAATAAGCGTCTGGGGCAAGGCAGGCTGAAAGCCATCTTGCTGAGCTTGCATCAGCCCGGTGATTGGTAAGAGGCGACTAGACATGCTGGATGTGCAATAGGGAGCTTGGTAAGGAGCAAACAGAGGTTCGGACAGCCACATCGGGGTGGCGGGCAGCTATTGCAGCCTTCCCCAGGTGCAAACGTCTGTGAGGGGCCGTTCCCACGATGAGTGAGACAACGCTATGAACTTCTTTTATTTGGGAAAAACAATTCAAGTAAAGTGAGTTAATATGTAATTATACTATACAACAAGCGCTGGCATTGCATGAGAGGTATAGTTGGGCTCCTGTGGCTGGCAGGAGAAGCAGCTGGTGGTGACTCGTGACTAAAATGTGAACAATTTTTCACTTTTAATATGAAATTTGGTACCACCCAGCTCTTAATATCTTAATAATATCAGCGGCCCGAAAATAAGCGTATAATTTGTTCCGCCTAACGCTGAAAGCTCGATTCTTCTACTAGCGCACCAGGAGCTGCATTAGTCCCGCGGCAGCGCAGAGCAAGTGGAGAGGACAGGGTCCTTTGCAGGGGCTTGGGTGCAGGTGGAGGTGAGCTTGCTCTGCGGTACGGCCGTGCCACCGAAACGCCAGACCTCAGCCCCCCTACTCCACCTCCCACCCCGGGGAGATGCTTCGCCTGAATCTCAGCCTGAGCTTCCATCACGAGCCCCAGCCAGCAAGAGGAGAAGAAGGCGCACGTTCGCGCGGCTGGAGGTGTGACGCTCTCTTTTAGAGAGGGCAGCCCCTCTCTGGTGGGACCTCGGCAAGCCGCAGCCCCGCCGCGGAGCTGGGCTGGCCGCCCGGCGGGCTCTGCTCCCTGCCAGCAGCGGCGGAGCCGAGCGGAGCGGGGCCGGGCTGGGCTGGGCGCTGCGCTCCCGCCTCGGCCGGGTGGCCGGAGCATCCCCGCAGGCTCCTCTGACTTTTGCGCCGTGTTTTCCCCATCGCTGCGAAGCTTTTTTTTTTTTTTTTTTTTCCCCCTGTGGCTGGGAAGTACCCAGCTTCTCCCCCCCCCCGCGCTCGCTCGACGTTAATCATCTGCTTGCAATTAACCTGTGACCTCCCACGCCCGCGGCCGCGCAGGGCAGCGCTGTAGCTTTAACGCCGGACGGCGGGAGCGGGAGGGAGGACAGCAGTGCCAGGGCCAGCCCCGGAGCCGCCGCCGAGCCCTCGCCGCTCCCCGGCCCCGCCGCCCGCCATGGGGAGCCGCAGCCTCCTGGCCGCCCTCCTGGCCGCCGCCTTCGCCTCCCTCCTGCCGCCCCCCGCCGCCCCCTCGGGCCACCGCAAGCTCCTGGTGTTCCTGCTCGACGGCTTTCGCTTCGACTACATCGACGACAGCGAGCTGGAGGGTCTGCCGGGCTTTCGGGACATCGTGACCATGGGGGTGAAGGTGGATTACGTGACGCCAGACTTCCCCAGCCTCTCCTACCCAAACTACTACACGCTGATGACGGGTGAGTCCTCGCGGGTCTGTGCCGGGGTGGTCTGCGGGGCTGCCGGCTCCCCCTGCCAAAGCGGAGGGCGGCTGCCCGCGACTTTGTCCCCCAAAGGCGGCGTAAAAACAACGCAAGTTGTGCTTTTAGCCGGCAGTTTAAAAGCACTGTGGCATTGCAGCTCGGTATTGCTTGTCTGAAACCTGCTCTGAACTTGGAAATGCTGCGTGGAGCTGATTTTTAGAGTTCCCTTTTGCCCTCCCACAGTGCTGCCGGGTCCCTACCCGCTGCCGCCGCAGCGGCGCGGCCATCCAGAACTCCCTGGTGGGAGCACTGATGGGGGCTACTGCATAGGGAACGTACAAACGAGTGGGAAACGCACGGGAAATTAATACGGAGCCTGCTCAGAGCCTTTCCAGTTAATAAAAAGGCGTGTAAACTGAGGGTGGCTAAGATAAGAACTTACTTTCAGTCAGCAGGTCTGCTTTGGCAAGTTCAGCGTTAGATTTCTTTTTAAACTTAACAGACTTTCATAGGTCACTGTCTTAACTTTGCCCTAAGTCCTCATATCTGTAATAATCTGAAATAGCCGAAGACGAAAACATTAAGGCTTTTTGCTTTTGGTCCCTTACAGTTTTTCTGAATGCCCAGGAAAGGCTTTCAGAAAATTGAGAGGATAATCATAGTTTTCATGATGCCGATTTGCTTTTAATCTAAGTGGAGCAACACGTGATTACAGTGACGCTAGGAAGGTGCACGGAGTACAGCTGGGCCATTTCCATCAGAGAGAGAGACACCCTGGAAACAACAGTTAAGTAAAAAACCAAAACAATCAGAAAAGGTTTTCTGGAATTTGCAATTGGATTTTTCTCTGGAGTTATTTAATAAACAAGACCTTCCACCTAATGAGGAGGAGTGAGAAAATCTGTCCTCTCCTAAGATATGTGGCATCTTCTGCTGTCCTTAGAACAATACAATGCCCAGCGGTCCGTACACCGCTTGCTGGGAAAGCAAACAGATGCCATTGTAAGACAAAAATCTGACATCAGTTGTGCCCAGCTTGTTTTGAAACTGCTTAACCCCTTCCTCCCTCTCTCTCAAGAGGAATGCCTTTCTCTTGCTCATCTCTGAACAGAGAAGAGTATAAAACCGCCCCAGGTTTTTTTCATGAAGCGGTGCAAAGGCATGAATGCAGAGCAAATGTCACGACTGAAAATAGAGGTGTCCTTCCACTTCAGACCATGTTCTTTAGGCGTACGTAGGCAAACCAGCTTAACACTTCATGTGTGCAAAAAGCCTTAGGATGGAGTTTTTAAAGACAAGAGGGAAAGCGACTGCTTTCGCTCCTTGCCACATTTAATCATCACTCCTATTAAGTGTGTATGTGTAGAGTGAAGTCTATAATCAGCCTTTCAAGGAGTTTTGAAAACATCCTATTTCGTACTCACAAAGAACGAGTTTTGTTTTAGATGATGAAACACCACTACTAGACTTTTCACATTTTTAGGGAACCAGTTTCTACACCCCAGCTTGAAGCAATGAGACAATCTGTGAGACCAAACTCAACTCTTCTTGCAAGTCTCCTGGCCTTCATAATGAGGATCTCAATGCACATACAACTTAACTGCAAATAACAATTCACCTTCATAACACATGAGTCACAGCAGTGTTAAATAGGTCAGGAACCAACTGAGGACCAAGTTTAGGTGATGAACATGCCCAAAGGAAGATCCAAGATTGCACTTGAGCCCTCGGGGTGTTAGTGTACCCGGTGGCTGTGTCCTGACATGACAGCAGGGTAAATCCCGTGGCTGCGCTGTTCTTACTCCTGATGCCATGGTGCGGTCTCCGCAGAAAGGAGATGACACATTTTAGGCAATGGTGGGGTTAGGAGGATGGGGCACGTGGCAGATGTAGCATTAGCTGTGTTCAGTCTGTGCACATTCGATTTGGAAAGCTGGGACAGCTTTTGGAAAAAATGCGGCATGATGGGCTGACATGAGCATCGTGCTGTAGCAACCTGCTTAGGGATGGGCAAGTTACCGTCTCCCCATCGCTGTTGTATGAGCATGGGAAAGCTTATACCACATCTCACCATTCGTGTATCTCCGCTGTGGGGGGTGGGGGACTGTAACTGGTTTTGCTTCCATTTGCAAGTGGGACGTGCAGGACAAATGTTGCCACAATTTCTTCAGGGAAATCAGGGACTACCAAGGACAGGCTGTTCTTCATGCCTTGTCCTGAATTGTCGTTTCATGAGCTGTTAAGAAAGTCACGTTTTACCCTCCAAATTGCTATATTTTAGCATTTGTGAGTGCAGTTTCATAGTATATTGGCTTTTTGCAGCTAAATCAGCTTAAGAAATTTCTGACCCCACCTGCGCACTCTCACCGCTGACTTGTTCGTTATATCCCACCACTCTTTTGGATAAACACTCCTGTCCCTTCCTTATCTGCTCGTTCACAAGGTCTTGTGGCTCCGCATCCATTCAGGAGCGTACACGGCTGTCAGGTCTCAGAGAGCGTGTGCATGAAAACCCTGCAGTTGGGATGTATTTCTCTCTTGCCTCTATCCATTCACGTGAGTAAGGTCTCTCTTTTCTGTGTACCATCCTTCACCCAGCATCTGCACAAGCTTCGTGACTCTGGAGGGGGTAGTTGTTACGTGGGATGTTCTCCCTCATTTCAGTGGCTTTGGAGAAGGACAGTGGACTCTGCTCCTCAGACACCATCACCATTGGGACAAGTCGGTCCCCTCAAATCTGAACTCACCTCCTCCTCCTGCCCAGAGCTGCAGGTGGAGGTTATGGAGGTCAGCAGCATCTGCCCCGCCGCATCTCAGTGCAGACGCCAAACCGCACCCGTCAGCCCTGCCAGAAGGTAACTTTCCTCTGCAACGGGCAACTAGCAAGCAATAGCATGCAGCGCAGCTGCCTGATTATCTGCAGGATCTTTTAGTCGTTATATTTTACTTTACTGATGTTTTCAAGAGGGCAGCCTAACTGAATTTAATACTCAGAAGAAGTAGCAAGTTTACTGAGCTTTTCAAAGCTATAACCAAATAGATGCAACCGTAACTGATGATCAAGAGCCATGGATCTAAAACCAACTAACTAATGTAGGCTAATGTGAAGCATACCCTGTTTTGCTGAGACTAGGTGCTAGGCGAAGTACAGACATGGAGGAATGGGGCCCAGCCTAGGTAAACAAAACAGATTTTGGAAGGGAAGCAGGAGGAGGGAGATGACTTGCCCACGGTCACACAGCGCTGCAGGGCGATGGCCGAGCTCTCCGTGGCAGAGCACCTTCCTATTTAAATCGGCTGCTGCTGTTAACCTACAAGAAAATATTTGCTGGAGCTTCCCGGAGTGACACAGAAAGCCTCCGCCCAAAGCCCGGGGCCTACCTAGAGGTCTTTTCCCTTCCTCCACGTCTACAGCAATTATGAGAAAGAAAAGCAGAGCATAGAAACAAGAGGAACACGAATGGTTTGTCTTCATGTAAAGTCACTGAGTGATTCAGAGCATGCGAAAAGCTCCCGTCTCCCTGCAAGCCAGGGCACCGCATCATGACCCTCTGCTCCGGGGCATCCCCCCCACAGGCACCCGGGCTCCCCACTGCACCCACCATGTGGTCCTGGGTCACATTGTCCTCCTCCAGCTCCCCTTGCCCAGTATAAAGACACTGGGCATCGCAGCTGCTACCCAGCACCCTGCAGGGTCTCCCAGTGAGGACGGGCTGGGGTGGCACTCACAGCTCAACAGGAAGACGAAGCACTGCCCTGAATTAGCTGAAAGACAAATGCTATTTGCTTGAAGAAGCACCAAACACCAGCCAAGTCATTGCTGGAGCAAAGGGATCTTGCTGACGCACAATCAGAGAAGTTGTTTTGTTACAAAAATCTGGTGGTGTGCAAGGTAGTCCAAGTCCAAGGCTTAAAATCCCACTCTTTGAAAAGCAATCATCTCTAACAACTTCATTCATGCCACCTTCCCCAGTTTTGGCTTCCCCAGTGGTGTAAAGACTGTTTCTTGAGCGGTTGGGTTGTTTTCTGAGCTGCCAGGCTGAATCCTACTTGGTGTCCTCATTCTCCGTGCTCCAGTTAGGGTATTGCGGTTGTTGACCTGAAAGGCGTGACATAAAATGGTGAATTAGGTACAAAGAGCTGTGGCTGCTCACAGGTGCGTGTGCGAGAGCTTTGCAGGGCTTGACACGGGCTTGGCAAAGGCGGGAAGAAGGAGTCCAAATATGTGTATCCCAAAAGGATCACTTAATCAGACCATGCACTGTTTGTTTTGCAAAGAAAGGAATTAAGACCACAAGCCACCTTGGGTTTTTATCCTGTGGGGAGTTTTTAATTTTTCCCTTTCCCTGCCGTGGCCTGGCCCTGCAGGAAGCTCTCATGCCAAGCTAAATGGAAAGTCTGAGGTCTCCCCCGTAACCGCTGCAAGCATGAGTTATTGCTTCAGAGCCCTTGATGCCAGATCTCTCAAAAAAAGATGTTCATGCTGAGGGGTTTGGGTCTCCCTCACCTACCAACCCACAGGCATTGGCGGGGGGTGTGCTGGGGGACCCCCTGCACCCCAGTTCCCCTGAAGCCCCCGCCAGCTCAGGGCACACAGGGGCCCCTCACATTTCCATCCCCAGCCAGCATAAACACGGGTGGACGGTATCACATCTGAGCTGGAAGCCCAGGCACGATTTATTTTCCAAGATTCTAACAACAACAAATTAGATCTTTTCTGGCAGGTCATCTCTGAGGACGTGCCAGCCACCTGGTCAGCTGTGCGGCCTCACGTCTAAGAGCTGTATTTCTTTTGGCCTTCATGGGAAGCGGAGGGAGTCCCTGCTCGCAGAGGTGGGTAGGTGGGGAGCTGCTCGGAGAGGAGCAGGTGAGAAGCATCCATGTCCCTCTTTGGACAGGACCTGATCTTAAATACTTGGCAGAGAAGCTGTGAGGTCCTGTGAAGCTTGCAGGGTGGAGGAGGAGGTTGAGCAGAGGACGTTTCAGTCTCCTGCACCCAAGGTGAGGGCTGTGGTCTTTGCAGGGCTGTCCCACACTTGCCGTAACTCAGTGACGGCATGTTTGGGGTTTCTCTAAAATACAGGGGTGGTGCGTGGTGTTTTCCCAGCTGCTGTGGCTCAGCCCTGCATGTGCCATCACCTTCTCCTCTGCATGGCAGGAGGAAGATGGGCAACAGGGCAGAGGTCCCAGGGATGGGTGACGGTCAAGGTCTACTTTGCCAGGCTGAAGGTTTCACCCATCTTCCGTGTTTCTACCGTCCTTCCTCCACTCCTCGCGCTCAGTGTTTGCCATACTTGACAGCTGAGGGGCTTTGGTGGTTGATGTTGCAGTCTGATAAATAGCCAGTCTGGGGTCTGGCTGATGTGCACGTGTACTACTACATTTATTGTTTGCTGTGAGAGGTCTCCTGGTTTACAGCACAGCATCTCTGCTCTCTGTCCACTCGGTACCCAGAGGAAGCCCTGCCTGGTGATGGCTCTAGCAGATGCCTCTTTTCTGCTGCCCAGTTAATGGTATCCAGACTCCAGCCTCATCCAGGAAAGGATGCTGACAATTTCTGTTTAGCAGTTAGTTAAGCAAGTTTTTAACTACATAAACGATACCTGCATATTGTCTGAGGCACAAAAAATGGAGGGATAGGAGTACAACAGGGAAATTTATTATGCATACACATGAACTGAAACTATCTCAACTTCACTGTCCAAGCTGAGAAAAAAGCCAGAAGGACACAAAGAGCATGATGAGTGACAAGGGAATAGGATTTTTTCTTTTTGCTCCTCTTTTAACCACCACAGATGCCAGCAGCAGCAAAGATTTAAAAGATTCTGTTCGTGACACACAGTTTTAAAATCAATAGTCTCTTCTTTTTCCTGGATTCAGTAGCTTTCCATTTCTAAAATTGTGTGTTGGGAAGCAAAAGAGCACAAAGACGACTGTGGTAATACTATTAACTGGCAGGGAAGGGGTACTATCCTAGCAAGGACAGGCTGGAGAAGAGAGTGGGAACCGGGAGGGTTTTTCATTTTCTCATTCTTCATCTCTCTTTGTTTACTTGCCGCCTGCAGAAAGGCTGCAATGCCAAGTGCCAAGATTTTTCTTTCACACATACACAAAATGTTGTAAAAATCTGTGTTTGCTTTCTACCAGTTAAAAAAATGGAAACACTTTCAAAGTGGGGAACAGAAAGTTTTCTCTAACACAAGTTCATATGCTACAAATCGAAGCACATAGTTTTTTCCTTCTTACTAGCTACAACCTCACAGCTCACAACTAGTATACCTGCTACCAGCTATTAGCAGCAGTAGGTGGACGTTCACCTATCAAGGTATTTCCTTGCCCAGAGCTGAAGTCACAGCTGATAAACAGAGAACTGCCAGAGGCTCGTACCCCCTCTAATGGTGCAGGCAGCAGCTTTGCCCATCATTTTGTTCAGGCCCTCTGTAGTGCTTGGAGCTGGGGTGCCCTTGAGCTGTACCCAGCTGTGGGTGGTCAGGGGTCCCAGCGTGGTCCCTCAGCCCACTGCTGCCACTCAATTCAGACAGCTCGGAGCATTTGCTCTCCAGGGACGCAAGACCTGCCTTCTCACACAAGCAAGCATCTGCAAAGCCTAAGCTGGATGCTCTGGAAGCAGTTTTCATGCACCTCATCCACAGCCCCATTATGAAAGCATTGAGTTAAGAGTTTCACACTCTTATTAAATGAATCCCCTTCAGGAGAAAGAAATAATGCTGTGTATAGCAGAGATTTTTCTGTGCCTTTTGATGTGATCCTACTTGGATTGCAAAGTCATGCCTGACATAGGCTAAGGTGTTTCTGCTTTGAATCTGTCTGGTATTGGAAGTCGTAAAAAATTGGAAAGACTTTGCCAGCAAGCTCTTCTGGGACCACAAATTGTCCATGCACATCTTGCTGTGTTGGGGACCTGCAGATGGCAGGGCCACTTTGCCCAGACCAGCGCTCCCCCTCCCCAACTTCTCATGAGCCTTCTCCAGGCCACTTAAGGTTTAGCACATGAGTTTTGTTTTTTTCCCTGTAGTCTGTCTTTTCGAAGCAGGGCAGATGAGACCCAGCAGGGGAAGAGCAGAGCAGGGCATCAAAGCAGGCAGAGCTGGGCCCTTCAGGATGCTCCGCTCACAGCAGGCTGGCCTCAGTCCTTGGGGACGGCAACACCACGATATCTGCTCCGGAGCAGGAATACAGTGCTGGTGACTTTAAAGTCCTGCTCTCTTCCTCCTCATGGCAGGCAGCATGAGCAGAGCGTTTCCCAGCACAAGTCATCCAGCAGGTCTCTGGGAGGGTTAAGTGGGGTGAGGAGCTGAGAAATGAGCAGGTCTGGGTCAGCATTTAGGTGACATCAAGAAAGGGAATAGCAGAGGAAAGACATTGTGGGGAGGGAAGGAAGGGGAGAAAGGCAACTGCATGTCTCACTTGGGCTGTTAAAACCTACCTACCTTATGTGTGCACAGCTGTTTGTGTGGAGGAAATTAACCCTTCCCCAGCTTTTATAGCCCCATGGCAGCCTGTGCTTGCATTCGCCCTCCTGGCTCTTGTTACTTCCTGGGGAGTCGGGACATCATGGTGGGACATGGGAGGAAAGGTCTCACCGTAGCAGCAAGGCATGCGTATGATATTATATAGTACAGTACATTTAGCTAAATGCATGTACTTATGTTCATCATCAGGTGGATACCACATGGGTACAGATTATGGTACCTTTGCTGCGTTGGCTAATATACACACTGTGGGTTGACTGATAAATCTGATTTGCTCAGTGCAGACACAGTTTAGCTCTGTTTCGTTGCCCAATGCACCAGATACAGCATTGTGCATCTGCCACATGCTGCCTCTCTTTTAAAAAAAAGATCGTTGATTGTCTCAGAAAAGCATTTTCTCTTGTAGATTTAGATGCAGGTGGTCCCTGTATGATATATCATGCCAACTGGTGATCCTACGCACTACCCCTGCAGTCAGTGAAAGACCACCAAAGAAAGAAGAGGTCATTCCTGTAGCAAATGCTACAGGAGCACACGCTCTGGTTTCCAAATCTCACACATGGTCAATGTAGGGTGCACAGCACTCAGCATTACTGTGCTGTTGTTGTGGGTGGCCAAGTGGCTGTGTGTTTTGTTGGTTTTTTTTTAATTTCATCTTTGTGTTGCATAGATTCATTTGAATGCTGACAAAAGAGCCTGGAGACATGGGAATGTGCTTTAGACAAAGCCAATGCTGTAAGAAATGGAGTGTCCAAGTAAGCTGTAGCATGCAGACTTGCAAATGCTTTTGCTGGCTCTCTTCCAGAAGGATACAGCAGTTATCATATTCCTGGGAACTATACCCTCTTTGTTTTCCTCTGTTGCTTGAGGAAGGGGTGCTTCTTACTACAATTGCAGTTAGTTTAAATAATGACATCATTATGCTGAAATTGCTTTTTGCCCTGTTTCTAGTTTTGAAACTCATAAGATAATGTTTGATTACAGAGGAAAGATGCAGTAATGGAAGCAATAATAAATTCAGCATGTTATGGTGACTGTCTAACACCATGTTGCTATTTTGATAATCATTAAAAAGGACATCATCAAAGGTCATTTTCTCAGGCTAGAGAAGATAAGTTACAACAGGGGATGTAAAGAACTGGAGTTGTACAGGTGACCCAAAAGACATTTGAGAAGTGACTTTAATTCTGTGTACGATTGTCTTGGGCTGGGGGGGGGGGGGGGGGGGGGGCAGGAATGCCAGCTATTGCAGGGCTTTTTAATCTAGTGAGCAAGGCACAGAATAGCTATTGTTGAAGATTAAAAAAGCTCAAAACCAAAATTAGAGACCAGGCATACTTTTTGAATAGTGTTTACTGATGATAAATAATTGAGATGAGCAACCCAAGGAAGAGATTGATTCAGTGGTTACTGATGTCTTCCATTGAGGTCCGGGGTCTTTCTGGGGGACAGGCTTCAGGCAAGCAGATGTGAATGGCTCCAGCCAGCATTAAATGGCCATGTCTTTTGGTCTGTCTGCTCATCTGATCTTCCCTTCTGGCCCTGTGGACCAGGGATGTCTGCAATGAAAACTGATGCCTTACAGTCTTCTAGGCCTCTTTTTCAATATAAAAAAGAGAGTTGGAGTCCATAGAAGAATGAACTTGTCTGATGTGGAGATCAGAAGAATACTGTCCTCTGTATTAGTGCACACAGTTAATTAAACTTCCCAACAATGCTACAAAGAACAATCTCCTTTCTGTTCCTTAAAGAGGTGGGCAAACTGACAGCAGACCTTAAATCCTATAGGGAGCTCACAGCAGTAGCGGCTAGAGCTCATAGTTTCTATATGAAGACTACACTATACATCATACAAATACATGACCTAACAGCTTCAGCACTGACCTGCAGGTTTCCCAGGCTGGCACCAGTTGCCTGTGCGCAGCTTAACAGGTTGATACATGCTCAGAAGTACGTGGACTTCAAGAAGCTGAAGAGACAGGGTTGTCCTTTAAGTAGGAAGGCTGCATTTTTTATGCGCTATAGAGGCTTCCTTCAAGTTCTTTTGAAACTTACAGTGAAAAAAGCACTTGGCAGCCTAAAGAGGACAGATTACTGCCCATCCAATCCACCAGTTCTCCTATATTAAATCTATTTGGTTTAATATGGTAAATAGTGACTGCCACAAATTGGGACTGCTTTTCTCCGCTGGGAAAGAGGAAATGTTTTGCATAATTGAAATACTTCGTAGCAGGGAAGGAGAGTTCAAAATCCATTTCAAGGTCACATGTACCCAAAGTATACAGAGTCCTCTGCTCAAAATGATGCCTTTTCAAAACAAGCATGCCAAGGTTATTTCAGTTCTGATCACCACGCTCAGTCTCACAATAATCAAAGCCTTGCAATATCGTGACTCACCAGCTTATGATGACAGTGTCTCACACATGCATCAGTCATTGCTTTTTAAGGTATGGAAATTGTGAACTCCCAGTACATCTTAATCTTCAACATTTATTTTCCCGTTTTTGTTAATCCACCTGCAGATTAACTCTTAAAATACAGTATCTTCTCTTCTGACAATGACAAGAAGTGGAAGACATCTCTCAGCTATTATATACTGGTTTCTTGTAGTACAATGTTCCCCAAGGGCCCCCAAGATGCAGTAAGAGGGCTGAAAATGTTTGATGAAATGTCTGCTGTCCCCACAACCAAGACCAAAGTGTGTTCATTTAAAAAAACCCAAAACTAACAATAATGGAAAATAAAAGTAATATATATAGGCTTTAGCCTAGTTTTTGCTGGTTTGCAGAAAAACAGTGTGCCCTATGGATAAAGGAGAGGGGAAATGTGAGTTTCCCAAACTTTATTCTGTGTTTCCAGATCGTGCTCTTACCCCTTCCCATTCACAGACTGTTCCTGCAGCTCTCTGGGTCTGTGCGCTGGCGGGTACCTTAAAATGGCCTCAGACTTGGCAGATGTTGTGTGTGTAGAAGGAGCCAGGCATCAGCCAAACACGTGGCACCCGCATGGGCTGCCGCGGTTTGTGTGTACGGACTGGGTACGGCATGTTGAACAGGCCACGGGGTGCGGGATTTGTTTCTTCTGGCCTCAGCTGTCCAAAAGTTGGCTGTCTGAAGCTAAGTGAATGATGTGATCTTTCTCTACAACTAATAGAGAGCAATATGTACCACCAGAGGATAACTCCTCCTTAGCATCCCTTAGATGCCTATGTGAGGATGGCACGGATTGCTTTCTAGAGGTGCCTCTTCTTCTCCTTTGACTGTGAAGGGAACACAGGTGGCTGACAAGCTTCAGCAACTAACTTTTAGGTGGCTGAACTGGGGGGATATAGAGAGCTACCTAGAGGACCTCAATAAAAGGTAACAGAGTCAAGAAGATCGTATGAGCGGTTGCAAGGTAAGAGGTCTCTGAGTTCAAATCAGGGCTTTTCAGCTGATTTGCTGGATGATCCAGTGGTAGCAGTGGTGGTGCTGGTGCCATCCTTCTGCTGGAGAACACCACTCTGATTGTGCTGTTTTTTTTTCTCCACCCCTGAAGGTCGCCACTGTGAAGTCCATCAGATGATTGGAAACTACATGTGGGACCAAAAGACAAATTTATCTTTTGATATTGGTGTGAATAAAGAAAGCATGCTGCCTCTCTGGTGGAATGGATCGGAGCCTTTGTGGGTCACAATGATGAAAGAAAAAAAGAATGTTTCCATGTACTACTGGCCAGGTTAGTATGTCAAAAATTGCTACCATCTTAACAGTGCATCTTTACATCTAAGGACTCCATACGCTGTAGGATGGCTCTTTAATACCATTCTGAAATACAGACAAGAATTATGAGTACTTGTCCTGGTTTCAGCTGGGATGTAGTTAGCTGTCTTCCTAGTAGCTGGTACAGTGCTATGTTTTGAGTTCAGTATGTGAAGAATGTTGATAACACTGATGTTTTCAGTTGTTGCTCAGTAGTGTTTAGACTAGAGTCAAGGATTTTTCAGCTTCTCATGCCCAGCCAGGGCACCTGACCCAAACTGGCCAACAGTGTATTCCGTACCATGTGACGTCCCATCTAGTTTAGGAACTGGGAAGTGGGGGGGGGGCAGGGAATCGCGGCTCGGGGACTGGCTGGGTGTCGGTCGGCGGGTGGTGAGCAATTGCCCTGCGCATCATTTGTATATTCCAATCCTTTTATTACTACTGTTGGCATTTTATTAGTGTTATCATTATCATTATTAGTCTCTTCTTTTCTGTTCTATTAAATCGTTCTTATCTCAACCCAGGAGTTTTACTTCTTTTCCTGATTTTCTCCCCCATCCCACTGGATGGGGGGGAGTGAGTGAGCGGCTGCGTGGTGCTTAGTTGCTGGCTGGGGTTAAACCACGACAGTACTTTACTAACCACTCATAGAAATGAATTATCTTTTCTTAGGCCATGACAATTTGCACATGCTTAGAAAGGAAGAGACTGGAGTGCCACTGGAGGTAGCTTTCCACCAAACGTTACCTTCAGGGGAGCGCTGGCTTGCAAAGCATCCCCTCCTCCACCAACTGCTCATTCTTCTTGCCCACCTGTAGCTTCTGGTGTGCTGAATTGCAGACCATGTCACTGATCAAAGTTAAACAGTAACCATCCTCCCCCCATGCTTGTTTGGTTTCAACCTGGAAATTAGTAGCTGAGAGCTGAAGACAGTCTATTCTGTGGGGATAGCAATATACAGCTGAAAGCAAAGCATCTTTCGGTGAGCTGGAGTGAGCACTTTTGTCCTCCTTCATCATTAACTCAGCTGAGGTCCCAGTTGCTCTGAGTCTGAGCCATTCATCTGGAGGGACTTGGCCTTTTCGTTCTTCATTTGTGGATATTGAACAACTGAAATCCCTAGGAGTGTATAATAATGAGTCTTTTTTTAACAAACAGGAATATACACTTAGGCTGCCCATTTAGGGACCCACAATGGAAGTAAATGTTCCAGCTGTGCAGCCAGACCAAATCCCTTGCAAGGTACCCAGCTTCTCAACTTTTTGACCTTTTAACTCTGCTACCTAAGCAGTATGCAAATATCCTCCTGTATGTAACTGCAGGCTAGAGGACCACATGCTAGAGGAGTCGTACTGAATACAGCCAGTGCCAGTGGGTAGGGCAGCAGCAGCTGACTCATGCTGCGGGCTCCCGGCCAGCTCGTCTTCTGCATCCCAACGCACGTGTGCCTGGTCATGGTCTTTCCATGCAATGTGGCTAATGGTGTCTCAGAAAAAAAGGCCACAGTTCTCAGGAAAGGGAAGAAAGAGCGAGCCAAGATGAAAAACATTGAAAAGCCATCCAGAGTGTTTCTACAGTACTGCAGAGCAAAAAGATCTGAGGGTGACAATATTGCCCTATGGACTAAAAGGCAGTCCAAGGGACTGGAATTGCAGACTAGATACAATGGTTTGGATCAGCCCTCAAAAAAAAGCTGCTTCTTATTGAAGATCGCCCAAGTGACCTAACAGCAATGCACAAAGTAGGATATAGAAATTATGCAAGAATGTAAAAATTCTTCTAAAGGTTTACAAAAAGACCTGTTTCTACAGACTATTAATTTTTAACTAATGTAACTGCACCGAATAGGTATAATTAGGTACTGAATAGATGTAACAGTCTACAGAGAGCTACTGAAATCCGAAGGAACAGTATCACTTTCCATTAAATGCCTTTGGACTTTACCTAGCTCCTTCTTGTTGCCCTTTGAGCAGTGTCTCCCAGGGAGAAAGACATATGAGGTCTGTATGTATGTATCCCTGTATACATATGTATACCCTTTACAATTTTCTGTCTACTATTTCCAGTGGAAAATTCCAAGGAACAATAGAACCTCCCTTTTCCCAGTGCTTATGCTGCCAAGTGTATGCATTGACTCTCTTATGACACAGAGGGGGAATTTTTTGCGTGGATCTGGTATTTTAGCTGTGGACTGTGACGTGTACATCTGTCTGTCATTAATTATTTATCTGTGACAGACAACCTTTGGCAAAGTTCTCAGTGCCTCAGTCCAGCAAACGCTTAAGCACATGCTTATTTTAGGGGTGTTCATGGTCTCAAAGGAGACATTGGCCATACAGGGTCAGGCGCAGGGCAGGAAGCAGTGTGAAATGTAGTACTATGGAACTAAAACACAGGGCAGTTGGGCTGCAGTAGGACTCCAGGTGTAACTGGATTAAACAGAAGTCACCCCAAATGCAATAGTATTTATTACATTTTCCTGACACAATTTTTTTTGAACTGTTTTCTAGTTCCATAATAAGGATGTAATCCTTTCTAAACATTCTAGATCTATGATTTTAAAGCTTTAATTCTTAACAAGGCATTTGACTGGGGAGTGATGCCAAACAAAATGAAAGAAAAAATAAGACTTTAATAACCAAGGTGGGTAGAGGTCCCACAGACATTTGCACTGCATATGATCTGCTATTAGTGATTAACTTCTAGCCTGAGGATATACTGCTGCTTAGTAATGAATCTTGCAAATCTGGTAAAGATCCGAACAGGAAAAGTTTGGGAAGCTCTTAACAGGAACAGCAATGTACAGCCAAATTCATCACACTTTGTTCTGGAAGATGCTATTTTCTCTCCAGCCAGCAGTGAAGACAAACGAGACTGATCAAATGTAGCAGAAACACGTTGTGAATGCCAGCGAGCTGATTCCCAAGGTTAACTTACACCACTGCCATTTCCTCCTCAGAGCCAGTTCCAAGCTTTGCAAAGTCTGAACGCAAAATCTGCTGCTTTGTGTTCTTCCGTATGTTCCTCTCTCATGCGTAGTGAGTGCTTAAAGGAAGAACATCCTGACCCCAGCAAACAGGGACAGAGAGCAGGAGGGCTGTTGGATGTGAACACCCATCCATCACAGCTTTATCGGTGGGCCCAACATAAGCACAGCAAGACAACTCATGGGCAGAATTCATCTGGGCTCTCCTGCCTCTAGAAGCGGAGGAGCCAAAATTCCACAGTGCCGGGGGTCCCAACCGCCGCTTCTGCCAAAATATAAGCACTTGGCTTGTAGGGACATTTTTCTCCTTTCTTCACAGTGTTTATTAGGCAGTTTCTGCTCTTCAAAGCATTCCTGGGGAAAAATGTATCCTCTGACTGTTTGATTGCTAAGTAAAACACAACAGCTAACGCCATCCGTGGGGTGAAATGTGCAGCCTCACGCCCAGGTTGCCTGTCTGAAGCGCTGCAGCTCCAGCGGATGGAGAAGCCCCAGAGGAGTGCGAGAGCATCCCGGCGGTACCACCAAAGTCAAAGCTTTATAGCATTCCTCACGCTCAGCCCAGTGAGTGATGTCACCCCACACCCTCCAACGCCTCCATTTTCCGGCAGCCTATGCAACCACTTCAGCTGAAGTGCGGTGACATCTTTTCTAAACACTGAAATGAGAGAAAGCGGAAAAAAAAGACTCTAAACCAACATTTTGCCATTTAAACACAACATTTACCAGACCGTGCAGCTAGTCTGGAAAGTTTTCAAAACCTTCTGTTATGACATGAAGTGTCCAACTGTTAAATCAATGTTTAGAAATGCAATTTAAAGCTGGCAGAGGTTCAGGTCTCCATGTCAGATAGATAAAGAGGAGCCTATATATCACTGTGAAAGAAATCCTTATTCCTGCTCCAGTAGTTCAGGTTTTTAAAGGTTTAGTGTCATACAAAACTATGCAGAAAGGTATCTAACATTACATCTTAGTAAATACAGCTCATCTATTTGTAGTTTAACCAAGAAAAACTTAACATTCCCTTTGTCTGGCTCCAAATTTTTAAAAATTTCCTGTCCCATAATATTTAAATGAGAAAATTTACCATCTGTCCTGGCCTCTACCAAAATGAAATTTAAATATTAAAGGGTCTTCATGGCCAGTATTTTGGAATTGTAACAAGCCTTAATGTAAAAAATCCAATTTTAAGTTCTGTTCATCACAGAGGCTAAAAAATAAAAAAAAAAAGAAAAAGGAAGCTCTTGGTATCTAAGCAGCCTGAGTTTTCATTGTTATTGCCAATGAACTGCACACTGGAAGAACAACATTTAGTGGCCAAAATGATTCCTTATTTTTGCTGCCTCTGTAGTCTTTTATGTCATGCTCATCACTTGACAATCTAGAAATAGCAAAGCTATCTCAGCAACTAAAATATCCCAGATCCCCAAGAGGTTAATGCTTCCAGTTCAAATTATCTTGTGAGTAATTCTGAGGAAGGTTATCTGAGAAAATGATAATCTGATGTCAGTATCTGAAGAGGAAAAAAGAGGCAAAATCATCATATTAGTCATTGGCTATGAGCAATCATCCACCCAAACTAAAATACTGTTTCCAACGCATTTCCAAACGCGTCCTTAACTTCTTGCCTGGCTTTGAAGCCAATCTCGTCCCTCTGACTCAAGTGTCAGAGGAGAAATTGGCTTTGAAGTTCCAGTTCTCTCCTGAAATACTAGCAAAGCTCGCAGAGGACTACTGCATCACCACTAGCATCTAAGGTAGCTGAAAGCCCGTGTTTTGCTGCTGGTAGCACCCAGGACATCATGCAAAAGACTGAAGCTGCATGCCCTCAGGGCAGGGGGCAAGGGCTCCTGCTTCCTGGAGATGACTTCAGGTCATTCATGGAATACATGTTTTTGATGATTTGGTTAGGTAGCAGCTGGAACCGGTCTCTGTTGCACAACGTCATTTCTTCAAAGTGCTGTGTGCAGATGTATAGAAGTTTTACTGTAGGACGGTATGGAAAGTCAGTTCTTGTCAAGCAATCTCCAGGCTGTTCATCCAGATTGCAGATTACTTTCGTGGTGGAGAGATAAACACTAAAGTATCTCCATGCAGAAAGGGGAGGATTAAGTCATGTAAATTTGGAGCAACAGGGGAAGAACGAAAAGTGAGCACCATCACACACTCCCACAATTTTTATAAAAAAAAATATTACATAGAGGTTCAAAATTATGTAAATATGTTTTTACGGAAAAGCAAATTAGTCTACTACATTTTCCTTTTATTACTGCAAATAATTAATTCTTACAAACAATTATAGATGAGATCACTTGAAACACACAAAGAATGTGGAAACCTGGGAGTCGCTACCATGGACCATTGGGTAAAAAGACTGAATTCATCATGTGTGCCAGGGCTCTTGAACTTTTGGAAAGGGTAACCTCCATCTGACTTATCTGGCTTTCTGCAAATCAGTGAAGATTTTTTAAAATTCCCTAAGCTTAAATATTTAAGTTTTTTTACCTTTCATGGTACTCCTGAGAAAGCACGATCAGAAATCTCTCAGCCGGCTTAGCCTGCAAGCAGTGTGCTTTTTCCCTGTGTCCCCGTAATGCACCTCAGTGATGTGAGCTCATGCAGGCTGAGATGCAAGACACTGACAAATTCTCTTTACTGAGTGTCCCAGTAAGCAAACCACTGTAAATCATCTCTGAAAGTAGCTCTGCTTGCTGTAGTGCCCTCTCTGTACTTACACCTCCTGTGCAACGTTCTCCCCCTCGCCAAGCAACAAGTCAACTTATGACAGTCCTTAACGCCTGTTCTTTTCATCCCAAAGGAGGAGAAAAGGGACCCACATGTACACAGATTCAGGCTATGGCTTAGAGTTGCCTTTTTGCCCTGACTGTATTGCTGTATACAGAGGCCATTTTGCAAGAAATCCCCCTTTTTTTTTTTCCCTCCTTGTGCCCCAAGAATACACCAGAAAATGCCTAACTGTGATGGGAGGACTCTGGGGCTCTCGAAAGATAATCTGCCTGAATCCAGTGTTTCTGAAAGCACACTTCTTTTAAATATTAATGTTATTCAGCAGCATAGTAACCAGAGAGCAAAAGGGCAAAAAAACCCACAAAAACATGGTTTTGTGTGTTCAGGGCCATGTTCTCCTGTAGGATTTGTTGCCATAAATTTCTGGGCCACAAAACAGACTGTATTTTGCAAGGAAGGCTGCAAGTTACCAAGAGAATTAATTGGTTTATACTGTTTTAATAAGACCTCCTGGGAAACAGATTTAATAGTGGAATGCCAGTATCACATAATAAAATACAGTTTATAGAGGATATTACGACGTAAGATACAGCGTGTCTAACTGGAAAGTATTTGCTGAACTTTCAGGGAACAATATCTAAATCTTTTATGTTGGAAGCCTGGAAATGAGGCTATGTGGCTGCAGCAGTTAAAATGAGAACAAGCTAGCGATTTAGGTGGAAACCGTCTGCCACAAGGGAATCAAGAGTTTTATTGTGGGAAGGTCACACAGAGACCTTCCTTTTAGAGAGAGAAATAAAAGGATCCAATGTACGGTTTGCTACAAGCACTCGTCAAACCAACCTCTCTCCCCTTTTCACTTCCCAACCACAAGGTTTCCTGCAGGGAAGGTGTAAGGTAAGTAATGTCACAGGGAATTTACAAACCTGAACTTGGACCCCACGGTGTGGGGTCTGTGATCAAGGTGAAACAGCAGAGCTTACCATATTTTTTGCTCGTAGGTTGCGAGGTCGAAATCCTTGGGGTGAGACCAAGTTATTGCCGCGAATACTTCAGCGTCCCAACAGACAAAAACTTTGCAGATGCCATCAGTGACGCTCTCGAGTCTTTGCGGTACGTTACTAGACTTCTGCGGTGTGGGGTTTCCTCGCTCAAGGATGAGTATTCGGGTTTACTATCAGCCTTGCTCCAAGGAAATTTTCAGGATTGGCTCCCAGGTAGGAAGATGGGGGCCAAGACTGCTTTACAGTACTGTCATAGAAACATGACCATAAAAGAAATAGGGCCTTACATTAAGGTCGGAGGGGAAGATGTGCTCCTCTCTTCATGTGTAGGTTACAACACAGAGGAGACATCCCAACGTCCTTTTTTTAATTTGCTGTTTCAAACAACTTCAAGATCAGTCTGTGAGTATCTGTTCACTGACCTGCAAGAGCAGACTTTGAAATGCTTGGTTTTAGAGAGAGCTCCTGGGAATTTGGAAATTCTGAAATTGGGACACAGCTCCAGTCACTTGTTTATGAGGCCAATGCTTTGGCTCCTTCTGCATTTTAGAACATCTCAGGCACAATGATTGTGGAGCAGGCATTCATTTCATGCATATATGTAGAATAGAATAGAATAGAATAGAATAGTTCAGTTAGAAGGGACCTACAACGATCATCTAGCCCAACTGATGGGAACACATCTCTCAGACAACTCCTAGGAAGAACATATGCTCCACAGCCAGCTTTCCAGTTCTACCAGCTCTCATCCAAATATTAACAAGGGACAATTCCACATAGGTTGTAAAATCAGGGAA
The DNA here is from genome assembly GCF_947461875.1 of Haliaeetus albicilla. Lineage (NCBI taxonomy): Eukaryota > Metazoa > Chordata > Aves > Accipitriformes > Accipitridae > Haliaeetus > Haliaeetus albicilla. The sequence continues at coordinate 48,691,938 of NC_091483.1, read as the reverse complement.
GATTGCACCACCACATGAGGAGCCAATGCCTTACCTTAGCTATAACTAAGCTTCCTCTTTTAAAACCTCATTGGTTTACTACTTGCAAATTGCCATAGCGATTTAAATCCAAAAAGTGTTGTATTCAGATGCTGAGTGTTGCTTGTCCTTGAAATAAAGGCTCCAAAATGATGAGAGCGCTGCTGGAGATGTTGCTTCCAGTTGCACACTGGGTCCTGCTGCACAGATGCTCACAAATCATAGTGTCGTTTACAGCATGGGGCTTAGAGAGAAGCCATCTCAGAACATGTGAGAGACATTTGATCCTGAAATGATTTAGCTTAGATTTTAAGATAGCTATCTGCATGTGATATGAGGAGGTCATATGTGCCATAGGAGCCTTTCTGGAGCTTCTGCAACACTATTAATTCAGTGAATAAAAAAGGGAATGGGAAACTGAATACAGATACCAGCTCTGACTTCTGGTAGAAACCCAGAATTACCACAGAAAGCTTTTGGTCAGGTATCATTTGGGGATAAGTCAAGATATGCTTGAAGCTTCCTGCCTGGTTTCAATGAAGCAAGGTGCATAAGGCTGCTCAGGACGGTTTGCAGCTTTGTAATTGTGAACATGATTAAAGGCGAAGCACAAACTGTTAAAAGCTCCAGCCCTTCAAGCCGCTCTTTTGGGTAGTTGGAGCCCATTGAAAAGGTTTCAATAGCTAATTCAGCCTGCTTGCTGCTGCCTTCCATGGAAAAGAAGAAAAGGGCAGAGACACAACAGTGTTGGTGGGGCAGCTTGCAAGAGGTGAAAGCTAGTGATTTCAAGAAAAGAGCAAATCCCTGCCACCGCGATATCTGCCGTAAACACCAGCTACAGCCTGCTGAAGAGTCCAAATCCTACAGATCATCCTGGAGCTGTGCGAGGTCTGGTCTCTGGTGTCCATTTACACACTATCCCTCTTGAATTTCTGCCTGGGTTCCTTTTCTTTAAACTAAGCGCCCTGTCTGCAGCAAGGCAGGAAAGAGGAAAAAGGAATGATCATTGATAAAATTAATAATCAGTTGTGGGTGTAAATACTGCAGAGACTTACAGTAAGAAAGGAGGGTAGAGAATGAACAGATTAAAAATCAGGTAGGTTTTCCGTATCCTTTCTCTCATTCATCCTCTTTGTTTAGTCCTTTGAAATTTAGCAAACAATTTTCAGTGCTGCTAGGCCAGCCCATAAGAAGTAAAGCCTCTGGAATGCCTTTACTGCAGGTGTATTCATTTAGCAGGAGTTAGCATCTCTGGGTAGGAGAGTCTTGAGCTGTGTTTTATTGTCATCTACGTCTTCAAAGGCTGGCAAATCCAGCCTGTTTCCTTTCCACACTCCAACTAATTGAAAAAGCCCATTAGGCTGAGGCTGGCACCAGCTATATGTGGGAAAACAGCCTGTGGCAAGGTTAGTTGCCCTGATGGCAGGTATTAGTAGCTAATGAACTGCACTTATGCTCCCACCATTAGCAAACCTTACAGGGACTTCAAGGTAGAGAAAGTAAGCCCTTTATTGTGGCATGGTGGCCTAGGATTAACTTGAATTTGGGCACAGGAACGTCCTGACCTATCTTAGCTTCACCAGGGTCAAAGGGAGTTTTATCAATGCTCTCTGCAAGGGCAGGAGTACCTAACTCCTCAGGGAGCCACTGAGCTCCTCTTGGCAACCAGAGGAAACCATCTTTCAGGAATATTTTCCAGTCTCTTCAAACAGGTGCTTTGAGACCATTATTTAGACCAAAAATATTCAAAACTGAAAGCCAAGCACCCACTTTTGGCAAGTAAAGCTAAAACATCCCGTATGTCTTTTCCACAACTATAATTTAAGGGCTGTGGTAATCTACCTACCGTCCTGGACAGGTGTCACGAAGTTTGCAAAAGTCTGTTGATAAAATACGAAACCCTTTTTGGTATTGCCATCGATGCCATCCAGTTTTCTTCAGCAAGCTTTCCTTAGCCATTTCTTTTGAAAATTACTGCTGATGGGAGAAGACAGGACTAACGCACAGTTAGAAAGACAGAGTACTTCTCCCATGCAAGCCAAGATCAGAGATGCCTAGTTTTCTTAGGAAAACAGGAAACAAAGTCAAACTCAGTCTTACAAGCTCTGGATGTGCCGTACCCAATCCTGCAAACTCCTAAGCGTGCCACGTAACTGGATCTTGTCCCACTGAAGTCATGTAAGAAGTTGAATGTTCATCCTTACAGCACTGAGCCCTCACTGAGAAATCTCACCACAGCCTAAATAAGACCACTTGTTCTATGCAATAAATCTCTTTCTTAGCTTCTGATCATTTAGTTACAGGTGAGAAGACACAAAGCAGTGTGACACAAAGCAGTCTAAATAGCTAATTAATAGACACTGCAGCAGAAGAAAACTGTTTCAATAGGTCCAGTGAGTGTGCATGCAATATAGAAATTACAGGGTTACATTTTAGAAATGAATTTATGCCTAATACAGATGGAAAGTAATGCTTAAAATGAAATTGGGGGGAGGAAAGGGCTGCTTCATTTGAATGATTTTAAAATCATGAAGAGTGAGAAAGAACACTGTTCTTCAGAGCCATCAGTGGAGAAACTCCCACCACAGCAGAGACCTTCAGCTTCCTACAGGACTGCTCCTCTAAGGCCTTCAGCAAACTTAAAAATGCAAATGACAGATCCTAATTCATTCAGTCAGTCCCTCACCTCTGATTTTTTCTCTTCTGTCGCACTCATTACACCAGACTACTCGGGTGTCTTTAATCAGAGAAGGTGGACCTGTCAGGACATCACACATCTTTTTGTAGGGATCTTGATCTGGATGAGGGCATGTATTATGGATGGCACACCCTGTCATATATTCAGTAGAAAAAGACTGGGTTTGAACTTCATGAGCATGGATTTGCAATTTTATCCACACGACTGCTCTCAGGGAGCTTTACAGTGAACTGTAGAGTGGTCATGAAAATGTAATTAAGCACTGATGTATGTGCAATCCCCACTAATTAGGCTGAGGGCATTCAGTGCAGAAGCGTATGATCAACTAAACTTGTGCAACTCTGAGATTACCTTAGTTTTCCTTTGGTCATATTCCTGCATAAAAACCCCATCTAAAATTTCACCTCAATTCATACCACTCGGGATTTTGCAAGGTCATGGAAGAACACATCCTGAGTTGACCTCGGTGGTTTGGAAGACCTCACACAGGAGAAAGCCAGAAGTGCCAAACTTTAATTAAAGCAGATTTAATGGGTAATTCCCACAATACTTTTAATAAGGGCATTCAGCACAGAAATTAGTATTTCTTCTAGGTCTTTCATTGTCATTAAAGGAAAAGCCTCCTTCCTAATTCAAAAGGTAGCAGAGGGCTGCCAGGCCAGCCTGTGTTTGCATATGCCAGTCTCTACCTGTCATCTCTGATGGGAGTCTCACGCGAACCCAGGCGACTCTGGGCTGGGAGGAGTAAGGAGCCCAGCCGTGCGAGAGTGGCTAGGAAGCCCAGGCTGGAAGCGGAAAATGTTCCTTTGCGGTTTTGTGGCTCTGCGTGGCGGTGAGGACAATAATGCCGTCAGCCAGGAGGTCTCCACGTGTGACAGCCTCTCACTCCTTCCTCTCCTCCCACCTCCAGCAACGGCAGCGCCGAAATGGCTGCTGTGTACTACGAGCGCATTGACGTGGAAGGCCACCACTACGGCCCTTCGTCCCAGCAGCGGAAGAACGCTCTGAAGGAGGTGGACAAAGCCTTGAGCAACATGATCACGCTCATCAAGGTGAGTGGCGTCCAAAAACCCAGCTCCCAGGTGCATTTGGAAAAGACTTTTCAAACTGCTCTTTGTGGCACTGCCGAGAGCCTATTTAATGCCTGTTAATTGGATGCGTTGGCTGTAAACTTTTATTTCCTGAGAAAAAGAGGCTACCGAGATCACGTGGAAGTCAAGGCACCATTCCCCTGATTTTTATTTTTGTTGATGGCATTACAATCCTCCTAGTGGCTTATTATACCAATAGCCCCAGGAAGCCATAAACCGATATACATGTTGCTCCGTTTATAACATGTGTTGCCGGCTGGGCTTTATAGTAGGCGAACAAATCAGAACCACTCACTTCCTAAGGTTTGTGGAATCAGACAATTAACTTTTATAGTGGTTTTTATGGCACCACTCAGAACTTTGTACTTTAAACTTTGTTTTAAAAAACATTATCTAAATTATTTTGCAGTGAGAAAAGGAGGGTACCAAGTTTTTTGGTAAATGTTGATTCTGTGAATATTTCTGACAATGATAAAAGCACGTTGGAGTTTTTTATGTGTTTCAGTGAGGAGAGGAATATGTATTTCCAATTTCACTGAATTATAAAAGCTCTAATGCTAAATGCCTGTGTTTGGGAGGGGAAGAGAGAAATACCCCTGCCACAGGTGTACCATGAAAAAGTTGCTCTTCCCCAGCCATTTTGGCCTACAGATGAAGAACAGTTGGATAAAATCCTGTCGACAAACTGGGACAACTGGTTTGTGGGACCGGGATGTAGCATCTAGTTATTTAGCAGAGGGGTGGATTTATTTTGGCAAATCTGTCTTTGGCACTAACGTCTCAGACTCTTTCAGGGCAGCAAGTGAGAGTGGACGTCCACCATTACGGGTGGTGGCAAACCACACTGAAGGGCATTTGCGACGATGCTCCTTCTGGCCGACTTCCACTAAATCAGTGGCAGTCAAATGGGAATTAAAATTTGCCAGCAGGCAAAGCAAAACACATTCCTGGCCATAATGGCTGTCATGCACTCGCTTCACAGAGCATGGGTCTTCAGCATGATGTCAACGTCCTCCTCTTCTCTGATCACGGGATGACAGACATCTCTTGGGCGGACAAAGTGATTGAGCTGAAAAACTATATCAATATGAGTGATACCATACAAATGAAGGATCGAGGTCCTGTTGTGAGCCTCTGGCCAGCTCCAGAGAAGCACGCAGAGGTAAGTACAGCTTATTTGTATTTATTTAGTTCTGTGTTTCCTTGGGTTTTATGACAATTACGTCTTTTGTTTGCTCGCAACATCCAAAACCCGGTCTCAGATATGTGTGTAAAAATCAGCCTGAGGCTCTTATCGGGAGTCAGACTTGGATTCTGTGACACTCTTGTGACACTGGTTTCTGAAAGAAAGTCACACCAGCCAAATTAAAAAGCGTGAACTTTGACTGTTATTTGGCACAGATACATGCTTTCAAACCCCACCACTGTGTGCATCTGATAAATAGCTGAAAGATTTTAGCTCAAAACCCATTTTTAGGTTTTTATATATATAAGACTCAATTTATTGACACTCTAGCTGGGATTTTCAAATGATCTGGAGGAGGTCAGGCATTCATATTACAGTAAACTCCCATAGAGTGTGAGGAATTAACTCCATTAGACCAGAATTACAAAAACCGATTTTTTTTACAATATTCTCCTTTGAAGAATTTTGATGAACAAGCATGTGGGATTGAATCAACCATAAAAGCCCAAGGCTAGAACTGCAGGATTTTAAGGGACAAATTAAAACAATACAGGAAAAAAAATGGAAACCACTTGAAAAGAATGAAAATGCAGCATCTGTAACTAATAGACTAGTACATTATAGTTTAACCAGAAACCAGTGCTTGAGAAGTCATTATTGCTGTCCTCAGAATATAGATGAGTGGTTGGCAGTCCATGCTCCAGGTGAATAATTTTGTTTTCTATATTATATTTTAGCCAATTCCAGTATATTGTAGCTTGGGTGAATATTTGCTAATTTTTGCACCCAAACAGGCTCTCCAGGAATTGTATAGCTGTGATATTGTGAACGTTTAAAATTAGTGCCAGAATTGAAATTTGTCGTAGAGGCATGTGTAAGCAATTCACTCAGAGTTCCTGCAGAGGATCACAGAGTTTATAGATGCTCGCCTCAGCCTTAAGTCAGAGATCCCTATTTTTGTAGGCCAGGCCTTCAAAGAAGGGCAAGTATAAGTTGCAACTTCATGCAGACGTGGGGTTTCATCCGACAAAGCTCTTAAGCACATGCTTCTCTCTCATTAAACAGCCTAATATCCCTCAGGATAATAAAGTACAATGCATCGCACCATGGTTTTGTTTTCTTCCTTTGTTTCTTTTTAGGACTTCTTAGTGGACTGCTGCTTTTTTAAGTGAAATAAAGTTGATTTTCTGTTTCCCAGTAGCCAGATTCCTCTATTCTTAATTCACTTTAAAGAGCCATGTTTAGGAATTAGATCATATCATAACATAGTGGTTATCACCTTTAAGAGTTACTCCATTTTGAAGCACCCGAAGTACTGGTGAAACACCAGGACCGCTCTCTAGTCCAGGTCATGGTGGGAGGGTCTGGCTGAGTCCTGCCGTCACACCCTGGTGCCGTCCTTTCGGCAACTGCATATCAGTGCAAATCTCTTGCACACATATACACGCAAGGGGGACTTAGCTAAAAGGCTAATGAAGGACCTTTCATTCTTTGCAGAATTGAGCTATTTATTCCTAAAGATTATTTATATTTAAGCAAAAGAGCGATATACACTCGGGGGACTCCAATAACTGCCTTCTTCCTGGCATATGAACATCTTCTTTAGACATTTAAAATATTTTTCTGAATAATTTGGGGTTTAACCACATTTGTGTGATTATATTCCAGACAGTATGATTAATATTAATAAACCACTTGTACAGCATTGTGCAGCTTCAAAGCCGCAGGCATTGGCTGATTAATCTCACGGCATCCTTATGAAGCAGATAATTAAGCACTATCAATCCCTTTGATAGGGATTGACTGGTTAAGTGTAAGAAACACAGGTGAGGTGACACTAATTGTTCACTCAAGAGCACAAAGAGGGAATGAGTGGCAGAGGCCAAAGGCAATATCCCTTTTCTGCATCTGTACCCAGTCCACATTGTGCCTCTGAGCATCTTTCACCACTTAGCTTACTGTCTCCTGTGGTGGTTTGGTTTCTGCTGGTCTATTGCTGCACATTGATATACTCACATGCATACATCTGTGAGTCCGTGTATTATAAATATATTTCATACATGAATTCATGCGTTCCTATGTGTTTATGATCCAAGTTTTCAGAACCTCCTAAACCGCATAAACAGGTTTTGCACAGCCGTCATCTTTGGACCGGCAAAGTCCCAGTTTGAATGTGCTGATGATTAGCCATTAAAAGGAATTAGCTATTTTACAAATTCAGGTATTTCTGTGTATCCATAGGTGCGTATATGCTCTTTACAGCCATATGGTGTCCTAACATTTGTTTTCTTTGCAGATATATCAAAAACTGAAAGCTGTGGAACACATGCATGTTTATAACATACAGGATATTCCAGACAGGTTTTTCTACAAAAAAGGAAAATTTGTGTCTCCTCTAACTCTCGTGGCCGAGGAAGGATGGTTCATAGTAGAGGTAAAGTAGAGAAGCAAAATACTTAGACATGAATGTGAAAAGGGGTAATATATGAAAACAATAAGAAAAATGTACAAGTCTATGCTGGGCATTGAGTTGAAGTGTTACATCACTTACCTGGACTGACTACAAAGCTAATGTCAAGTATTGCCATGTGCTTAAAAGAGCCTAAAGGCATGGCAGCTATGCTGAAGGTAGACAAAGTTAAATAGTCAAGACGGTTCTTTTTTCTGTGTCATCATAAAGCAGGAGGAGTTTTTGTATTTTGCATTCCAGTTCTGTTGCTTTACTCCTCTCTCCCCTGCCCATCTACCTTCATCTCAGGCACAAAAAGAGTGTTTCCATTTCAAGCTCTTACTGTCTCTCCATTCAGCAGTACTTTGTGGCAACTCAACTCATCCTTCTGCCTGGCTTCCCACCCACCAGACTCTGTCCTAAAAATGCCCTGTTTCTCCCAAGCCCTCCAGTCTCAGGAGGGTCAGACGGGGGTTTACTCCTCAGAGATACCCAGTGCATACACTGAAATCTGAGAGCTTGTTGAGCAGCAAATCAATTAGACTTGCACATGAAGAGATTTTTCATACCAACTTATTGTGTTACTATAAATTATTGTTGTTGTTATTATTATTTTGTACTTGTATCGCTACTGAGCATCTCCACATTGCAGATATTAACTGCGCCTCACCACAGCTCGGAGGGCAAGGCAACCTGTATATCTTCTAAGTGGGTAAACAGAGGAGCAGTACTAAGTGATTTGCTCAAGGCCATACATTAAGTCAGTAACTTGGCAACAGGACCAAGGCGTCCTGGTTTTTTTCGGTGTCCCAGCATAGTCATTGCCCATCATTGCCTTGCAGATTATTGTTACTCATTTGAGCATCTTCTTTCATGTCCCTCAGAGCTACTGCTTACCAGGCTTTGCTGAAGGTGATCCACACCACCACATGTCTCGCTAGCCAACCTGACTTTAGGATAATAATTTCTACACCTGAAAAAAGTGCACCTCTAAAAAAACCCGATTGCTTTTGAGTATGGATGGGTGAGCACCACATTTCTGGTTAAAAAGAAAAAAAAAAAAAAGCCAGAATTAAGATTCAGACACGTAAAGTAGGAATCTGAAACATTTTTGTCAAAATGATTTTAAAAAATTACAACTAAACTCTTTTGTACAGAAGTTCAACACAGAACATTTTTACATAGTCTGTAAAAAAAAAAAGCACTTTAAAAAAATCATTGAAACTCTGACAAACCTTAATAACAGTGCAGCAAACACTGCTGCTATGGTAATTATTTCTGTCTCTCTGCCCATTCCTTCCCATTGTTTCTGATTTTCAAGAATGTCCTCTCATTAATGCTGTCAGATTTTCCTTCTCCTCGGTACATTTTCATTATCTGTGAATGGGATATGAAAATGAAAGTTTCCTGTCATATTTTTAAAGCAATAATTGAGCCTTCTATTATATTTCCTGCCCAAACCACTGAGGAGAGGATATTCAGCTCTTCCCTATCATGCTCATGGGGTGTTTTAACTCTCTGTTGGCTAGTGGATAGCTATAAGCTGTTTGAAAAAGGGGAAATTTTTTTTTTTTTTTTGAGAGAGACAAAGAGGATGTATCTGGAAAGTTGTGGGGTTTCCCCAGCAAGGAGCATAGGAACAAAAGTCCATCCACATTTCAGTTAAAGCAGGATGAGGAAGGATTCCATACATCTTCAGCTGTATTGATGCTGGTCTGCTAATATTATCTTGTTCCCTCCACACGAGTGAGTGATCCCCATCCTTGAATTTCCCCCGGCTGCTCTCCTGCATGCAACAACGGCGTTAGCCCTCAGGGCTGTGCGCTCACCCTGTACCCATCCCAGTGTACTTTCCCAAGTTTTAGGGAACAATTGCTGTACAGCTTCTAACCGCGCACATGCAGGGAAAAGTCCATTGTCAGCAGTCCCAGACGCCCCTGCTTCATCTTTGAGGAGCAGTGCTAGCCCAAGCTTAGGCTGTGCATGAAGAATCAATGTCTTGGTTGAGTCCTCTGTCCCATTTGGGCTTGCTAAGGCAGGCATGTTGGGGTGCTGCCAGCGCCCTGGCCCCAGAGATGCCCCAGGGCTTTGTGGGGTTTGCTGTAAGGCAGAGCCTGTTGCTCTAGAAGGGCAACGCTGAGATGCTTGCACAGCCCTTTCCCTCAAGCAACTGCTGTTAACAGTGGTTTCACAAGCTCTCACTTCAGCTGCAGTTGTGAAAGAAAAAGTAGTGTGTCTTCTGACCCAGCTAGCAGCAAAAATAATGGAAATGACTGTGCCTTTGACTGCACATCTAGCTGCGAGTAGGTATCTCCTGGTGCCTGGGTGGGTGATGAAAAGGCACCCTACCTCCTGCGTTTGACATTCCTGGGGAAGCAGCTGAGTCCACAACAGCTGACAGGACCGTGGAGGGGTGTAGCTTCGGCAATGTCATGATACTGCCAAAGAAACACCGCAAATTAGATGTGACTTGGCTTGTCTGGAGCTGGTGCTAACAAATGCTGTACGGGTTGCCTAATGGTGAGCAGCCCAGTGACAATTAGTCCCCGGGAACCACAGTAAACAGAGCCACAGCATAAGGAGGTGCTATGGTAGAAAGAGGGGGAAGGAGTCTCTTTTCTCATTGGCTTGCTCTGAGTGCTGTCAGTGAAATAGATGTGGACAAGGAAAGAGATTTAATTTGTCAGCTAAAATTGTTTAATTATTTGGTACATCTGCTGACTATTACATACGAAGAAAAGCAAGGGATACTCCAGGGGCTCCCCTGGAAAGCAGTCGGAAGAACTACACCTCATAGCCATAACCATTGCTGTCCTCAGTGCTCCTGCGCACGGTCAGTTTTCTTCTTGGGCAGAGGAGGAAAACAAGAATCAAACAAATGTTTGTAAAAGAAATGGCATCCTCGGTCAATCTGCTTAACCATCTGCAGGGGTTGCGGCACCACTTGCCCAGGGTGGGAATGTGGGAGACTCTTGTGGCATCTTCTGTGCTCCTGTGATGGAGTGCAAAGCCCAGACCTGGTCATTTTAGGCAACTGTAGCTCCTTCTCTGTAACCATCAGAGAAATTAATGCCAGGGGTCTAATAAACTGTCAGGTGATGTTCCTCGTCCAAGTGAAATTCCTGCCATAGTTTTGGGGATATCTGGAGTGTCACACCTGCTGCCATCCCTAGGGAGCATGGGACAAGAGAAACTCATGGAGAGGGTTGGTCCAGCATTTTGAGCAGCCCATAGGGACCGCTGCTCCCGAGGGGGCCAGGATATGGCACTATTGTAGGTAGTCTGGTAAGAACTGTTAATATAGAGCAGGAGAAAGTAAGGAAGGAATTTAAAAGTACAACTTAAGTGCAATATGGCCAAGGAAAAACAAGAATTATGATGACAAATTATTAAAGCATGGATCCACTAAGCAGGGAGAGAAAACTAAGAGTGGTCTATGCCAGGGAGAGGGGTACCGTCTTAGATCCAAACCTGTGTTTCCTGGAAGGAACTTCATTGCTTTAATACTAAAATGAGCAGGGAGAAGAAATAATAATTATTAGAAAGTATATGGTAGGGGTGATATTTGTATTGTTTAGGCTGACTAGTCAAATGGAGCAAAAATGGCTGCTTTTTCTATGGTATCAATGGCATGTTGGGCAGAACAACACCCGATCAAATCCATGGGAGTGCATGGTGCTGGGTGGGAGAGCGGCACTGCTAGCATGCAGCAGGAGAGGGACACCACCTTGCTTACAGGCGTCACATATAGATGTGACACTTGGAGCTCACGGCAGAAATTTAGATGAGCGAGAGGCAGAAATTTGTCCTCCCCGCTCAGCTGGGAGATGGCTACTCCCTGAGATGGCAAAGCCAAGGATCACCCCTCCTGGTGATGAGCCCCTGTGCAACTGACAGTATGGTGCAGGGGCCTGATGGGGTGGTACAGCGCACGGAGACACAACATGGCACCCCACGCGCAGCCCAGCAGGCGGGCACTAACCACGCTCTGCTGTTTTCGCCCAGAGCAGGGACAAGCTGCCCTTCTGGGAGAATGGGACGGGGAGGAAGGAGGCCTGGCAGAACGGCTGGCACGGCTATGACAACGAGCTCATGGACATGAGAGCCTTCTTCATTGCATATGGGCCAGGTACAATGCCACCATCCTTGGTGTCCCGCTTACCTACAGCCCCATGGCCCCTGCTCCAGCATCCCTGCAGCCCCTGGCATGTCAGGACCCTGATGTGGCACTCTGTGACACCCCAAAATTACAAAGAGATGGCAGGATTTCCTCACTACGGCTGGATGCCGGGAAGGTTTCTAGCTCTGTATCTGTTTTGTAGCTGGACAAACAGGACAGAGAGATGAGAAGGGATTTGGTCAGCCTCTCTCCGACATCTCAGTGCAGTAACTCTATACCTTTGCCCTATTTTCCTAAATTTTGGCCTAAATTTTTAATTCTCTTTGAAACACATGAATTCTCTTTTTGTTGGTGGACTTGGACTCACTAACGCAGAGCACTTTCTTTGAGAAGGTTGCAGCACACCTCAGCCACCTGTCCGACGGACAGACACAAAACCCCTGGTTTCCTCTTCATCAGGCCCTTTAAACACTGCTGAGCACCAGGCTGCAACTGCAGACAGGAGAGAAAGGAAAGCAGAATGTGCAATACAATTATTTGAGGCTATCAAATCTCCTACCAAGCACACACAGTAAAGTAGCTCCCGTACTTAATTTTTTATTTTTTTAGTTTTCAGAATAAAATTGGACTAGAAGTAAAAATAATGAATAAAAACATTTAAAATGTTTTTGCTGAGCTATATTGTAAATTGTATAGTGAGCCACATCCCAGCCTGCTGGGTAAGTCTGAGGGAAGGCAGAGGAGCCCTTGCCCCACAGCGGCCCGCATTTCAGGAGCTAACCCCAAGCCATACAACGCCAACTCCTCTCTTTGCCTGTTTTCCCTACAGATTTCCGATCCAACTTCCGAGCGCCTCCCATCAGATCCGTGGATATTTACAACATCATGTGCAGCCTGGCAGGAATACAGCCGCTGCCCAACAATGGCTCCTGGTCCAGGGTGGAGTGCATGCTCCGAAACACGGCCCCCTTGGCACCGCTCCCCCCGGGCGGCAGCTGCGCCCTGGCGCTAGCTCTGCTCTCCCTGTTCGCCCGGCAGATCTCCTTACTGTGATCCCCGAACAATGTTGGTCAGTGTCACCAGCAACTCCATCCTTCTCTTTTTTTTTTTTTTTAAAGTTCTTCATTTGAATAATAGCTTCATTAATAGAGTGCTGTCCCCCACTCCTCCGTCATGCTCCACCAGGCGTGAATTTGACCCATCCTGCATTTACAGTGGTTGTAATGTAAAGCTGGGTTTTGTGCTGCTCCAAACACATCCAGAAAAGTCGGTGTCGCTACTCTAGATTTATAGCGCTGGCAATGAGAGCAGAATCCCGGCTGGCTATCCGCAAAATTTTCTGGTGTGTGCACGTGGACATCTCTGAGCATCGAACACATCTTACCCCAGCATCTTTAACTGAGAGGCTCACCCTGGCTCCCAGTACTGAGAAGCTCAGGCTTGGAGATAAACCTCTGTGCATTTAACTGGGTTCTTTCTGATTCACTCCTTCAGCTCCAGCTCCAGCACCAGCAGACCCCCACCTTCTCCTTACAGTGCCAGCCAAGCCCCGTCTGTACCCACCCGTTCGTCAAAGACCCAAGTGCTTTGCTGAGTGATCATAATGCCGAGAGAGGTGGATCGGCGGGATTGCAGTGAGAGCATCCTACTTCTCCCAGCCTTCCCTTCTTCATTTTCCCCAAAGTGAGACCTGGCCCTGCACACCTCCAGGGCCCAGCTTTCCTCACAGAGCATGGGGGTGCTGGGAAAGGGGAGAACAATAGAAATCCTCCACTTCAAAAACAGGAGGAAAGTGAAGAGGCATCTGGACACACAGGGGTCAGGAGAAAGTAGGATGAGGAAGCCTGGCATTTAACAGCCTCTCTGCTTTTTCTGGTGAAGAGAATATCATCTGTTCAGGTTTTAGGGTTTTGTACCCAATTGTGTTCCTGAAGGTTTTTCAACACTTACTGCTTTTCTACCAGCTCTTGCTTTCTACACATCTGCCCGGTGAGCAGCACATTCCCCTTTATTCTGCAGCAGGGAGAGAGGTCTACACTGATGGATCTCCCACCCTCTCAGTTAATACTAGCTAATATTTCCATCACAGCCTATCAAGCCCAAACAAAGTTGTAACGGTAAAGTTAAATAGCAGGAGAGGATAGAGCTGTTGTCAGAGGTGCCTTTGGGAGTGCTTGGCGCTTTTTCTGATATACCTCTGAACCAAGAGCTTTCAGTGACAAACTGCCTTTGGAAGGATTTAGGTCCCTCCCCATGCAAAATAAACCTTTAGGACTTACTATTCTTATGGATCCAGAGTCAAGCACGATCCCGGTATGTGTGGTACCATGAGTTTAAGGGTGAATGATTACACCGTGGAAAAAAAAACAAACACCAAATTAAACTTGACAAAAGACTTCTGTAATAACCGTAAAGATTTATGTAATGTGTTTTTAAAGCTCAAGTGAACCATCAAATCAATTGGGGAAAAAAAGGGAGAAAATCAGTCTTTGTTATTAGACTGTTGAGTATAAAAGGCAATTTAGTGCTTTCGAAGCATTTGCAGTAGCTGTAAAACAAGCACCTATTGTTCAGAGTTCCCTGTTGCTCTTTAATGGACCAGGCTCGATGAATTCACTGCAGCACATTTTTAAAGCAAAAAAATTATCAGTATACAAGATAACCAAATGACTAAATTACCAAGTTTTGTTTGAAAGTCAACAGGATAGATACAGTCAGTGCCTGTTAATCCCTCCACAGCCTGCCCTTTTAACTCTTACAGTGAATAGAACCCAAGGTCCTCTTACAGAAGAAAAGATCCTCAAAGTATAAGGGTATATTCAGACTCTCAATTATACAAACAGAAGTTGGAAATAACAAATCAGGTCCACTGAGTTGTTCCAGGGATGAGCCATGACACATGAAAGCAACGTTGATCCTTGCGAGTACTTTGTGTAACTCACAGTAGTCAGTGTCCACATGCAAATACTGCAGAGTAAATCTAATTGCAATATGATTTGTTTGACCTTAATGCAAGCATTGTGTGTATGGCAACACACCTCAAAAGATACTTTATCTGTAAAAGGGAAATTTGATAGTAGACCTGCAAGAAGCTCATTAGCATCAGGAGAACTACAGCTGATCATTTTTTGAGAAGTGCATCTTTCTTCCTCAGAAATGTTGTACCTCTGAATCAGTTCACATTCTCATTCAAAAATCAAGTGTCTTGACTCTCGCCTATTTTTCTGTATACTATGCAACAGGGGTGGGTGTATTTTAAAACCTATTTCTGAATGATGTTTTTATACAATGACTGATTGTGAATGAGTGAATAATTCTAAGAATGGTGTTAGAAAAAAATAAAGCATCTTTTTGTAAATACTGTAAGATTTTTGAAAAAAAAAAAAAAAAAAAAGCCCCAAACAAAAAACGCCCCTGTAACACCTTGCCTTTCTTGTTTGATTGCTGCATCAAAGTGTGATAAACAGTGTTTGAAGCTTGTGCTGATTAATCATCAGAAAGATGAATGATAACATTGTTTAGAAATGGCAAAGTTGTCAGCATGTAAATTAGGGATATTAAATGCATCACACAAGATACTGTAGCTTGTATACGCAGTCATTTTTTCCAGATACATTTCAATATTTAACTTTTTGAACATCCATCCAGGGACATGTAATTCACACTAGTGAATGGACATAACAAACCATTTTGCTCTCCTAAGTAGAGAGGTGAGCCCTGGATGCTCTCTCCAGACCCACTTCTCCAAGCCCACCGTGCTACCATCACATCAGTTGCTTGTGCAGAAGTCAGGTGCATTGTCACTGGTACCAGGGTTCAGTTGGTTCGGGCTTTCTGAAGCCCTCACGGTACACCCCAACATCCCAGCATGGGGTGGTGCAAATGGCAACGAGACCTCAAAAACCAACACGAAGGGCCTCAAGGACAAGGAGTCCGACTCCTGCTTTAAGCTCCAGAAACCAACAACAATGTTTGAGGAAGAAATTTTCTGATTTAACAGAAATAAGTCTCCAAACCTGCTCAGTGGAATTTATCTTGTTTTCCTTACATTAACTGACCACAGGGGCAGGGAGGGGATGATGGAGGAGAAGCAGTGCAGGTACACCAACAAGTCCTTTAATTCACAGCAGGACTCCTTTTGAACTGGCAGCACCGCCAAGGTCTGCCCAGAGGTGCTCCCCTTGTGTCCCATGAACACAGGTCCCACGAACAGGAGGGTGCTGAGGGACTGCCTGCATGAGGACAGCATGGGAATCAGTCTCAGTCAGCTCCCCGTAGCAGTGCCAAAAAATGGCAATTTCCCACCTAAATAAGCTGACCTTTTTTTTATCAATGAGCTTGGCGGCCGTGTAAATAGCACGGCTGGCCAGGGCTCGGCAGATTAAGCCCCCCAGCATCCTTCGGGATGCAGCCCGCATTGCCCACACAGACTACAGCCTCATGGAGACACTTTCCCATCGGCCTGGATGCTGGCCAGAGCCCACCACAAGTATGGGGACTTCACAGCGAAGGGATTAATTAAAAGATTTTGTGGTGCTGGCCACCTTCCTCATCTCCTAACTGCTCAGTAGAAGTCAAAACTCTGTCAATCACAAACCTGCAACAGCATGGCTTGAAGGGAAGTGCTGACAGGAGCGCCTATCCTGAAGCAGCTGACCACCTTTTCTTCTCCAAGGTCTTTCTGATGAGCAGGGAGAGCGAAAAAGAAATGGAAAAGTGGGGAAAAGACACTATAGGATTAGGATGACATCTTGAGAGGGGAGGGTGAGAAAAGGGGCAGAGGACATCTCATGTCAAGTACTGTGTGGAAAAAACCCCAACCCGAAGTGAAACATCTGTCAGAGGTTAAACTCCACACCTCAGGGGGAGATGCAGACCGAAGGAGCTCTGGGCACTGGGAAGTGAAAGGCATTGGAAAAGCTCCAGGTAACATTTCCCCCTCCTCCTTTTCCCTGTAAGGATGTGGCAGAGAGGGCAGGCAGCTGCAAATCCGATGGGAATTTTTTAGGAAAACACAGCCCAACGAAGGGAGAAGTTTGAAACCCTCCATTTTAGCATAATGAGTCTTTTAACAGCTGTTTTTTCACCGACATGGAATAATGTTTTTTGTGTAGGTACTGAAATACATTCATGTTAAGGCAAGGTTATTGTGGAGTGCTCAAAAATGTCAGCATTTCAGTTCTGTTCTTCAGGGCACTGTAATTCTCAAGCTTCGTCCAGATGTTTATAGCTGTATAGATTATTCTGATGAAATCCGAATTATATGGAAGTCGCCACGGACTTGCCAACGGGTGTAAACGTTACCCCAGATCTGGCAGGTCCGTGTCAGTGACACCGTTTCCGCTCTGCCAGCCCAATTTCATCAGAAAAATCACGGCGAGCTGCCAGCAGACCTGCCCTGGTCTCTCCCTCGCCCTGCGCGGCACCTGTGGGATGGCTGCCCCGGCCGCTGCGGGGCCACGCCGGCGGCAAGGCCGCCCCTTCCCGCGGCTCCTACGGTTTCCTGGCGGGCTGGGGGGGCCTCACCCCCTGGGCCTGCGGATAAGCTCCCGCTGCGGGGTGGAAGGCGTCGACCAGCAGCAGCGCTGAGATAACTATTTTCTCTGCGGGCGGGTGGGCGCTGAGGAGAGGGGGGAGACCCCCGGCCCTCGTGAGGGAGAAGGCCCTACGGGACCTGGAAGTGGCTTTTATGGCCTTGTTTGCCCCTTTTTTTCGTGTCGACAGCCAGCAAGGCGGCGGCCGCAGCAAAGGGTGCAGCTTCCTAAATGGCGGCTGGGTTTGCCGGGGCAGGAGTGGAGTGAGGAGCCCCCGTTTACGGGGGGGTGGGGGTGTCGGCGGGGTCCCCCGGGCCGCCCCGGCCCCGGCCGCGGCGTGCCCGGCCCGGCAGCGCCCCCTGCCGGCCGTCCTGCGCGGCACAGGCTCCGGGGACGGGAGCCCCGCGACCACCCTCCCCTTCGGAGGAGAGAAAGGGAGGAAAACGCAGCCTTCCTGGAAAAAAAAAAAAAAATAAATAAAAAAATTAAAAAATTGGGTGATTTAAGTAGGCAGGGCTGGAGAAAGCAGTACATTTTAGGCAGGAGGGTTGTAGTGAGCAAAGTAAGAACTGGGACTTTCCTTTCATCCTGTGTTTCTCATCGCAGCTTTTTTCTCTTTCTCCCCTCTAATTCTCTTTCCTTTCCTCTATGGCTGATTCCTCCTCCCGCAGTACCGACCCCCCCCCCCCCCCCCAAACCTGCTGCCTCTGCGTAGTTTCCTGAGCGAGCCTCCTGCCTGCTTCTGCCCTAATTTCGGTAGGAGGATGGAGGGTGGCCTCAGAGAGACCTGGGTCTTTACATGGCCCTTAATGATCCTTGACAGGAATCAGCTGGATACACTTCCAAATACAGAGGACTTGGGCTGCCTCTGGAGCTGCTTTGGTTGTTATTAAAGCCTGATCCCGGTAGCGGGAAACAAAATAGGTGTGCAAAAGAGGGCGGCAGGGATGAGCGACGCAGCTCCTTGCTCCATTGCTTGTTCTCACTCGCAGCTTCACTCAAGGTTAAATGTGGCACCCTCCGGTCAGGCAGTCCCAGCAGTGCCGATCAGGAGGACTCTGATTAGAGCAATAAAAGACAGCAAGAAAACAGCGAGGAGGGCTGAGGAGAGTGGGCTGAGGCAGGGGAGACGTAGTGCCCACCTCCCACACCAGCACGGATCAGGGCTTAGCTGAGCTCCGGGGAGCTCGTTTTGTTCCTCCCTCAGCAGCGGCGAACGAGGCCTTTTAATATCAGGCTTGTAGCAGCCTTGCAGAGCAAGGGGCACCGGCGTGTGCACAGGAGCTGCCCCTGTGTCCTGCGCCGAGGGGTCGTGGGCAGCCAGCCCCCAAACGTCAGCATCCTCTGCCAGGACCGCGTGGGCATCTCCTGCACGACCAGTTTTCTGTGATTGCGGGAGTGGGCACTGACAGCTCTCTAGCAGCCTTCTGTTGTTCTCGAGAAATTAATAATACATTAAAACATTACTCAGCACTTAGATATATCGCATGGTGAATATTAAGTAACCCTCAAAATTGGCTGGAGACACCGGCGTTGCTTCCCTGCCGGATAGAAAAAGGGAGGCCTAGGTGGCACCGGCTTTTGCAAAGGCTGCGGAGTGCAGGGAGGGCTTGCAGGGGATCAGCCACAATCCCCACTGAACACCCGGCCAACCTGCCGCTCGCGCTGGGCTGCCTCCATGCCATGTGAATGTATACAACTGAGCCACCTGTCCACAGTTTTAGCATTTCTTCAGTGGTCAAATGTGCTGCTCGTCCTACGGTACTAAAACAACCAGTGCATTGGCAATCACTCTTTTGTGCTCCCCTATTCAGGTTAGTTTTGCCCCTGCAGGCCATGGCCATACCAAGTGACTCAGGAGGGGCCTGCTTCTGGTTTCTGAAGAGCCTCCCACCCTCTACATGATCCCTGGGCAGAAGGGGGCTCTGGCAAATTCAAAACTAATTTTTCAAAGGTGCATATTTGCCTGCCTATGTATCCATCCATTCATCCATCTATCTGTAAATCTCTCTATGCCTTGCTGTTCCTTCCATATCTTCCCCATATTGGTGGGGCTTCTGGGGGCAAGACTTTGTTTCTGTGTTTGCCAGAGTAGATAGCACCACGGTTTTCAGCTTGCAGCTCACTGATTGTGCCCGAGGATCCGAGGGGTGGGAGATGGGTAACCCATGTGGGGTGGGACAGGGGTAACCCCAGCTGGCCACATCCCACACCTTGCACACATCTCGGCTGAGAAGATGCTGTAAGAGAGAGGGAAAGCACCCTTGTCCAGCCATGGAGGGCTTTTCCGAGCATGGACATAATAAGGAAATCACTTTGGGCTTAAAAATAAGGTTTTAAAGCAGCCTTCCCATAGCAGCTGTGAAGGAGGACAAAAAAAAAGCTTAATATTTTTTAAGGTGGAGTTCAAGCAATTTATGAGCTGGATTATACAACCTGCTTGCTTCCACTGCTGCAGTGGCTGGATGGCATGACCTGGAACATCCCCTCCTGCCCTAATCTCACATGTTTCCTTATAAGAATAGTTCTGATAAAGGAAAATAACTGGGTTTTTTTTCCCTCTAAACAGAATAAACTTGAGAGAGCCCCAAGCTTTCTTTGCATTTCATACAGCCTCCTTCTGCAAGAACAAATGGGATGAACAGACGCAAGTCCCACTGACAAGAAGATATTTAATATCCATGATGTGGTGAGCTTTCCAGCAAAAGACAGACTCTGTTTTATGCAGAAATAGCTGAATGCAGCCTGTAAAGGCTCAGCAATTAATCACGCATTTGAAGAAATACAACACAGTCATAGAGGCTGAATTTTAAATGCTTGCTGCTCCAGTTTGGACAGTGACAAATTAAGGCCCATACAAAAGCAGGTGTGGCTCTTGAAGAAGCCCTCTGAGGGCAATTAAAAATGGGAAACCAGCTGGTACGTGTGCAGATGTGACAGCTAGAGCAGCTTAAGAAATTAATTCAAAGGAGGAGGATGGAGGAATTAATGGTGTAGGAGCCGAGGTGAATGAAACAGGGCTTGCTCTCCAAAAGGGGTTGCTCCATGGCGGGTGAAGCGTCTCGTCGTGTGGGATAGGCAAAGCTGTGACAGCCACGTGTCCCCGCTGCCCTGGAGAGCTGCCCTGTGCCTGCCACTGACAGGCTCCAAACAAAGCCCCCACCAAAGGACCCCACAAACTGCAGAAGCTGCTGCCCCACGCATCCCACAGCTTCCCCTGGTGCCCGGGGGAGAGCTGCATTTGGAGACGTCTGAAGCCGGTGGCCTGGGCACCTCTGAAAATGCCTGCGGTACCCCATGATGGAAAGGCAAGGGGCTGAGGTCAAGGGTGGATTTTCCCAAATCAGCTCCAATGAAAGCCAGGTCTGCTCCAATCCAATAGGCACTATCCAGCCAGGTTTGACATACGGTGCTTTATCATTCCCAATCAGTTCACCGTCTCCAGTGTCTGCTGTTCTGAATCAGTCAAGAAAATGGTTATTTTTCCCATTAAAAACACATAGAATAATTCAGATACATGTCGAATTATGAAGGATTTGTAATTTGCCATTAGGGTTACCATTTAGGAAGTGTTAGCAGATTTATAAATAGTGCCATGAAAACAAACTATGAGCCAGAGCTCCTCATCCCATTTGGAAAAGGATGCTACCATGATTGTCATCACAATTTCTCCATGCTGTTCCTCCCACATTTACTCCTATCCTGCCCCTCTCCACACATCCAGCCGGTGTGAGGTATCACTGGGACATCATTTTGTAGAAATTACTTTCTACTGAAGTGCAGGCTGGGGGACTGATCCCATTTGCCTCATCAAAGTCTGTTCTTCTGAAGTAATTTGTTGATACAATTCTCTTTCCTGCTCTGAATTATATGGACTATTTCTCAGAAAAAGCTGTCAATACAGATCACTGTAAATGACTTGTTTGGTTTTTCTCTCCCCTTGTCCCTAGGAAAGGATTGCTTCTGCTAACATTAAGCTTTGGCATACAATAATCCTTCTGGGAAGCTGAGCACAACAGCGTTTCATTTGAGGCTGCTGATAGCATGGTAGAGTGGGCAAGGTCTTTACCCGTTTCAGCCTCTAAATAAAAAGAAAAAAAAATCTCTAGTGAAGAGCCGCTCAGCCCCTTGCCTGTCTCTGTGAAGCTGAGTATTTAAGCCACTTCTTTCCTGAAAAAAAAAATCTTATTTTCAATGGCCCTATTTCCAGCATGGTGTTGATGAAGCATGGGATATTTTCTATGCAAAAGGAGTTCTCTTTCTGTGTTCACCCCCCCACTAGCCTTGCTGTTTGTCACCAGCGTGGGTAGTGACAGCCCTAACAGTGCCATCCTAGCCAGCATGCCAAATAATAAAGCAGGTGGGCAGCTTCACTGTGGGAAATAGCCATTCACAGTGCCTCTACACTTGGGCATAGGTAGTCTTTGCAGAACGGAGACTCTGTTTGGCTGAACAGCTTTCGTATAAAAAAATGCATCCTAAGACTGAATAATTTCTCTTATAATGAGCTCGGCATCCAGGGCCTCGGCCAGGGAAGAGGGCCCCAGCTGGCCAGTAACAAACCCAGCCCCAAAAAGCAGTCCTTGCCAAAAATCCTGCAAGGGTGGGAAAAAGGAGGCAACCAGAGAGAGCTCTGAATGCAGCCTGAGGCCGTACTGAGCACATGAACAGCAGCTGCAGGGCAGAGACGGTTTTAGCCAGCACTTTTCTTCTGTTTGAAGGGATGGGAATGGGCTAATTTGGAGCTGGCAGTAGGTAACCACAGAGAAGATATAAGATGAATCTTATATAATGATCTGAAACTGTTCTGCATCCCCTTTCCAGTTCCCCATGACAACCACAGCTAGAAACAGAGACACCTCCGAGTGACGTTCAAAAGGTTTCATAGACCAGTGTGGTAAATAGAGTCAGTGCCAAAACTTCCCTGCCTCTGAGAAGAGGCACAAGGAGAAGCAATTGCTTGTTGCTTATCCATCTCCCTACCGTCATCTGTTGTGTCTGGAGGCTGCTGCCACGTGCAAACATCTGGGATGCATCACGGACCTTCTGCTGGAGAGAGGAGATGGTTTTTTGGACGCAAACTAAGCTTGGAGGCGCTCTGCAGCCTTTGCAAGGGAACGACCAGCAAGTTACTGCACGTACGATAGGAATGGAGGGAAAGAAGGGAGAAGGTTTGATTCCAAGACGAATGTGGGAGCCTTGAGGGTGAGCAAAACCTTCACGAGCAGAAACCTCCTGTGCACACAGGGAGGGGGAAGGCTGATGGGTTGAGACAAGCAATTATGATTTGTGTTTTAGAAGGCTGTCTGAGCAGAGGGGAATACCGTCAAGAGCGCCAAGTACCTTGCCGGTTTTGCAAGCTATGCCTAGTTCCTACCTAAAGGTTGAAGGACAGCAAGTTGTTCTTCAGGTCAGGAGTTAACCAGGAATAAGGAGAGCCATTGCGCTTGGGCAGCAGACAAAAGGAGCACCCATGGCAGCGCTGCCAGGCAGGTGCTGCTGGAATCCCTCTCCATCCTTTCCCACAGGGCTTCTTCCAGGATCCCACTCTGCCTGTGAAGGGTGCACCTCCGGGGGAGCCAGCCCCGGCTGCTCTCAGCGGCTGCGCTGCGTCCCAGCTCCCAGCTGGGCATCGCGCAGGGACACCCCATCCTTACAGCACAACCACGGACATGTTCTCAAACAACCGGTCCCAACAGTGACTCCCCTGCTACTGAAGTACACTCTCATGTTCCTCTGCCCTCTTTTCAAGTTTTCCTCTTTGTTTTAGTGAAATCTCTCAAGTTTTTAAGATGTGATACTCCGATTCCCTCATTCTCCTTCTGGGGACAAGCATCCACCCTCCTTCTCTTCCCCTCAAATTGCAGAGACCCCAGTCTGGAAGAAATCTGGGCAGAAGCTGGTCACCTGCTGACCCGTCTGTTCATGGAGACCAACACCAGGGTTGCACCACTGTCTGCATTATCCATGGCACAAAGCAGCAGTCATGAGACACAAAATTCACACACTACATGTCAGTATAGTCCAGCGATTATTTTCTTCTTTTTTACAAAAAAAAAAATGCCAACAGTCTTCCTTTTTAGCCTGACATGGGGGACTAGCTCAGTCTGCTCTGTCTTGAGACTGAAGCTGGTGGTCCTGACTGGCTGGACCTGATGATTAGTTAGCCCTGCTACTAATCTGGTGCCAAAAATGCAGCTCCCTCTTCAGCAACATCCCAAGCAGCTCATTTTTAGAAAGACAAACAGTTCTGAAATCTGCAATGGTCTAAATATTTAAAGGCAATAGTCTTTTATTAGTTTCTGGTTCAAGGAAAGTCCACTCGTCTCTAGGCGAATATTTTAAATGCAGCGAAAGAGCTTTTCAAAACTGTTTGTCATTCTGTAAGGCTTTAGTTTTCTGGGATTTTTTGTTTGTTTGTTTTACTTCTGTCTTCAAAAATAAGTGGGTTACTTATTTTGGTTTTTTTTCTGTACAAACTCTGATTTAGTGAAAGTTATCTGCTGTCTAACAGCGAAGCATAAGAAATACCATCTCTCCATACTGGGTTATAGGTAATAATAAAACCATAACAGGCGAAGGGTCTGCCTTTAAGGAGGAACAATAAATATATTGGCTGCCTTAGGCCTGAGGACTCTTGAGTTTCTTCATTGTGAACGAATAATAAATCTCCAGGGTCCACTGGTGACTACTTACAAATAAAACACTATGGTTGGAAGATAAAATTACGTTCTTCAGAAGTAAGTGGGGAGGAGAAGATGGGACACTAGTACTGCCTGTGCTGCTGGGGAGGGCTCCCAGGGGGCTGCCAGCCTGCTGGGTGCAGGAGCCAAGGGACGGCAGAGCAACAACAGACCTGGGGAGCTTTTTGGGTTTCCTCTCCTACTGTGTGGGCTGGCCATGTCCCTCCCCTTTGTGGGACAAGGCAGGCGGCCTGGGCTCTGACTGGGGTCCCTCTGTGGGCTCTGTTCCTCAGGCTGGGCACCGGGGTGGCCTCATGCACTTGCACCACGATGGACAAATCGTCCCCTGCCCCCCTCCTCCTCCGGTGCCTCCCCTGACTGATGCTTCTGCTGCAGACTTAGGCTGACAGTGAGACCTCTGCCTCAACCCAAAGTTTCCTGGGAAGTTTCAGGGAAGGTGCCTCAGCACTCCTTTAGAAGAAAAGAAGAAAAAATATACTGCATTGTCTAGGTTTAAAAAAAAGGAAAAAAAAAAGTGGTTACCGTTTTACCGAGAAGCTCTGCCAGGGCCATGCCTCAGGTGAGGGTTACAGCTGGCCTGGTTACAAGCATCTGAAAATCATCACCAGCTTGTGTCCAGCAGAAGCATGTTAAACTGCGGCAGCTGGATGCTAAACAGGACTTCTCTGGCAGGTTCGCTTGGGGCCTGAGCCAGAGGCAAGCACTAAACTGGACAGAGAAGAGCCTCTCTCCCCATGGCCTCCCCGTGCTGGGGGCGAGCGGCAGCAAGTGCCTGGGAGGGAGCCGAGGCTGGGGTTTGGTTCAAGGCAGCTGGGGTGGGCTGGACAACCGGCCGCAAGGAGCAGCAGTGCAGAGGGAGGAGGGGGCCTCGCCACGGAGGCAGGGGCAGCGTTCATCTGCCATAGCCAGAAAGGCAAACGCCCCTCTGTGCTGTCCCCGTCCCGGTCACTGCCCACAATCCCAAGGCGCACCCAGCGCTGAGGTTTGCGCTTCTGCGGCCTCAAGTTTGCAACCGTGACGGCTGCTCCTGGCAGTGGTACATGGGTAGTGGTGTGCACGTGGTGGAGACCACAGCTACGTAGCGATGGCCGGCTTCAGGTACGTGGGTCGTGGGACGTGGTTTGCATTCAAATCCCTTCAGCACACAAGCGGCCCTGCAAAATTAATTGCCCAGGGCCTTATTTTCAAAAACCCCAGCCAATAGGACCCAAAAGAGCTGCAGTGCTGTGGCTGTGCTCCTGATGCGCATCCTCTGGTGCAGAAGTTTCATCACCAAGTGGTGCAGCTCTCCTGCACCGAGACCGCTCTGCAATAGGAGCTGCAGCACGGTGAGCGTGGGCAACCAGGAGAGCCCTTGCCGGAGCACAGTCAGAGCTGAAGCGCCAGTGCTGGGGTACCCTTTGTCTTCTGCACAAGGAAAGCCTACACACATGGGAGAGGCCGCTGGCTCCTGCTTGTTTTCCCACTACTGGTGCAAAGTCTGAATGCATTGGAAGCTGCTACTTTTGCAGCTTCCTGCCAGACTGACCCTCTTTGGCACTTACTAGACAACCAGTCCAATTTTACCAGTGACAAGCAGAGGGACAAGAGGAGAGAGAGAGAAGGAACTCAAACCAAAAGGCTCCAGGTTTCCCTAAAAAAGCAAGCAAGCAAATAGGGTACATAACTATTTTAGTGTATGCGCAGACATGCTGGTAGATTTATTTACTGTGTTTGCTTATTTTCAAATAGCTGGCAGCATCGGGTTAGGTTTTCTGTGCTTATTAGGAGGAGAGATAAAAGATGTAAAAAAATAGTACTTGGGATTTCCCGTTCCCAGTCCCCATTCATCACTTCTGTGACAGTTGGGCTAAAAATACTTTGTTAAACATGAGGACCTACAGGCATAGAAGGAACTTGCTTACAGATGCAAGCTCAGCCATCTCAACACAAAACCACTGGTGGCTATCAAAGTCCCAGCATCTTTGACTCTGCTACAAAACCCTTCTCCTTTCACATACCAGCTGCGGTGAATGGGTGCTGGACCAGTGGGCTCCCTCCGTGCAGTTTAGGAAAGGCTAGCAAGATAAGGCCATTCCCCTAGTCGCTGTTCTGAGAAACACAGCTGGATATCTTTAGAATTGCTTTTCTAAGCATTTACCTGGGGCCTTGCCTGGTGCCCTGAGGAAGACAAACGTGCCCTGTTGTTCTAGTGCTATTCAGGGTTTGGGGTCTCCGAGCCCTCAAAGCACAGAGATGCTGGGCAGAAAAGCACAGAGTCAACAAAAGGAGCAGCAATCAAAAGGAGGAAGAGAACAGAAGGGACTAAAAGCAGGGGCATATTTACACTCCTAAACTTTTTTAAAATCACAAACCTGCAACAGCATGGCTTGAAGGGAAGTGCTGACAGGAGCGCCTATCCTGAAGCAGCTGACCACCTTTTCTTCTCCAAGGTCTTTCTGATGAGCAGGGAGAGTGAAAAAGAAATGGAAAAGTGAGGAAAAGACACTATAGGATTACGATGGTATTTTGAGAGGGGAGGGTGAGAAAAGGGGCAGAGGACATCTCATGTCAAGTAATGTGTGGGAAAAAACCCAACCTGAAGGAGAGTAAGTGTCAAAATGGAGCAGAAGAGGAGGGGATTCTGAGACATGGAAAAAAAGATAAAATGGAAGAAGGACATTGTAAGTTGGGAGGCAAAAGCCATACTCTAAAGAAACAGCTGAGAGGCTGATGGAGGGAAAGTCTGGAGGAAGAACTTTCAAAAATGTTATCTTATCGATGTAAGGTATCTGTAGATAGAGAGACATGGAAATCTGCTGTTTTGACTCAGTGCTCTCAGCAGAAAGGCACGATCCAACAGCAAGAGAATAGTTCTTCAGCCAAGCAGTGGCCCTAAACGTTTTAAGTATGTTATACGCCACATTTCATCAAGACGTCACTTCCTTAAGATCTTCAGTTTACCTGTCAGCAGAATAAGTATACAGAGAATTCAAGTCATGTTTCTGAAGAAGTTCTAAAGTGCAAGGTGTGATGCATTTGGACAACAGTAGTTTCTTTCTAGATAATGATCAGCCTAAAATCTATCACCTAAAATATGAGCCCACCATCAGGACAGAAACAGAAACAAAGCTTTCTGTGAGGGGGAAACAGTGCTTGCAAACTTCTCCAGCAATACTGAAAAGGCCTTGAAAGTCTGATTCTGACCACCACCCAAAATTAGCTTTGCTTGTGCAAGGCACTAGGTCAATGCTGGCATAAAGCCCTAACCAAATGCTGCCTGGCTTTGGCTTTTTATCCCCCCCTATAATTCAAAATTCACAATTTCAAGGAGATGGATTACAAAGGGAGGAGATGGATGAAGGGGAACCAGCAAAGACTACAAATAGCATGGTAGTAGCATGTGCCACTAGCAGGTGACAAGCCAAGGTGCTTATCACAGCACCTACTTCCAATAGATGCTGCTTTGTTTTTTATCTTGTAAATACTCATAGACGACCTTGGCAAACAGCAGTTCTCAAGGCAAAACTCTGGCAAAGCTCCTGAAGCCTAAACCTCCTCAAAACCTTCTTCCAGGTGGTGGTAGAGGGCAGGAAATGGCACCTGCATGTTACATTGTCCACTTGGGCCTTACCAATCAGCTGCTGTCACAGTGTGGAAAAAAAAACCTAGTAATTTTTTGAAGAATGTGACAAAAACTCCTTGCTAGAGCCCTTCCTCTTGGGTGTGTGCACCAGGTCTTCCTTTGGCTCGTGAGGATGGAGAGGAGAGGAAAAGAGGGACCTGACACCTGTTGCTCTTGGCATCAGGATGCCCTAACAAACTTCTAATTTCCTGGAGCTCAGGTGCATCTCAGCTGGGCACTTATGCATTCAGTGGCAATCACGCTTCCCCCTGCACCCATCACCTTCATGTCCAGTCCAAACCAGGATGTTTCAAAATTGGTGAATTTTCTCCCTTGCGCTCTTACTAGAATGGCTCAGAGACCTTTTATGAAGCATACAGAAGCACAGCAAGTTGTTATGATCCTTGTTTTTCTGAGATTTCTGGTTTGTTATGCACTGATGGGTACAAAGAATCCACTTAAAACATATAACCAAATGTTATTTAATATCTTAAAAAGTAACACAATCCAAAATGGATATTTCACACAACACTACATAAACAACATGAACACAATATTACCATATGGAGGGACTTTCAAATATAGACTTACAAAAATCCCTGTCCTTTTTTTTCCTTTAAATTATTATACTAAGCATGACAAGTAATCATCATTTACAATATGGTACACTGACACAATAAAAACCATGTTACAAATGTGCTGTTATAAATCAGTAACGTTAGGGAAGACATTTCATGAACTGCAATTATTTCATATGAAATACTATACAATATAAACAGAACATCCATCTTGGATGACCTTTACAGCAACCAGAGACCAAGTAATTTTTTAATTTTTTTTTCAGTGCAAACACATTTATACAAGGCAGTCTTGGCTGCAAAACTCCCTTCTAACATACAGTAAGTCCCACTTGCATTTATTAACTCATTTAAACCTAATGCAACAGCCACATTCAGTCACTCACAGAAAATTACCTGCAGAATTATGATCCCTTTAAACTTAAGTCTCCTCCACATATAAAAGTAACATCTGTGCCAATTACTCCAAGGGCCCTTTCATACTTCTGGGTGGGTATCCTTTGGGTGGCTCTAACCGCTATACAACACGAGGGCAGCGTACCGCACGGAAGACCGCCCTTCCCAGGTGGGAAACGCGTGGTGGCTGTCGCAGCATCCTGGCTGGGCAGCTGTGCATTTCACCAGGGATTCAACCCAGGCTGCCCTTCCACAGCCAGGTGCGTGCGTGTGGCCTTCTGCTCCTTCTCTGCATTTAGTGTCTCGGGGCGGGGGGAGGAACACGGAAACCCTCAGCTCAGAACTGAGCTTCAATGGAGTTAACGACCCATTCCCATCTCCGTCAGATCCGCGGGAGATCAGGGGAGTCACACCAGATTTACACCCCCATAACTGAAACCAACATTTAGAGCGCCGCTATAAAAGAAACGTGATAGTCCCGTTTTCTTCTAGCACCAGCGTGGCTTTTGGTGGGTCCACTGCATGCTTCTCATGCAGTAATGATGCACTTTACTTATGATGGGGGGAACGGTTTAGATATATACCTTCTTTTTTTTTTAAAGAATTTCGTAAAAAATAGAACTTTTCTCTCTAATACTGTACAGTTTTCTTCAGAAGAGCAAAGAGAATTGTAAACTGTGGGTGTGACACCAGATTAGGAGTGCTATTTGCCTTCTCAGCACAACAATTTGAACAATTGTGTTGGGAAAAGCTCTGCGAAATGTATTTGAAAAACAAATTTTTAATTAAAATAACTGTTTCTAAAACCACCACTGGCAGTACTCATATGACTGAAAACTTGGTTGGTTTTGGCACTGCTAATCCAAGAGCCTCTGCAGGACTGCAAATTAGTTTCTCTCTTGCTTAAACAAACTGAATGCATCAAAAGAGTAACTTCAGAGTATAAACATGAAACACTTTGGTTAACTATTAAATGTATTCCAATAACTTCAAGAAAGCAACTGGTTAATAAATTACTCTGCAGACTCCTAGCCTTTGTTTTTTCCAATGTGCCTGGACATAAAGTAGGGTCAGTGAACTCTGCCTACCTCACAGGCTCGTGAGGCTTAGCTGGTACCACGTTAAGTGCTTTGAGGCCCTCAGGCGAAAAGGCATGATTTAAGTGCAAAGTATTATCTGTGTTTATGATGGCCTCTGAATACTGGTTTGCTTGTTCTCTTTTCTAAAAACGACTACTGCTGGCAAGCACTTAGGCCATGGTTTTCATTAAAATATTTGTTTTCCAATACATTTTACTTTTTAAAGTTGAGTGAACATTGTTTTGCGTGCAATGGACATTTTACAGTGGCGCAAGAAGTCAAATGGCTAATGATTTCTTATAATTTTTAACTGAAATACTTAAAATGGCAAAATTAGCTCAACTGATGATTGTATTTTAATTTGCATTAGGATAACGGTATTAGGTTTGCTGAAAGAGGTGTTCATAAATTGGGATTTGTATATAAATGTGATCTGCTTAAGTTCAACTGTCACTTTCTTCCTTTGGTTTTTGGAAAAATCTTCCGTTCTTCCCTCTTGAAAGGTGGCTTGTTGCAGCTGGCTACTTTTCAAAAGCCAGCTTCGTTTTTCTTGGAAACTCGCCCATGTTCTTTGAACAATAGGCACATACCTCAAGTAGGGAACCTAATACTGCTCCCAGCAAAGTCAATTAAAGGCTGTTGGTAATTTCTATAGGAGCAAGTGTTTCAGTCACACACAATCCAGAGAACAGAGTGCTTATCATTAAAGGAAGAGCTGTTTTAACACCCTTGTGAGTTCAGAGAAACCACGACCTGATATGTTGACAAAGATGGAGGCAGAATAGGGCCCAAAGTATTTGAAGGCTGCCAAGAAAATACCCAGAGTGTCTTCTGTTAAACCCCAAACTGTCAATCATATTTCACAGACTGTAGATGTTCCTAATTTGCTAAATTACAAATACATTTTCAAGTTCTACCAGGCAGAAATTTTAGCAATAACTGGGGAGAGGATGGAAGGTTTCAGCCTCCCTTTCACTTTTATCCCAATTATGCAGCCTTGTCAAACTCTAAGTGACTCATCTGAAAGCCAGATTTTTAATATTGTACAAGGAAATTGTGGCAATGGAAACATGATGATTTCATACGCAAGCATTGACACACAAGAGAACGCCATGACCTAATGCTTCAAAGTTTTTAACCTTGCTTTGTACAATACACTTTTCATGTTGCTGCATTTCATCAAATTCATGGAGGTAGTTATATGTGTAAAAAAAATTACCATAAAAGTAACATGTTGTATTATAATAATACATATTAAGTGTGCAAAATGCCGACAGATTTGTGTTGACCCTTTACAGTTGAACACAACACAGATTCAACCTAATCTAACTCTGTAAACCTTTAAATTGATACATTAGAAGAAGAATGATAGATAAGCAACCATGTAATACAAGGCTATGATTTCATCAAAGGATCAGGGTGACATAAAGCACTCAAGCTCCACTCTTGCGGTTTTGTTACCAGAACCTCAAGATGGAATTTCCTTATATTCCATTGTTGATTTTAAAAGGAAAAAAAAAATAATTCAAGATTAGAACGTTTCTATTTGAAACTTCTGTTTACATTCCATATTCCAAGAGTCACATTAGTATTGGTACAATGCCATGTCAACATTAATATGACATTTAGGTTGTCTGCTGGTCTCTGGGAACTTTAGGAAATAACATACTATACAGTTTATAGGTATGTACTATCATATTTTGTTGGAATTATGTCTTCGGTACAACCAGCTGCCTGCGTAAATTCTGATTAGTTTATGACAAACAAATATTTCCCCCAAAGGTGAAATTTGTTTTTGCTGTTCACATTTTAATACTGCCGTTAGTACTTCAGATCATCACTGTAAATTTTTTTATCGTTTCGACATTTTTATTTACTGAATTGATACATACTACTGATGTCAGAGCTCATCTCAGAAACAAAATCACAGTCAGCCACTGCATAGTATATGACAATTCCCCACAAAAACTCTGACTCTACAGTTCGCATGGAATAAGTACGGCTGGAGTTACATACTGAATAATAAGATGCGTCATGCAAAGCATTATATGGTAATTAGAGCACATCTTGGAAGGTATGATAAGGCAGAAGGCTAAAGGCCAAGTGACTTCAATAACCAACCAAAAGCACAATAATTTCCTTTATGTGCACTGAAAGGTCTTATTGCTCCTATGAAATGGAAATTATACACTGAAACCAAGGAAAACAGACCTGTGCATTGACTGGGTGTTCTTGACAGAACTTGAAACTTATCGTGTCCAGAGTTAGAAAGCCATTTTATAAGTAAATGAACTATATCCAACTGCATAACATAAGGCTGAATCTTCAGTAAAGACTTCTGATGACAATAGAGAATATGAGTGAAGCTCAAATGACTTTGTGTACAGAGTAATACATGTCACCAGAACCTGATGAAAATACTGGTTTTTAATATGTACAGTTGGGTTTCATACCTGTGTACTACAAGAGCTAGACAATGTAAATGTCCCTTTTCTATGCAACAATTTGGGCTGTTGAACATTTTAGTGTCTTTGTTATTCTTCCACCAATTCATCTGTTCTGATTAAAAAAAAAAAAAAAAGAGTTAAATTTGAAGTCAGTTTGTTGCACTACCAGGTTGCATGAGTAACAGAGCAGAATGTGACCCTATACCTAAAAATTACTCTTGGAGTTTAACTACCCTTAGAAATTACTCTGCAGTAATCAGCATGGTACTAATTACTTTGGAGTAACAGTTTAGGGGAGAGCAATTAGGATATACCATACCTACAGAATTCAGATTTCTACTGCCAACCATGTGGACACATTTAATTTCTAGAAACTAGACATGTCCATAAAATGCTAAATTGCAAATAACATCCACTGAATAAAAAGGCCAGAAGTTTATAATTCTCTAAATTTTGTTCTCTGATAATCACTACAATGTATGCTATTTTTAATAGCCTAATTTAGGCACTCTATTTAATAAGCTACATAAAATAGATTTATGTCCTTCCACTAGAAAGAAATCAATTCTTCAGGCCATACTTGTCATTTATATCATAAAGAATATTTTTGTTCCAAGAAATTAGTTATCCTGATTCTTATATTAATGGCAAGTTGCAATACCAGAAGTGACCCAAGAATTAGATTATCTTTTTTAAATACTTGATTTATACTGAAGACATTTGTTCTCTTTTGTGTCACTCCACGTTGTGGCTCCATGACAGTTATAACTTTCCCTTCCCTCCCCACTCCCCCCTCTACACAAAGGCCCACCTCCTCATTTGTGACTACGGAAGGTCAAGTAGCAAGTCTCAGTAAGTAAACATCTCTTATACTTTTGAAACACAAAAGAAGCCGCCGCCTCCCTTCCCACCCTCCATACTTAGAAAAAATCAAACCAAACCAAAACCCAAACCTTTTTTTACTCGCTTAAACGGGTATTTGCAAAATTGTGTCACAAAAGCGCACAGTGAAAATGACTGATTAGTATTAATAATTCACAGATAGAGCTGAGGTCATCACTTGTCATGTTTGGCATTGTTTTTCCTCATGGTGATCCTGGCTGGTTACTTTCAGCAGTGGCTCAGTTTTTGAAGTAAAAAATGATCAACTCTGCAGCAGAGTTTAGCCTCTGACCAGGGGCATCACACATCTGTGGCATTTTTTTAAAATGAAGTTGGCAACTGCATGGACATTGAAAATGCAGATTACACTTACAGTGTCTAGACTTTCATATATGTGCTCAGTTACAATTAAGTGAAGCAAAAAGTGTACATATTATCCCTACTGCTATTCTGTTGCTACAGAGCCGCAAATGTGAAAAGCAATACCTTGAAATAAAGATTTCTTTGTTGCCCCTAGTCTACGTAGCAGCACAGTTTAAGTAAACACTAAAACTGTGGTTGAGATGCTTTTTTAATTTTTCCCCGAAGATGTAAACATCAGTCCCAGTGTCGTAAACTTTGCTGTATAGGATGAGACAGAAGATCTGAGGCAGGATGACCATCAGACACTAGTGACAGAAGCTTGCAGGCAGTTAGCAGGTTTCTGCAGTTTCTCAGCTTCACTTGTTGGTGGGTCTGCAGTGGCTCGGAAGTTGAATGTTGGGCCTGCGCCACCATGTGCAGGGCTCAGAGCGGGGTTCTGACGTCTGTTGCTTTCAACAATACTTGAAGTGTTGGATGCCAGGCTCTCACGAGTACTAGAACGGAAAAGAAATATATATACACACTCATATATGACATGCCTATATATTTATCGACCAGACAGGAAAGGAGAATAGAGTGTTTTATAATAGGCTTCCTGTGTTTGTATGTAATGTCACATCAATGAACCTCTCATTTTGATAGTACACATATGTTCCTCCAAAACGGGTTCCAGAGGTACTCAGCAGTCATCATACTGTAACACAGGTATAGCACTAAGCAGAGCTGAAGCCGTCACACAAACTGTAAGCTGAACCAGTATCAAGCATCTGGATTTTTCACCCAAGGAAATAGCTTCCATCTTGCACATGGAACATATTAATTTTCTTTCCTGAATGGTGCATTTTTGCACAAAGTAACTTCATCAAATCAGTTATGTGACTAGGCAGAGCTAGGAGAGCAATTGTGTAGCACAGCTTCCTCTGTTGTCTCCTCTTCTATCTATGTCTTTGTACAAAAAATATTAACTAAAAACGCTATTTTATGTTAAACCCACAATGCTTCTAAACAGAACACTTCAATTTTGCTGTGCAGCTGAGACAACTGCAACTTACAAGACGCTGAGAAATCTTAACTGCCTGGTCTGTGTCATGCCCTAAACAACAACTAGTGCTGCTATTTCATTCATAAAATGGACAACGTTCCTTTAGTTCTAATATATCATGTATCCACGGGAGTGACAGGACACTTGGCACTTTTAAAGACTAAGCTTTTTAATGATGCATCTTATTATGAATGCAGAGGAGCCTGTATTTTAGTCTACAGCTTTTAAGAAACTCAGCCAAGATATGCTAAGGCTAGTTCTACCACTACTACTACTACTACTACTCTTGTTCTCTTTCTGCTTTTAATAATTTTTCATCTCCAAATAATGTGTTCCTGTGCAGAGAGAGATTTGGTTTTCAAATAGCCACGTGGCCCCTGGTTATGTGTCCTTCACCTATATCCCTACTTCTTTACAAAAATGACACCACCACTTGCTATGGAGATGTTTACAGAGTACATTTAGAGGACTGAATGGGTTTGTTAAGTAAGCACTAGAAACAAAGATACTAATGACAGAGTTTCATAGTCAGTTTAAAGTCAACCTAAATTTACCTGCTACTGAAAGGGGCAGCTCTTGCCTGCCTTGTGTGGACCTGACCCTGCCACATGTTCCTGCTGCTTCCCTGATGCTGAGCCTTGCAGCCAGCCAGATCAGGGACTGCTCGCAGTTAAATACTAGCCCTAAGGAAAAAAAAAAAAAAAAAATTAGTGCTAGCATCAGGGGAAGAGTAGGAATGCACAGCTGTGGATGTGGCAGGGGAGAAATGTGTCAGTGCATGGCACAGAGGAAGAAAGAAACACCTTGTTTAGTTGTAGGGCAGATTTAAATCATCTTAAACTGACTGAATCTGGAATATAAGTGAAGTTTTATGAAAACTCCCATAGATCTTTTAAATTGATCAAAATGGTACTGATCATCTTCTGCCAATTATTGCCTTATTGTCAGTAGTTCCAAACAGCTATGATGGGTGACACACATAGTAAGAGATCTCTGTGAGCTGGCATGACGTATGGTGCACTTCTGTTGCTCATGTTTTGATTCCTCTCCCTCTGCTTTTTAATGAAAATAGATGCAACCTTTGTTTTTCAGAGATCATTCAGTATTATATCATTCTTTATGGGACCACCAATTCCAGATCTTCAAACATTTTCAATTCTGATATTACAAACTGACCATTACAGCATGTATACACAAAGACTGCAGTGAGAATTCTGCATGCAGAGTAATGCCCAAATTAGCTTTTTCTTTAGGTGACAAAAGAGCAGCAGTATTATATAAGCTCTAAAAATAAGGAATAAAACTAATATTGACAGCTAACATTTACTATATACAACTTGCATAAAAGCAATGAACAAAATACTGTGAGGCTGTTTTTCCAATGACGATGTGTTCACAAATTTCTCACACAAAATACTTTTCAAGTCAAATGACCATTGCAAATCTCTTTAACTACATCCTGTTTTTTTTTAAATGCCCCTTTTTTTAATTTGTCACACTTTAAAAATATACTTTTTCTTTCACAGTGTGGAATTGGTAATTTTGATTCCCCAGGCAACATTGCACACTTCAGTTTAAATGAAAAGATACTACCACACCTCAGGAATTCGCGAGTTACAACATCAGTGGAGACTAGAAGAGTATACCTGAGGAGTATCACTACATGCACATCCTGTTCTTGTACTCTTCCCTAGGCATCTGCTAATGGACACTGTCAGATCTAGGTGAATCTTATCAGATGGATGCTGGATGGCTTTTTTGTATTTCCTGGAAAAGGGCTGTGAAGTACATTTTTTGCTATGAGGTAGGAAAGTAGTGACAGCATGGTAATTATAGCCAAAGGGCTGAATTCACCCACAGCTCAATTTATTTTTATACTTATACCAAGGAGTGACCAAAATTCAGCAAAATCATCCAATTTAATCACCTTAATGCAAAGCTCATGAAAAACCCTTTGAAATATCCAAACTATACACTGGTCCTACAAAACAAATACACAAGAAAACCCTACAGAATGTTGCCTTTTTTTTTTTTTTTTAAAAAGCAGCTTATTTTATGTGGACTTGCCAAAAAAAGACATTGTTAATAAGTAAACAGTAAAATAAAATAAAAAAAAGGGTTGTGTGGAACACAACCATTATTAAAAGCTGCTTATCTGTTTCCCTTTTGATCTAAAGAAAGTGGTATAGCAGCACTAAATCCAGTATGCTCACCACGTTCTGTTCTCTTGCTAGCTAAGTTTAAGATTAGCATCAACAGAAATTTTAGCTTTTGTGTAAATAATTAGGGAAGGAAATGTCTCCCTTTGCATTAACCAGAAACACAAGCATGATATTCAGCTAGCATACAGCTAGCAAAATAGTAGTCTAAGAACTGACTTTTATCCAGTTGATATCCAATCCTGGAGGTGAAATGCACTCTGCGGAGTGAGACAGGCTGAGTAAGAAGCAAACACCACCATATACGCCCCCCCAAAACTGACTGCAAGTATAGCAACTCAACTAAAAGAAGAGATTACATTTAAAAAAGAACAATGCAAATACCCTCATAGAACAGTTGTATGTAAGAAAGATGCCAAGCATCTGCAGAATAATCAATAACAAGAACAATTTCAAAACCTTAAGTTTCTTTTTTAAGCTGGACTCAGTGTAAGTGGTACAATTTACTCCAATTATTTTTCAAATTTTTTACTCAGAAAAATTATACATATGTTAAAAGCCTGCTCTAGTTTGATAACCACTGCATGTTGTAGCAGGCCCAATAATTGCTGCCTTGACATTAACATCAAGTGGGAATAGCCATCAAATCCAAAGGAATTTATTTCAGAGTGACATGACTTAAACTGAAAATGAAATTTAGTCCTGTGTAGAAGCAGGAAATCTTCCACATGCATTTCTGAGAGCCTTTGCTTTAAAAAAATATGTAATTCTGAGGAATAAGAACACCTTTTACAGTGAAAAAAACCTCACCAAAAAAACCCACCAAACCCCAAAAAACAACCCCAAAACATTTTCTTTCACCTAATACAAATCCAGTCTCAGAGGTTTTATTTTTAACCACAGGCAATAAATAATTTAGGCTTAAGTAAGACACTATAGAAGAACTACTACTGTAAATTATTTCTGTGTTCTTGGAGTCACTGTTCTGAACTCTGATGGGTTGCTATCCAGGGCAAACAAAACCAGTCAGGCTCCATTCCAGCACAGACCTAGGACTTTCAAAGGTCAGAGAGAGGAGGAAGAAGGCTCAAGTGAAGGATTCTTAGCCTGGAAATGAGCTTGTGAAATCTCCGGCACAGGGAACACACCAGCAACTCTCTCTTCCCTATGCCTGTAAGACTCCTAGCACACTGAGACTTCCATGATGTCTGAGATCCCTGGAATGGAAATGACTAACCAGCACTACCACACGCAAATGTCTGGACTCTCTTCCCAAGTATCTTAGGCAAGGCACCTCTCTCTCTGCTGATGCAGCGCTGGGTCACCTTTGATGTTCAAATATCCTGAGCACTTTCAGCCTTGTGGGGGGAGCAGCTGTTCCAGTCTCACCAGTCTGGAATGGTGATAGATACACTTCCAAAATTTTTGAAGGAAACAAACAAAAAAGCCCAAACCCAAAACAATCATTATGTTTTGGGTTTTTTTTGTCTGAGCCAAAGATTATGCCACCTAGTCACGTCTAGTCTTCCAATTAGTCTTGTTGATGGTATCTTAAAGGGAAAGGTAAGGAGGGGGGGGAGTATGCAGCAGCTCATCCCTCCTATTCTAAATGCAAACACAAGTTTAATACAGGAAAAAAAAAGATACAGGGAGGTTTTCAGCAAAGAGCAAACAAACTAATACAGAGTCAATGCCTCAAATGGTCATTGGTTGCTTATGGTATGGTAGGAAACCCACACTTATGAATAGCAGATTCCAGAGCTGTAGAAAACACTGTCTGAAAACGTGTGAAATTGTTTAATATGACCCTACATTATGTCACCAATACCACATACACACATAACTATAAATGGAACTTTCTAGTCTGTAAAGCTGCAATGAATGTGACAGTCCTACCGTGGAGAGTTGAACCCGCTGTCCACAGTAATGCTGCTGCTGTCCATGCTGTCCAGGCGGGCTGAGTGGGTGGCTCTCTGGTTGTTGCTATTTTCTGTTTCCTTTGGGGTGAGAAGAGTAAGATTTTTCTCAAACTTTCGCTGCAGATCCCTCTCCTTTTCTCTCTCTAGGAGCCACTGCATTGTACCAACATCATCCCTGTTCTTTTCTTCCTCAGCATTTTTGTTGGTTCCTTCCTCTGAGTCATCGTCATCAGATACGTTGTAGTAGTCAAAGGAGGCCTCCTGGTTCCCAGTTGTCTCTTGCTGTCTCTGTGAAACAGGCATGACTTGTGTGACTGAGGTTACTATCGCTTGTTCAAGTTTCTCACATCTGACTGGCAATGTGTCAGAGGGGGTCTTTTGATGGGGCTTTAGCAGGGGTGCGCTAGACTTATGATAACTATTCACAGAAAGAGTGTTGTGCAGAGGTTTAAAGAGCGTATCCTTGCTAAATATTTCTTTCCTTTTATCAAGGCTGCTTGATTCAGCGCTATGGTGTTGAACCAGCCGCCCATTTGCAATAACCTCTGGAGTTTGGCCAGCAACTGCTGAACCACTGCTTGGGCCCTTTGGGGACTCCTCTTTGTGCACCCCAGGCTCCCTAGCAATATGTTGAGACTGTCTTTCTGCAGGAGTCATTTTTTTGAGCCCATCTGTCCCTGTCAGGGTATCATGATCCTCTTTATTCTTTCCCAGTGGTGATGGAGCAGTAAGCACAGTCTCACTGGATGTGTTGCACTGAAAATAGTCATCGACTGCAGATTTTGTTGTGCAGGAGTTGAGCTCGCTATATGATGGCAAATTCTCTGTAGGCTTGCTTTGTTCCAACAGGCTACAAGAACTGGGGGTTTCTACACTGCCACTAGCCATTTCAGGGATGCAAGTCTCTTTGTAGCTTGCAGATGAAATCAGAGCCCTTTGATGACTGAGCGACTGAGATGGCCTTAAGGTACTATCGTCAATGTAAGTTTGGCTAGTTGTTTGGTCATCTGGGCTACAGCCTTCACCTGTATCTTCAGGTGTGCCTAAGGCAGCTGAGCCCAGAGGTCCCTTGGAGTTATCCATAGATCTAGACCTTTCTTTAGCCTTACTGGACCGCTCATTCCTCGATCTTCTATCCTGTGTATGGCTGTGGCTCCGATGGACCTTGGAGTGGGAGCTTCCCCTGGAAGGCTCAGGGAAAGGCATTTCAGTTCTTCTTTTGGCCAGCTCACCAGACACGTCCCACTCTGGTGTCATGGGAAAGTGAGATTCAATCATGTTAGGATTGCTGTGCATTATAAAATTATCTCCCTTGTGCTCTATTATAAAACAGCCTTCCCGTGGGGATCGAGTCAAGGGATCATAGAACTCATACTCCCTTTCAGCAGGTATATCCAAATGAGAGCCATCTGATGGGTCTCCTTTGGATACCCGAGTCTTGCTGTGTGACCTTGATTTCCCATGAGACTTTCTGTGATTCCTGCTCTTTTTACTTCGTCCGCTGTGGTGAGCTGAAGATCCTGCTTTGCTGCGCTGAGCTTTTTCTTCTTCAAGTTTCTTCATTAGTGCAGTGTGCCTCATGACATTTTCCACAGTCAAGTCTGGGTTAATGCGCCTAATAATCTCCATTTCTACCTCCCTAGGTATAGTGGTAGGGGTGTCCTCGTCCCTTAGCGGCCACTCCTCTGGAGGAAACTGGGCAGAGAAATTTGCCAACTGTTTTGTCTTGTCCTTCTTAAAACTTAACCGGAACAGTTTGAGTCCAAATTTCTTAGACTGCTTTTCTACATCCTTAGGCTTTGTGAGTGTCTCTGCTTTGTAAGAAAAATTGACAGTACTTTTACTTTTCTCAGTAGGTGGGACCTGACATAATGAAGGAGGACAGTATGAGTCTTTACAGTCTTTTGCTGATTTCCTCTGTAGGGTAGATGCATGCATGCTGTGCATGTCTTCTCTGCAACAATGGCAGGAGTCGCAGTGGTTTTTGGGTAGTGTTCGGTCCCTGACGCATCCCGAGGTGGAGGGAGTTATAGTTCCTTGTTGTGGAGAGGTACATTGAGACCTGTCAGGTATCCTCTCATCCAAATGGTACCATTTACTGTTAGTTCTTATGAGAGATGGTGTTATAAAGTAAGTCTGTGGGGTTACAATGAAATAACCATCCGGAGTTGGGTATATTTTCCTCTCCCGTACAAGCATATTCAAGGTATGTCGAAGGATTTCTGGACTGGGTGTTGGAACTCCTAGAAATGACAGTAAACACATATCAGGGAGTGCATAAAACCATGCAGGACTCCGGCTCCCCCCTCCCCAGCAAAAAGCTATTTTTTCCAATGTGCAAGCTGGAATATGCTGAACAAACAAATCCAGTAAAGCACTTTGTTAGGCATTCTCTTGTCTGTTTGTTTTTCCACTTATCTCCTACACTTCAGACATATCAATTATTAATTAAATAGAAAGGAGGCCATTAATGGAGTGTTAAAAAAAAAAAAAGAGAGAGAGAGAATTTCTAGTCACTTCCATTGCGCAGGTGACCTTAACCTACAAGATGGAATTACTGGAAATCAAAGGGTGTCAGGGGAAACATTTCACTTTTATCCTTCTTCCAACTAAATATTTATATCCCAATTCACCAGAACTATTTATTATAATGCCCAGTCACGTATAAAACAGTGGCTATTTGTTATTTTGCATGCCTAAGTTGTTTTTCCACAGAAGAATACTACACCAAAGAAAAAGCATTCCCCCAAACTGCCCCTTTATCACAAACTTGACTGAACTGACTTGCTCTCCCATTGAAATGTTTCAACTACATCAGCTGCTCCAAAAAAGACATGCCAACGATACAGTTCATCTTAACCAAACAGACTTTTCCACTTTGCCGGAAGTTACAGG
Organism: Haliaeetus albicilla; assembly: GCF_947461875.1. Taxonomy (NCBI): domain Eukaryota; kingdom Metazoa; phylum Chordata; class Aves; order Accipitriformes; family Accipitridae; genus Haliaeetus; species Haliaeetus albicilla. The sequence goes on along the minus strand of NC_091483.1, from coordinate 48,650,774 downwards.
TTTAGCTCCTAAAAATTTTCTTCTCAGAGTTCCCTGCCTTTCATGTGAGATGCAAGGGACGCTACCCAAGGGCATACATCACATACTGAGAGAGGGACAAGTATGACAACCCTGCATCAATGTAACGTTAGCCACATGGTAGACTTGGCATTGTGAGCCTGGTCCTTCCCACTACCAGTACTCCTGCTGGGTTCAGTGGTGCAGAACCAAGTCTTCAACACTTTATTAGATAAAATACCAAGTTAGCATGCTGTGCATAGGAATAAGTTCCATCTAGAGCTCAGGAAACAAGAGATTTAGTTCATGAGCTAGTTTAAAAAAAAAAATCTGTTCAGGCTGAGTAAGAAATAAAAATCCTTCAAAATTTTCAGTGGAAAGCGCTATCTTCAATCAATACATTTTGTTGAACTAAAACTCATTTTAATTTTAACTTAATGCCTGGTACCAACCTGGTTTACATTTATAGAACTAGAGAAATCTTTTTCAAAAGTTTGGATGGTCTATTTTAGACTAAAAAAAGTTAATATTATTTACTCTGGGTCTTAGTTTTCTTTTCAACAAAACTAATTTAGGAATAAAAAAGTAGAATCAGAGAGTAACTTAGGTTGGAAGGGACCTCATGAAGTCATCTGGTCAACACCCCTACTCATAGCCAGGCCAACTTAGATCAGGTTGGCCAGGGCCTTGTCAAGTCAAACTCTGACTATCTTCAAGAACAGAAATTCCACTGAATTATACATGCAAAAACATTTCAACAAAGTATATGATTTTTACAAAAATACTTCAAGGAAAAATCTCAACCAGGTGTACCTGCCCTAGACAAAGTATTTTCAGTAGCACATAGTGTCTGGTCACCAACTCTTCTCCCACACGTCAAAGGCTGGAGCATGCAAGCTCACTGATCTCCTTGTGTTAGCAAACATGAGGATGACAGCAAGGGCTCTGGCACTATGACCAACACCCCATCAAAAGATTAGCGACAAGAAATAGAGAATTTGTACTAATTCCTTAACTCACCCTCTTCCTTGCTACTGGGTTGCAGGCAACATAGTAAGTATTCTTATGTCTGGTTTTGAATGTTGTTTGAATTTAGAGACATGACCATACTGCTCACATCCAGTAATATCTGTAACTAAAAATCTTACAATGGAAACAGCAAAGTGTTAGGAATAACATGGACACATGAGTGAAAGCAGTTACAACAGACAAGGTGCCAGGGAGAAGTACATGGGGGCAGTAAATATATTTCATGCACAGTCCACAGAGCTGAAAGATTGGGGCCAATCCAGGCACAGGAAGTAAAAGAGGTACAGAAAGGATATAATTTGAGAGAATAAATGAGACTGAAAATTGGAAAGAATACACAAATGAAATGGAGAATCAGGAACGTGCATTTTCTCCCCTTTTCATGTGGGTGTCCACAATTTATGTGATAATTCTACAGAGAGTAGCAAAGACCCCCAGAATTGCTGGATGAGCAAACATGCCAGAAATAGCAACAGATGGGAAAAGCTGAAATCCAGAGAGCCAGGGGAAAAAAGGACTACCCCTCCCTAGCCCAGAATCCTGAATCTCTCTGGACTGAAGTAAACAAAATGCTGAGCTTCCTCTGGATCGTGAGGCAATGGCAATTGGAGAGCAGGCTGCCCTCTGCATGAGCTTTCAGAAAAGCACAGGAACAAGAAGAGTGATTTCAATTCCCATAACCAGCAGTCATCATCTAACCTCTTCTTTCCTGTGGTGGAGCTGCTATGTAACACCACCCCTTCTACATTATGTCTTGCATCACCACAAGAAGTGGATGACCCCAAACTCAAGCTCATGTGCTTCTCCATCCTGTGCTGAAAATGCACTGCAGGGTCCAATCCCGGCCCAACTGAGATGCACATGCTGTGCAGCAGCCAATCTCCCTTCCTGCCTCTACGTAAACAACCTGACCGATCCACTGCATTTTTCAGGAGCTTACATGTAAATACCTCAACACATACCTACCTTTGTCTGTGAGAACTTGGTTCTTCATTCTTATTTTACTTAAAGGCTTTTTTTAACATACTGTTTCAAAAACATCAGAACAAAAATAAAAGAGAGGAAAACATTCTCCTGGGAGTTTACAGAAAAGTTAGGGAATGAGACTGAAATGGATCTTCTGATGTTTTACACTAACTTAGGCAAAAATGCACTGCAAATACATGGTAAAAATAATAATATGTATTTTTCACCCAGTAAACCATAATGAGTACAATGTGTTGGGTAAATGAGTCTCTAAACACTGGATGCACAGTAGTTACATTAATTGACTAAGTCCTGTGAATAAAGACTGTGCAGATAAACACCAAGAAAAAAAAAAAATAGCATGCCTGGGCAGTCAATGATGCTGTAAAGTTAATTGTGTCAGCCTTCTCTCTGGAGTTGGAGACTATCACTTTTATCACTCCCAGCATACAGTACATCCCTGTGGTTCACTAAGCCAGCAGTGATGATGGTAGATGCAGATCTTTGGAGCTCAGCATTGCCAGCTAATGGTAGCTACAGGTTTTGTTCAGATCTCTTTCAGGCACTTACAAAAGCAGAAACAGACCCAAACTCAACTTGGGCTTTCCTGCACAGTGGACAGGAGAAATGACACTACTCTGGCTCCCATTGTTGCTATTTTAAATACAGATTTCCTGGCTTTCTCAAGACTTTTCTCTTTACAGCAACCTGCCCACATCATGTCTATATCTAACCTACCCCACCGCATTCTGAAGTCTCCTTATGGTCTCCCTTTCTCCATTAAATAGGAACAACAGGAAAAAAACCAGTAGTTTAGAGACTCTAGCATATAAAATATTGCATGACAGCAGTGGTGTTATTTAAGATTATGTAGTGGTTTAATAATTCAAAAGCAGAAACTGTCTGGACACTGAATCATCAGACATGTACATTTTCTGCATCTCAGGAGAGTCTACTATGCCATCCACCGAGCTTCCAGACAGAAGATTATGTCTTGTTTGCTGCTCAAAAAGAACACTGACCTAGAGTGAACTCTGTTAATGTAAGACACTTATTTTAAGTGCTACATATACATTTCATATATTTAAAGAGTGAAGAGTTATGAAGGTGTACGTCACAGGAATTTGCCAGCTTTCAGAAAACTGTTCACTTCAAAAGGAACCTAGTCCAATACACACGTATTTTCTACACTGAAATTTTGAACACCTTAAAATGATTTTAATAAGTACATGGACAAAATTGGAAGGGAAAAAAAAGAAAAAAGAAAAAGAAAACCTTACTAAAGGCAGCATAGACTCAGGCTTGATGTTTTCTTTAGCCAGGTTCATACAGATAAGAGGGTCTGGCTGCCAGAGGAACAGAGGTTACATTCTTAGCTCCTTATACTGGATTTCAAAGATTTACATTTAATGTACAGGATTTAAACCATGGTCAATAAATTATAAAGTAGGGCTGTACAAACATCTCATTGTTTAATTCGAAGTTAGAATAATGGGAGCACGTGCAGTAGGAGCCCTCTTGCTTTTTTAAAAACCTAACAAATAAAAAAGCCACAAATAAGATGTGCATTATCATTACAAACTTTTTCAATAAAATAAATTCATGAAAAATACATCTGAAGTAGTATTTAAATGGTGTTAAATCTGCTAAAATGATTTTCTCCTGAGCTGATGCTAAGGCTTAACAAGGGATAAAAGAAATACTCTGATTGGCTCATGAAATACTAGTTAAGGATGTGGAGTGGTTGCTATGTGATGTTATAAATAATTAGCATACCTTATTTCAGATAGAGCCATGGCCCAGATTTATGCCTGCACAATGGCTCAGCAAACTAGAAGGCTAGACTGCTAGTGTAAGATCCTGCACTGAGGAAAGAGGTTTATTATTCTTAGGCAGTTTGAGAATAGCATCTGGGGTCTTAGGAAATTTATACATGCCATGAAACGCAGTGAAGCATCTGCTCATTAAAACACAAACAACACAGGCAGACAAGTGCTGCTACAGGGTGAGATACAGAGAGGTTATGTGACAATAACAGATACATCTACAGTGGTAATGCTCTCCTCTCTCTCAGAGCATCAGCACCTAATCAGGAAAAATAAACTATCATAATATGGGAGGATATCAAGTATTTTGAAGTAGCCACAGTGAATACAAGGGCTCAAAAAGCCATGGCTGATTTATGAGACAGTTTGGGCAGACAAGTGAAAAATATCACTTAGCACAAGAAGAGGTTCTGTTTATTGGAAAAGACAAAATTTTTTTATAATCCTCATACACTGAGAGAACATATATGTTTGCTATGTTAAACATGTCATGGCTGGGAGAGAAAGGCATTTCTCTACAGAGGGGAAAAAATGGACAACAAAAGGTGGATTGTTTTGTTTGTTTGTTTTCCAAATAATTTTCTTTACATTTTGGGAAGTGAGATAGGAAAGACAAGGCTCTTCTTTTTTTAATCTCAGACTTGAGAAATGCCCATGTTCATGGCTACCGGAAAAAAAAGAGGTAGCAAGAGACTCTGTGCTAACTTGCCTCAGGTTTCTTTTGAGCAGAGTCTACAAAATAATCCAGCCTGTTGAATTATTTTTGATGTATGGTTCTGTCTAGCAAGAATAGCACAACACACCAAGTCAACTGATAATCATATTCCCAGAAAACCCAAGGGATGTCACCAATAAATTATCATTTCCACCATGCAATAATGTTTACATAAAAATATTGATAGAAGCATTGGAAAAATACTTGCAATCTATGGAACTTTTCTAGTACATACCTGTATAGAAAACACAACTTGGGGGGAAAAAAAAAAAATCATCAAAATGAATTAAACTGTAATTACAATTGTGAACTTTGTCTTCTTTGCATTCTATCCCTCACAACTTTTACCACTATTTTCAAAATAAGCCAAGCATACTGAAAAAAACCACTGATAAACAAACCCACAAATTGGGACAGAAAGCCAATATTTACAAAAGGTACTTGCAGTATTTTTTCCAAACTGCAATTATTAAATGTCAGACAGAATTGTTCATTCCAAACACAGATCTCAATCCAGTATTATATTTTAAAATCTCAAAACTTAGTACCATTTACAGCAAAAGCCATATAACCTTCAAGGATTTAAGTAACTCTTGCTCTGAAATGTAAGCAAAAAAAATGAAAGACATCAAAACATGGCTATGGTTAGGCTGCCTAGATGAGACAGATGCCTCAGTAGTTCTCCTACTGAAGCATTTTTAATTAGCTGCCTTCTACAGCTGTAACAGAGGTACAGTAGAGAAGTTTCTCAACTAGTTTAGAGAATTGTAAACTCAGGCACAGAACAGTTAAACATCTTGCCCAGGATCATACAAAGCACAAGTGAAAAAGTTGTGCCCTCTTGAGCAGTAAATCTCTGTCCAACAGTTTTACACCACGCTTTTAGATGTCTCTACAAGATGCATTTTGCATGATTCACCAACTCCAGATACAGACTGCCAGTAGGGAAGCAGCATATTCAAGAGTACATTCCTAATATAGGTTTCCTTTTTTTGATGTTACAGTATCTTTAATCCAAGACATTTTAATTTTACTATTTAATAAATATTATCAAATGCTGACAAGAATATCTTCTGAACAGTACACCAGCATTTATGAACACAGCAAGTATATCTATGGCTCTCCAAACCTTTTAGTTATGGAGAGAGCTGTCAAGTACCAAAAAAAAAAAAAAAAAAAAAAAAAATTTAAAGATTTTTCAAGCAAGGGCAGTACAGAAGCAAAAGCCAGAACTGTGTCCAAGAAGGCTCTGAAAACTGAAAACCCCTGGAAACCAGGCTGACAACGTCTTTTCAGTTTAAATATAACCTCTCCATGGAGCAGGCACATCATTGTCATTAGACTCTATTACTTGCATCATGCCACACCAGTTTTGAGAGCCTGTCCTAGGTGAAGAAAGACTTGCAGTATGTGGGAAACATGTTCTTTAAGAGAGAATGCTCTACACAGAGACCTCCATGAGGTTATCTTTATGGAGACTGGACAATGCCACTTGAACTGACTGAATGAGTCAACTGAGCTCTTGCGAGTTAGCTTACAACCGGTTGAAAGCCACAAGGTGGAATAAGTGTGCTCTGGCTATGACACATGCTTTGTTCTCTGTAACTACTAAAGTCCTAAGCTCTTTTGACTATGATGATAAAGAAGGTTATTTTGTGAGAAAAATCATGAACAAGCTTATTCTGATACCAGTCTGAACAGAAGAAAACAAGCCAACAGTTTGCTATTTAGTACCTCAAGTAATTTTAAATATTTACATAAAGTCAGGAATTAACCCTGCAAAATGCATCTCACATGAATGGCCCTGTCAAAGACAACTCAATTCTATATATGTTTAAGAATAAAGAAAAGGTTATAAGATTAGGACCCTAAAACCTCCTTTACTTTTGGTAGTATCTCAGGATTAATCAATATTCCCATCCAGAAGAGTGAATTAAAACAGACTACCAAACACTGAAACTCCGTCTTTTAAGGAAGCCAAAAAGATAAGCAACCTTTTGGGTAGGAAGTGGAGATTCTTTAACTGCCCTTTTACAGACATGAGCCCATCTGACTGATGATTTATTAATGTCCAGTTACCTGGGAAGCAGGTTGTTAGGTGCTCCATTAGTGCTTCTTGTGTGACTTGTTTTCGGGCAGAGTTCATTGCTGAGATTGCCAGGCAAAGGATTTCCCCAAGTGGAATAAACTGTGACTGACTGATGGGAGACATGCTGATGGGTGATACATCACCTGTAAAAAGACAACAGATGTGCAATGAAGTGTTTTGTTTAAAAATCTGCTCATAGAACAAGGATGTAGAGATACAACTGGAGAAGATGCACACAGCTCTGTAGTCTTTGTACTGAGCTGGGGATAAAAATCTTACAATGGAAAACCCTCCAACACCTTATTTCAAAACTTAGACATGGTGAACTTTGGAAAATGGGATATACACACTATGCGGACATTAAGTTTTTCAAAGGGTGCAATAAGCAGATTCAGAAAAATGCCAACAAATTAGCACTTATGATTGCAAAACCTCATGCTTGAATATCCTACTAGGTAGGACACAAACAAAATAGTTGCATGTATTTCTCTGAACATAAAAAGGGAGATTTCACTCCCCTTTCAAAGGTTAGTGATATGGATCACCCACCACCTCCACTTGATAGAATGCTTTTTCTTCATAGTAACAAAGATCAGAAAACAATGTTGCTAAGTTAATGAATAACATTTTCACTCAGCTGATAAAGCGCAGAACACTCTTTAGAGGCACAAAAGCATGAAACACCTTGAGATTGATACCCTGAATAAATCTCTCCTGGATCTACAGGTCAAATGTCTTTGTACGGACTACGTATTTTTTAGAAGAGAGGTTTTAATGGTTCCAGGATGGCATGAAAATTAACTTTGTTGTAACTTTTCTCACGTTGCCTTTAAAAATAATTCATTAACCCATACTTAAAAAATCATGGAAAGATCCTCATAATTAAAGTTATAAGAGAAATTACAATTTGATAATACTAGCATGACTACACAAATACACAGATACATGTGCATTTTAACATACTTTATATAAATACAGAAATGCTTTTAGATTCTGCTCTGTACCTCCTCTTGAAGTGCTAACAGTTCCCCAATGACCTCAAATAGAGAGAAGCAGCAGGCTAAAGGATTTCCTTTGCCAGTGGAAAAGGAACAATAAAGAGTAACAGCCAGAACAAGGGGTGCTTGACTACAAATCCTTTTTTGGCCACAGGTCAGTCAATAGCTAGGGATTAAAGTTTACCTAAATGGCTTTGAAATCTCAAGAAAATCACCCTATTTCTGCTATCACGGAGCCGTATCTTGTGATCAGATCAGGAATCAAATTACTGGAAATTAATTCACATTCACTTCCCTCCACAATTTAGAGGATTTAATATTTGCCCTATTAATTCTATATTCCTATTACGTCTACTAAGCCGGAACAGCCGTCTCTAAAACTGATTATCAAAATGCATTTAATCTTGCATTATACTCAGCACTTTGGGGGGAAAAAAAAGAATTGGTGGGAGCAGCAAATTGCATAACTGCTTCAGTGAGACTTATGAGCAATATTTTTCAATAGACCAGCTGTACAATCTGTTGTACAAGAGTGATACACATTACCCAAGACACAACAATGATTTAACATACACATTTGTGCTACACTGTCTCCTGATTGCTTCTGCTTAATCAGGCCTGACCAGATCAATGCTGCAATCCCAACACAGCAGCATTCCTCCAGCTTCAACACAGTGCACCCCAAGATCCCCCTCATTCTTATCTGACCACAGAACAATGACCTTAAAATATAACCTCTCGTGGACATTTTTTATTTGTATACACCTGAGAAGTTCCTGCCATGTGCTTTACAGACAATGGCAATCAAGAAGATCATATGCCGCTTACAGGCAAACGTGAGATATGCTTTCATATGACTTGGGAGCAAGCACCATTTGTCCCGTCAACATTTGAGAATGGATAAAGAACATCACAGTTATTATATTACTATTTACTAATAATTACACTTACTGTCAGCTTAAACTTGCTCATAGACTTCGTAATCAGTCAGACACTTAAGTTTACCAACTTTGATCAACAGTCACCATGCACTTTGTGCAGAGGATCAGTTTCTTTAATGATTAGTTTCAGGTCTAAAAAGCATCAGAATTATGGTAAGAATTATGCAGATTTAGCTAAGCAATTTAAGAAATTACTGTCTTTCACACAGAGATTATCTGTGTCCTGGGTATTCTTGTGAGCACTACTAAGTTCAGTTCAGTGCAATGTCAAAGAGATTGGCATATACTGTCCTCAGTTGAGGTTTAACCTTATCGGGTTCACTGGGCACTGAAATGGGCTCTCTGAGTAGCTTTAAGGGCATCCAGGTGAAGGGCAGGAACTTCCTGAATTGTTTTATCTGGATCATCAAAGACCTGGCAATTTCTTAAACCAAAGCACCATGGCAAGAGTATCCCTGTGCCTACTCCCAGCCACGCACTCACGCTGCCACCTACGCAGGCACCAGGATGGGAGAGCAGGAGGAAGACCTCTTCCTTTGCCTTGCACCTGGAACGATCCACTCACAGCTAACTAGAATGACATTTAGGATGTAATGAATGGGCCTTAACACCATAATCAGCTTCCTGAAGTGGCAAAGGGACTCAACTAGCATTATACATGAAGCCTAGCAAGTGCTGCTAATTTACATAGGTTTGCTCTGCAGCCTACCAGCTGCCCCCAGAGAGATGCTTGGACAAGAACTCAAAACAGTTACTCTGCTCACCCCTGGGGGAGCAGCCCATCCGTCTTCCCTGACTGCCAAGAGCCTGCAGAGATCCATGTCTGGGCTCACTTCCAGTAAGGACTTGTTACCTTAAAACTGCTAAGTACAACTTAAGAAATAATAAAGTTTACCTGAATTTTAGTGACCTTGCACTTTGCACAATCTTCCCTTTCAAAGCAGGCCTCCAGCATGGAATTGATTTTCTAGGTTAGTGTGCAGAAAACATTCAGTCTGCACATTTGAACCCTGCCAGTTGGGCTCTTGTCAACAGGAACAAGCCAAGAGCTTCCACCGAAATGCTAACTATACTTCACATAACTCATCAATATAAAACATTCAGTATCAGTTCCTTAATGTTAACACAGTCTCTAGCAAAGCATGGTATAGTTAGTATGCCAGAGTAACATACATCCTGCTTGCAAATATTTGGGAGCTTAACAACCATTTAATATACAGACAACTATAAACGTCCATAAAATAATAACTTGAATGGCTTTAAATGCAATAGAAATGGCCAGCAAATACTGGTTTATGTGAGAGCCTTTCTTTCTGTTTTGTAAGGGACTATTGCTAGTTAAGCCTTATTCTTTTCCACTGAGCGCTTTTCAACCTTCTTCATTATGACAAGAGAACTCTCGTTTCACCTCTGTTGTGCTACCAGACACAGAATTACCTCCATAGCTTGCTGTCCATAACTGTCTGCTGGAGATAATTACTGCCTCTTGGTTTAAAAAGGCTAGCACACATCTGTAAAACTTTCAGCAGACCTAGCGGTAGAAAACCCAACCCCCCTCACTCAGGGAGGCTCTAATTTGCCAAGTTTTATCTTAATTATCCTGTGGCTCTGGGAAATTACAAGCACTCTGTGGTTATAGTTAAGTGAACAAACTTCTTTGATGCACAACAACAGAAAATATCTTGCGTCTACGATTTAATATATTAACATCAATTGCGCGCATAAATACTGCTTAGCCTGTTGAACAGAATGTTTACTACAACTTATTTAAGAAAGATCTGCTTAAAAAAAGTCAAATATGCTTTTCCCAATTTTTTTTTGAAGACCACATCACTTACATAAAACATCTAGCATATGGCTCCTGTTAGCTCTGACTGATGCTTGTCTCAAGCAGCTTTCTTTTGAAATCAAATTACTATCCTTGACTTTCATATGTTTATGTTCCCAATTAAATGAAAACTGGAGCTAAGAAAGCAGTTTTCACCAGCTGACTGCATGTTTTGTTTAAATACTATATATATAGTTTTAGCTCTATTTCTGCAGTGTCTTTCCAAATTTTTCTCTACAGAATTGAAAAAAAAAAGTTTTCTAGACTTCTTAAGTAGCACTTAATTTTCAAAAATGTCTAAGCATATAACAAACAATGAATGGGATTTGTCCTCATTTATGCCTTGAGGATTTGTAGCACTGCCCTATAGGAAAAAAATAATTACTGTTACTTAGAACAAAATATTATGTAGCACATAAAATAAACACTTAGCTCTTACAGAGCACATTTCTTCAGTGGATTTCAAAACATACCAAAAAACTGGGTAACCGTAACTATCCTTAACATACAGATGAGAAAGTGATGGTCTGTGACAGAGCTGGCAATGAAAATTCACACGTCCTGAACCCAGCCCAGCCAGAACCTTTCCTGTGCCAGCTTAACTAGTGTCTCTGTTCTCTGGAAGTCTGGGTACCACCATCTTGGGAGAAAATGAGGTAGACTATATTCTGCACCACGTATCACCAATTAAACTACCCACTACATACTGATGACAGAATTTTTATTAGTGATTCTGCTGCTGGAAAGAAGTGACCTGGAAGTCAAACTCCCTGTCTCATGAAGTTTGCATGAAGACTGTTTGAAAAATCACCTCTTGACTTATAAATGGAACCACTTCAATACAGCCACTGTGAAAGAAAATTAAGGAAATTACAGTGCAAAGCCACACTATATTACAATTTATACACACCATTTCCCTGAAATGGGGAAGAGACCCTCTGATTACACTCTGCATCCTGTAAAACACAGGAAGCCAAAGCCCAGTTTCTCTTCTCCATCCAGCCTCTCAACACCTTTTTAACCTTTTGTTTCCTATGGATCAAGACAAACTTTAAACATGATTTTTAGCCTGGTTTCCACAGGAAATGAGGCTTGCACAATCACAGTCTGTGCGTGTGCATATGCCAGAGAGGTCAAGCCCCACTAGACAACAGAAATTCTAAAAGAGTGTTTGCTATGCATGCTGCAGCTGCACAGAACTTCAGGCATAGCCACCTCCCACTAGACAGGAGACAATCCAGTCAAAAAACACTTGTCAAGGGAAATCTGACTTCACTACTTTTGCTCCTTACAGAACTACATTATTTATCAGAAAACATCAAACTAGAGCACAGTAACCTCATGATTATAGTGGTGGTTGCAACAGAAATCCCCTACAAAAATTTTCTTGCCAACAGACTATTCTGGTCAACATTCACCTCTGATTTCAGTCTGGGAAGAACTACAGAAAGGTCCTTTTCAAACAAAAGATAGCTAAAACCAAAACTACAGGTAATGGGCAAAAAGAGGGCTCTTCTAGAAAAAGCATATCTTCAGATTTACTTAAAGAAGGGACAGAGGGTTAAGAAGTTACATGTCTGGCCCGGGTTGCACATTACCCCTTTTTCCCCCAAATCCCAACCTGGCTGAATCACTCTAATTATAGAATACTTACATAGATGTAGCAAACAAAACCTTTCTTACATGAACTCACAACAATGATACATAATTGCCATTTTAAGCCAGACTATGTTTCAATCTGATTAAACAACAGAAGGGAACAGGAAGAATATGTAGATTTCTGTGGTAATACCCAGATTACTCTGAAATACGTTGGATCTGCACTAGCACACCAACACAGCAAAGAACACATTTTACTAGCAAAATCTGAAATAAAGACAATTAGAAGGTGTGTTGCTTGTGCTGTTCTCAGCCATAGCTAAATCCTCCTTTAAACCACCTTTCCTGGAGTATTTTATGAACAAAACTGCAGGTTGTGTTTACAAGACAGTTACACATATCAAAGGACCAATAATAATACAAAAAAAATACATTAAAGCTTTGTCCATTTATTCCTGTTTAAAAGCAGCTTAAACAAAGGCTCAACAAATGCTATAACACACATTTGCTAACCAGCAAACTCCTTCTACACATCTGAAATGCATGCACACCAAAACATACCTTCCCTTGCAGACACAGATCATGAATGCTTCAAGAATGTGACCTGGCAATGTGACCACTCCAATTCTAACCAGCCTGAAGAAAACACAGCAACCTTAATAACGACCAACCATATGACAAACACTTGCCTCTGAACAAAGTTCTAGTTCCTTGCCAGTTATTAACTTTAATCATGTAAATCAATCTTTTAAATTGTTCAGACGCAGTTAAAAATCATGATCTCCAGGTTCACCAAGTGGCACTAACTTTCACAAACAGGTGCTAAATTGCCCACAGTCAGCAGACTTGTCTTACATGCATTCATCCTGTGTATTTCCTGTGATTTAAATTTCCTTTTCTTTGTTCATGTCCTGTGGCCGGCTGCCTCCTGATCCAAAGTGATATCCCAGCCCATGTTACAACTATGACCATAAAAAGTTTCTGCTGGAGCATGGAACTTTCCCAGAGGATTCAGTCGACGAGATTTTGGTGGCGTTGCTTATCCTGGGAAGGAGGAGGGTGGGACTGTGGTTTTTTAATATATTGTGTGCTTTAGAATGTGTTTTCTCAAACAATATTTTTCAAATGCATCTTTTAATAAATGTCCATGTCTGTATTCCTGGCACACAATATGTTAAAAAAGGGGGACTTACCTGAACCCCTATGGTCTGGTTCCATGCTCCATTACAGTGTCCACAGTAGCTGTGATGTAACAACAATGTGCATATTGGGGCTTTATATCACTGTGGAAGCTGGCTGGCTGCAGCATAGGTCAGTGCCACAGGACCTGAAAGAAGAAAAACAAAGCATGCTTTTAAGCAGTAATATGCTGAACACCCACCTCTTAAAGCTGGAAATCGGGACTTCCAGAAAATAAAAAATAATGCAGTATCTATGCAGGTCCACTTAAAGGAATGCTATTTCACACAATTCTCACATAAGCACAAGAAATAAATGGTTAAGAAATGACAGAGGAGGCGGAGGTAATGATCTAAAAGGGACTACAAATATAACTCCCACACAGTGTTTTGAAAACATCTCTCTCTTTTTGCCCTATTTCCACGGAATGGCTGGAATCACATTCTGACACCACCCCCTGTTCCGAAGGCACTCACAGTCTTTGCAAAGCACCTCTCCACTGCAGTGCCTCAGGATTCTGCAGTGTCACTCCTCTTCTCCCTGGCTCTCTGCAAAGTGAAGTCATAGGAATGGATCAGCCAACCTGACTTCTCACTACCCTGCCCAGAATCCTTTGTGAACTGAAATGAGTCATCGCTCTGAAAAAATCCACGGCGCAACGTTCCAGGTTTCTCCCTACGTCTGCACTGGCTTCTTTGTCTTTGAAACGAAGTGCCTCTGCTTCTGGAACGGTGCCCAGCTGCATTGTACAGGATGACAAGCCAGCCTCCTCATTAAGTGGACAAGAACGCTATTTACATGCATTAGCAAAGACAAGTTAAAGCTTTAACCCTCTAGTCAAGACAAAAAAATTTACCCCTAACGTATCTTCCTGTTGTAATACACAACCCACCCAATACACAAACACACAAATGCACAGACACACGTGCGCACACAGACACTTACACAGAGCAATATTTCTTAAATTATTCACTATTTACCATAACACTTACCAGTTTTTACTCTATTGATTAAAAAGAAAGATTTACTCTCCTTTGTCAGTCCTGAAGAATGCTGGAGACTTGCACATAACAAACAGCTCTGCTGTACACTGGATCAAAGTTGTGCTGCTACAAACTGTTTATCAAAAAATTAGAAGCAGTGGACAAGTTCTTGCAAGCTCATTTTTCATCACCCCATTCACCATTTGGGCTCACAACAAAGTGAGCCCTGAAACCACGCCAGACAGAAAATGTCAAACTGCTCCAAGTGCCGAGAGCCAGTGGAGCTGCTTCAGCTTCTGCTGCTACTGACAAAGAAGGTAATGCTCAGAACGAGGTCACTGTGTCAGGATCTCACTCCCAGTGCTAGGTTTTCCTTTGCTTGCTGAGGATACGCTAAGCTAACGCATCAGGAAAACACAGAAGAAGAGGTAGGAATAGTGTGTGATGAGAGACAGATGCTGCTGTTTTGGAGAAGCATTTTTAGTTTGGGGGGGACTTTCTTTTAAGAGAAGGAAACATTTAAAATTGCCTTCACTGCAAAGGAACTATTTCTAGCCGTGATCTAGTCATCAAAATGAGAAGACCGATATGCAGAAACAGAAGGATAAACAAAAAAAGGAGTGCTGCCACGAGGCACTTCTTTAAAGGTTCTGAAGCACTCTGAAATAGTTTGAAGCACAGTAGGCACATAATACATAAAATCCTGAAACACAGCACTTTAGGGCTCACCTGTGCTGTGCTGGAACAGGCAGTTCTCTTAGGTTCTCCCCTAAATGAACACACCAGGCATTTAGGCCTGAATTAAGTAAAAAGGTCACCACCTCCCTATGCTGCAAGCCCCAGCCTTACAACTACCCTGGCAAAGGAAGAGTCAAATCCAGCCTAAAATAGGTCTATGTAAGTCTTTCAAGAGGACAAGTAAATAGCTAGGTTACACAACTAACAAACACCACTTTTGTTTACAGGTCTATGGTGATTGTTATGTAGCAAAGCCATGTTATAAACAGGCTAATTTACAAGTGTAAGGTAAGCTGGGTGCTTTGCTACACCTGTAGTTACACAGTAGCCAAGATCTCAACATTAAAAGCTCAGCTTTTGCTATACATAAAGTCATCAATTTCCTTCCCTGAAAGGCCTCATTCCAGGAAATCTTCCTTCAACTTTACAGGAGTTTGCCTTCCCTGGGGCTGCAGGATCAGCCACAAAGCCTCTAATGAATCCAACTTGGCATCTGCAATGTTTGGGTCCCCTAGGATCATCCTGCAGAAACTCTGGTTGTTTGTCTGCTAAGCCCACACCCACTTCACAGCAATGAAACTCATTCCAGGAAGAAAAATTTCTGTGGGCTTAAAAGCGAATTACAACAGGCACCTACTGAAAGAAAAAATGAGAGCTCCAATCCGCTTTTCCTTTGCACCAGGCAACATTCACGCAAAGCTAAATAGCTGGGCTTCTGCGTGCAGTACTGTCTTCACACACATGCACAAGTTCTTGCAGCAGTAGTCATGCTACTATCACGAAAGTTAAAATACTGGCAGAAGAAAGATCAAAGTAATACCATAACCTGAATACCCTTTCTCTCTAACAAGTTTCTCTAGTGCTTGAACCCAAATTATATACTCAGGACCAGCTTGACCACTCTGAACAGACTAATACAACTGCAAGTTCTTTGAGTGAGACAATTCCTCTTGCACATGTGAAGTCCTAGAGACACCTAGAATGCATTGAGCATGCACATGTACCTAGGGTGCACATACATCTCATGTGCACATGTACCTAGGCATGCCTTTATTCAAATTTGTCAGCTCACAGCGCCGTTACTCAGCCCTTTAATCAGTATTAAGAACAGCAAGAAGTGCCTGATACCTCAAGCATGGCAGAGAGCAAAAGTGAAAGGAGAGACCAGCAGTGGGAAAAATGTAAATGAGAAAGTTTAGAAGAGTGGAAGTTGATGGATAAACTAGTGCTACCATCATCAGTGATGTTACTGCAGCGTGACCTCAGAAGAGGAAGGCCTAGCCAAAATACTACATGCACTTCCCAATCAAGGCAGCTACTCTGTTCCTCCATCCTACATCTCCTTCCCAGCACATGACAGAAGTTGGTAATGAACCAAAGCTGCCTTATTGACAGTGTACAGCATGAATACACCATATACTTCTCTCTGTATAACTCCATGCATGCACATGCATCCAAATAGACCAGTACAGAATACACTGTAGCCTGAGACCGATCTCTATCATACACTGAGAAAGCAGATAATGTAAAGATCACATTTTCTTCCTTTGCACAAGCATTGTGTTGGAGTTGAACACAGACTCCTTTGTCAAACTCCACATTAGCTTGCATACATCCCTTGAGCCCTCCCAAGCCAGGGCCTGGGATTCCTTTCCTTTGCCACAGCCCTTTCACCATCACCAGAGGGAAACTCAAGAGGAGAAAAGGAATGTGCTCAAATGGGGGGCAGAGAACAAAAAAAGTTAAAAAAGAATATCACCAAAAGATGCCAAGAAGGTTATCAAGAGCATGAGAAAATTCAGACTAGCCTGTACCAGTTTCAGTGGATCCCAAATTTCGGAGGCTAAAATCAGCCATCAGCACTCAGCATTCGTAGTCTGTAGCTGCAGAGACTATGGTCATCTACCATTATGATTACTTCTACAAGAACCAACTTCAGAAAGCAGGAAGCACCCAAATACTGGACTGGGAACACAACCCATGAATCTTGTAGCCTCAGAAGAAACCAGACTAAGGAACATCAGAAAGATACAAACTTACACTTATATTTCTTTAGGAAATATCTTCACACTAAAAAATTTGACATATTAATGCTCCACTAATAACAACTTACTTGCAGTACACTAGTGAGTTCCACTTGGCTTACCTGAACAAATCTCCTGGTTCTTTAAGAAATGACTTAAGAAAACACAAGAGGGAACATGATCAGGGTATTAAATTCAGCAATATCCCAACAAGTAGTGCCCATCTATTTTGTGCTAATGTTGTCTAGGAGCTTAAATATTCTTTCTTTTTTTCCCCTCCTACTGCTTACACCCCAAAGTATTTGCAGAGAACACACCTCCCCTCCTTCAGATCTCATTCCACTGGCTTCAAAAAAGCATACTCTCACGTATTCTTTCGTAGGTCTGCCCTTCCTGTCCTTTCAATCTTTCTAGAGGACTTCTAAATTTACTGTTACTTAGGTAACTTTTCTCTAAAAAGCAACAACCAGAATTCTGCAACATATTCTAGTGTTCTAGCTAACCTCTCACCTGTGTCAGGTGCAAGGAAATGGAAATTTCCATACTTTAGTGGAAATACCCTGCCCTATATACACAATAAGAACAAAACTTGCTTTTTTCACAGCTGTACTACATTGGTGGTTCACTGCCACCCCACAACTGAACAACCAGTTCCAGACATCTTTTTTATGGCACCTGCAGCTAATGAGTTTGAAGCAAATACTCCTGGGTTTGACTCCCAAGACCATGATCTTGCCCATTATACTTTAACAGCTCACTCTGTGGATATGATTAAGGATCGATCTTTGACCATCCAATTCTTCTTCTTTGTTATCCATCTTTTAAGCATCTCCACTTTATCACATGCTAAAGAGTCAGAAAAACTAAAATGAAAAAAAAAAAATTTTAAATGTTTCCTAATGCAGAACAGAGCCATAACCCTGTGCCACACTTACTAATACAACCCATCAAGTCTTAACAGGAAAAAAAAAATAACCAACAAAACTCTCTCCCCCAAAAGTCCAGTAGGTAAAACAATTGCCTTTTTAGAATTCGACCACTAAAAGAGGCTTCTTTAAATTATAGCTCACTGTAAAGTATGTGGTATTTTAAACCACACAGAAGAATTCTCTAACAGATTTTGTAACTAGGACCATGGGACAGGAGGGGAGGAGGGTTTGGTTTTTTTTTTTTGCATAGAAACCTGTTACTATTAAATTAATTCAATCAATGTTAAAGCTATATTGTCATCGACCACACCACCACCCCACACCCTCAAAAACAAAGCCTGCCAGTTTTCTGGCAGCAAACAGTAAACGCAAGGAAAGATAGAAGCATTTTAAAAATCTGACACTAGAGGAGATTTGGCAACAGAGAGCGAGCACATGAGAAACAAAAGGGAAAAAAAACCCCAACCAATGATAATTCTAGATATTTTCTTTTAGAGTGGAAATTTTATAAAGGCAGAGAAAAATATTCCTTTACAAATGCTCCTGAAAGCACAGAACACAGCTGTTGAAACATATCAATCAGCTTGTCTTAGCCACATGTTCTTCACTATCCTCTTCAGTTTAGGCAGAACACATTTTCAGTGCGGCTGGAGATGCTGCAGCAAATGTTCAGCAAGAGTCTAGTCAGCAGCTAAAATTCTTGAAAGGTGAAGGGATGATTAGCAATACAACCCAATGACATAGTGTGCCCCTCTCTCATTTATATTGACTGCTGTAACCATGGAAGGATTTTCATCTCAAAGATGATACTGCGGTGGCTACAGCTCTTCAAACAAATAGTGATGACTGGCAGATAACTCCAGGTTAAAATAAGAACCTGCAACACTGAACACAAGTCCCATGGTACTGCAGCAGCCTTTAACATCCCAGTTTTTCCTGGCTACGAAAGAACTGATGAAAAGGCCAGGCATGGAATCAATTAAAATAGTGCCAAAGTGGTTTTAAAAAGAAAGGGTTAGACACTCCAAAGACTTAGCAGTTGAGAGTTTACTGGGTCATTTTTTATCCTGTGGTGGAAAGCAGAATTTTCACTATGGCTGGAGTACATTTAAGATGATGTACTTTAACGCTTATGAAATTAAAATATCTTACACCCTAATATATGAAGTAGCTATACTAGCATATTCTGCCCCTATGCTCTCTACCTGCCTGGGGTAGATGCAGTGGCCCCTGTTTCCCACTATGGCTCAAAACACCTTTGAATTCTGTCCTTTGGTCTCCCCTGTGTGAGGATCAGCTGTGAGGATGGGAACATGGGAAATGCCATGGCACAACAGTTCAGCAGCTCACCAAATCTGCCGCCTCTCATAGAGTTAGAAAACCAACTGCATACATTGCCACTAATGTATACTGCATCTTAAAGGGAAATGCCCTTGTTCCAGACAAAAACAGTTCTTTTGAGATCCTCAAGGACTGGTAGATTTTCATTTTTTCTCCCCATTAGCATGACTATCAGCAAATGCAGCTATCAAAACCTACCTCCCCAAATAAATTACAGTACCTGAAACCAGGAGTTCCCAGGATTAAACAACTTGCTAGATTAAATGTTTCCTCCCGTCCATTTTACATGGTTTTTGCTTCCTAATTTTATTGAGCACTTGTTTTATTACAGGAAGCAGTAAACCAAAACCTACAACAGGCATTTTACTACTATTACAACAGTAACACCTCCCTACCTCCTGCTCTTTTCTTTTTTTAAGTGAAAATTCAGGAATCTGAAAATCTCCCTGTACAGGAGCCATTAAACCAAACACGGTATCAAAAACAAGGAGGAAATTACCAATTTCACAGACAGAGTTCTCTTGCGTGACTTCTTGCGTATCTCCTAATTTACAGTCTTATGTTTAGGCTTTTAATTACCACCCCCTCACTCTAGCATATTCACTGCTGATTCCAGCAATGTGCAGACCATGCTCCTAAAAACCAGTATGGAACCTAACATATTTGAGCACGATTTTTTCAGAGTTCACTGCATTGCCTTACACTACGTTGCTGATGTCACCACTTTGCAGAATTGCTCAGCTGTTTTACTCAGCTGTCGCTAGTGCCTTCTGAAGTCCTCCTCAGCAGTCTTAATGAACCTGAACAACGGTGATCTGACAGATAGGGCTACCACTTCATTATCTATTCCACCTTTCAAATTTCTAATATAGCTATTAAACCCCAAACATTTGGTATTGATCCCTGCTGCACAGAACATTGTTAACCCTTTCCAGGGACCAGAACTGGCCATTCTTTTTTTCTCCTCTGTATTCTAAACTGAGCTCGACAAGACTTTTCTCTTGGACTTTCACCAAGCATTTACAAAGCACTAGAGCACGGAAGAGTCCTTGTGCTCCCCAAGTGTCGCTATGACCCAGTTTTCTGAAAGATGAGAAACATAAAAATAGTAGTGTCTTTGCCCTCTTACTCAGTAGAGAGACCTAAACTAGAATATCAAGACTAGATTCCTGAGACAATCTCAGGAGCTGATGATGATCTCAACTTACATTGAGCTAAACCAAAAGGCTAGCAAAAGGAGAGATTTGGGATAATTTCTTGAACAAATTTGGCAAGTAACCATTGGACACAGAAAGAAAATCACATATAACAAAATTTTGAGATCAAAGCATAGGGGATGTATAAATCCAAGCTCTGAATGACTATGTTTTATTTCATAGCAAGATAATATTTTCTTAACACACACGAAAACAACAAAAGAAGTCATTCCTTATCTTGTCATTATGTTGTCATTCCTTATTCTGCAGCATATGAAAAAAAGGCTTACAGTTACTGCTGTATTCTTTCAACGAGCTACCCCCACAGGCAGTACTTTGACTCACCCAGACCTTATGGGCCCAAGGGTACTCCTATTTAGAAGGGTATAAAGTGTCTCTGTCACAGCCAGAGCTTGACAAGGCGCTCTGCTTCAAAAGCATTTCTGAGCATCAGTAAACACTGCATCGCACATGGTGAAGGGGAGGGTGCACACCCCTCTCCTCACCTGGCCATCCCACTTGGGAGGCTGGAACTGCTGCCTACAGGGGATGTAAGTAGCCCTAAGAGCATTTTTTGAAACCTCTGCTGTTCCTCCTGCCTGCTTGGTAGCTACAAGTTTTAGTCTTAAGGAGCTGATGTAGAGGCTACTTAAAGAAAAACCTAGGCTACAAATATTGAATTAGCAGCAGCAGAAGATTGGAGAGAAAAACAAGAAACAATATAAGTAAGAAAAAACACAGGAAAGGTTAAAAGGAAATGTGAGGAAAGAGATGATTTTTGTTTGATTCCTAAAGCAGGCGATGCAGCATATGTGATGTTAATGATGAAAGAAGACTTGTTAAAAGAATCCAAATGCTTAGGGGGGCTAAACGGAAAGAGGAATAATAACCAAATGGTAAGAAATAAAATTAGTACCTCCAGCTGTAGGAAGGCTGGGAAAATAGAAGGGTCTACAGGATTGCTGGAATAAGCAAAGTGGGAATGGCTGTGTGTATCAGTGAAGAAAGAAGTGAACAAAAGGACAGTTGTTTTGTGACGGCCAATCTGCATGTGCTCTGCATCCACTTGGTGCTTGCCTTTGTTTTGTTTTCTAGGCTGACCTTCACCCCATGCCACACAAAGGATTCAATGAAATCCTCCGTTCAAAGTCTCAATCAAAAGCCTGAAGGAACAAACCTATCTTTTGCTGCAGCTCAAAGCCTGAGCCCAAGTGCCACACAGAAGAGGGAGCATCCCAGGCAACTCAGGCGCAAGCCAGAGATCCTGGCTCTGGCCGAGGGAACCTGCAGCCTACAGTGGCTTTAAATGAGCCCTGCCAGTGTTTGGAACAGGCAGAATAGCTAAAAAGAAACATTTAGCTTGTTTTCCAAAGGGTTGCTCCTAAGCTTTCATGATAAAAGATCAGGGAAGGATGGGAGCTTACAGGACAGTAAAGAGAGTTGAGAGTAAATTAGTGTGCATGCTAATAAGGCACACATGCAACATTGCTCCACTAAGGGAGCATGCTAATGGTTTGGGCAGCCTACACCAAAACATGTGAAAGCAGTTAAGCATGTCATCACCAATACTGTCTTTAGAAGTGTTCTACTGCTTTATAATAAGCTCTTTGAAACACACATGCACATGTAGTTTCATTGAAGGAAGGTGTAATCCACAAGAACTTTAAAATGTGAGGCTGCCCAAAGTGCATCCTGCATGCCATGTGTGGTCTGCAAAGCCTCTGCATGAGGCTTGTGATTTTTTTCTTTAAATTGTGGTATTTTTATTTTAATTCTGGTACTACAGTTAACTGAGGCATTGCAGCGTTGATCTCTTATGCAGCATCCAGTCTGGTACGCTCTCTGAACACAACTTGGAGAACATCTTTGTAACAGGGATAAGATGGAATCTGATCTCAGGGCTGTGGTCTAAAAGACTAATTCACTACCAGAATTATCTTGGTGTAATTATACCTATGTTAATTCCCATTTATTCTGGAATAAGAGTGTTTTTTTAACCTGATTTAGCTTATATAACTTCCAAAAGTTATATCGATGGGTACAGTTGTACATGCATAATCCTGCTAAATTCCTCTGCATGATCTTTCATACCACACATAAAAAAGTGAAAATTAAAAATGGAATAATCAATAGTACAAGTAAAATACTAATTTTATTAGAGGCAAGAATGTGTTGTCCTGTTGTTCAACTGTATGCTCCCTAATGTATTCAAGAAGTAAATGTTAAAACAAAGGAATTACCCTCTTCTTTTACTAGTATTTTTTCCTGGGTTCTGATAGATTCACTCTTGAAAAGTACATAACCATTGACATTTAGAGTTACAAGAACTATTTCTCTAAAAACTTCCTGTTATGGTCAAAGGCAGAGATATTAAAGGAGCCAAATTTGCTTCCTATTGCCGTATGTTGTTTCTAATAGTCACAGCTTGAGTTCCAAAACTGATGTAGATTTGCACTTCCCTTTATCTCCATTGAGTGCTGCTGTACTCTCAGTACTTCTGAAAATCAGGAGTTACTGAGGAGCCTAATTTTATGCACTCATTTCTGGAACCTGGCATAAAAGCTCAGACTTGGAACATGAAAAGACTCCATGCACATAAGCTATTTGGGAATACATGAACGTGTCAGACACAATGCCTTAAGTTACACATCTCCTTCATACTTCCATTTATAAATAAGAGCCCAGAAGTCTACTTTAGGGCATAAAGGTTTGAATGTGATTTACAGCTCTTTTGCCTTCCTCCTGACAAACTTTTTTTGATTGAAGTTTTGATGTAGTTAGTGTTTCCAAGAAAAGTTTTGGGTTTGCAAAATGATATTCTTAAGATGAAGAAAAAGAAAAAAGGGATACAGGGTAAGGAGGTCCTGGTTTCAGAGAAAATAATTCCAGTATTGAGAGTCATAATATCTTTGGAGACTGAGGATGCAAAAGCCTTGTTTAACTTCCCAGTGACACTTTCTTCCTGATAACATAACTTCTTTTAAGGGCAGGAGTAACCTTGCCAAACATAATCACCACAAATTTTCCCCCCATATGCAGCCTCTGACTGTACTATTCATCACCTACGCAGACAGACATTATGCAAGCCTGTTTGCCAGATACTGCTCCTTAGGAAGTGCTTGCAGAATACCAGAAGTACATAAACTCTCTCCCAGGCCTCCAGAGAGTGGACCATCTCCTTCAGCTATGGCTTCCACCAACAGTGAAGTCACAGTGCTGGTTTTGTGATATCACAGCATTCTCCGTAGCAACAGCCTATGAGGTCACAAATAGAGGATTATCAATTTGATGCAGGATTAAGGGAACTAAGAAGCTGGTCTGTCAGGAAGATAGGTTTTACTTCAAATAATGGGAATTAGGAGAATGCTGAAAATAAATGGGTTGTAAATTGTCTTTGTCTGGCATGCACCCTTTTTTCAATAATACTGTAAAGCAAGATATTGCTTTCTTTGACAGCTCCCAAGTAACTGAGTGAACTGCAGGCTGCCTCTTGAGCTATTACATGGGAGATGAATCCCGAAACAACTTCCATATCTTTTGACTCCTCAGTCATTTGATTTTGCAAGTACAGACAGCAGTCAGACCACTCTCCTCAAATTGTCTGCTGGTTATTTTATTCACACATGTTCAAAGCTAGCAATAAGTTCCAGAAAGTAACCAAAAAAAAACCCCACTACCAAACCACCTGAGAAAAGGAAGTCTGGAAACATTTTGCCTTAGACCACTTTACTGTTTAGGCAAGGATTTTTGAAGATTATTCCAAACCAGGAGTCTATGTTCCTAAGAAAGATCAAAGAAAATATGCATTGTAAGTTACAGTGCTTTAAGTACTTGTTTAAAATGCAAGAAACAGTGATTATTTAGAAGAACCTTCCCTGCAAAATATACTTGCAGTCACGGGAATTTTTACCATGAACATTACTGTTAGAATAAAACACTTGTACGAATAATTTCATTACACTCTTAGTGGTTCATTTTTTTGAACACTATCTGCTTTACTCCCCAATGAATGCCCTGTTTAAAAGTTTTGTAAAACACAGAATTCCAGAACCTGTTTGAAACTATTCCAAAACCTTTATATCCCCACTTCCCCACCATGGAGCAAATCAAGATTAGCAGAAATGCAATCACCCGATGAACGTTTCCTGGCCCCTCAAGGAACCACTGAGGCTTCCATGCAACTATCCAGAGCACAAATTAAAAGTTAATTTAGTTTCAGCTTTTAAAGGGAGTTATAGTCCACTGGGGGAGGGGGGAACAAAATGAAGGATGATACCAGGTGAGAACAGACTTACTACATTATTCACAGAAATCCTATGCCCCATGCATGCTTACACATGAAAACACTTTTCCCATATTTTTGAAGTAATTGCCCACTTTTCCTGATGCCTGGAAACCGGATACTGCATCCATATAGACTCATCTCACATGTGCAGCAGGTCCAACACATCAGGTGTACTATGCATGCATAATTTATCTGTCAGGGATTGTCCCAGATTTTAAGATTAAGATCAAAAAATCCTAAAACAGCTTGATTTGTAATTTGCAACCTGAGCTGTGATGCAACCATAAAGCAGTTGTACAGCGTGAGAGCATCTTGCAACTTCAGGCAAATTTTGAGTAAGTACCTACTTACAGCTTACTGGAGCTGGAAGGAGAAACTTCCAGCATTATGAGCGTAGGCACTAATACCAATTTCCATTCTAGGACTGGAAGAAAACATTGGACAACTTTGCTGTAGCTGATCAAGACTTCATCTGGAGTCTCACCCACCGGTCTGGAAAACTTAGGTCTCTATTTTGCAGTTGGGGGACTGTTAAAAACGGTGAGAAGAAATAACACGGACAGACGAGCGAGATGTTTCACAGTGTTTTAAATATGCTTTGAGATTTTGTAAGCCATTTAAAAACGTTATTTGCTTCTTTGCCCTCCAGCACTAGCAATAAAGAATCTCAAAGGAAGTGCTTGGATATACCGGATTTACTCGCTTTGCCACTAACCTCTACAGCTTTCTAGGCCTGTAAATAGCGGCCGAGTTCAGCCGTGCTGCAAAACACTACTGCCTTCAAACGAACCGTGTGCTTTACGCCAGAGCCGGCTTTGAGCCAGACCGCCTCTTTCAACCTGCACTGAAGAGAAACACACGGCCTTTACTACAACGCTAACTGTCCAGGGGCCCGCTGCACCACCACGCACATTCAACCGCCAGCACACCCCGCGCTAATCCCGAATACAAAGGGCAAGGCACCATCCACGCTTCCCGGGGGGGGGGGGGGGGGGCGGGGGAAGAGCCAGCCCCGCCGGTACAACCGGCCCGCCCGGGCCCGAGCCGGGGCCCGCCCGCCCGGCACACCAACCCACACCCGTGCGCGACCGAGGGGGTCGCGCCCCGCAGCCACCCACCGCCCCGCGCCGCCGCCGCTGCTGACGAAGCTTTTATTGTGCAGCAAAGCGGGCAATCGACTCAAACGGGGACGAAGCGCTCCGCCCGGCCCGGCCCGGCCCGGCCCGGCGGCCTCCCGGCGACGCGGTACCTCACCAGCGGCACCCCCCGGCGGCGCTGAGGCGCGGCCGCCCCGCCCCGCCGCCGTCCCGGCATGTCCCGCGCGGAGGCGCGGCAGCCCGTCGCCGTGGCAACGCGTGGCGGCAACGCGTGGTGCCCGGCCCCCACCTCTCCCTGCCCAAATCTTAACGGAAGGCTGGCAAGCCTTCAGGGCCCCCCAAAGGCGGCAGAACAACAACATTCACCCAGTTCGAAGACGCGACGCTACCCCCACCTTTGCGCCACACATTTTCACGTTTTCAGCCAAAACCGGGTGCAGCGTTTTCCTTCAGCAAAGGCCACCCGCGCCTCCGCCATTTTGGATGCGGGAGCAGTTCCCATGGGACACGCACCTCTGGGTGCTGCTGCCGCCTCAGGAACCGCCCGGGTCTCAGCCAGGTGGAGCTCAGGAACAAAAATTAAAAAGTTTTTTGTTGATTGGTTTCTTTGGGCTTGGGGTTGCAGGGTTTCTTTGTGTTTTCGTTTGAGGTTGGGAATTTTACACGGTGGTAAAGCAGGTTTCCATCCAATTCCTGTATCAGCACTCTGCCCTCATGAGAAACCTTCCCACCTGAAGCGAGGGTGCGGCGGGGACTTGGTACTCCAAAAAAGCGGTAAAGGCACAAAAACCCCTTTGCCTCCCCGAGGGCGGTGGCGTGACGGGACGTGTGCTGCTGACGCCAGAAGTAAATCTGAACAGTCACCGCAACCAAATCCACCTCCTCCTTCAAAAGGCTAAAACCTTTCAAGTATTTTATGCAACTGTGTAACTCAACATGGCTTCATAATTGATCCAAGGCATCCACTGTTGTTTTGTTTTTAAATTTTAAGAAGGTAAAACAAAGGACCACAGTAAAACACTCCCCTCTGGCTGCTACTGAGTTAGAATCTAAACTTATACAGAAACTTAGGCCGATTTTCCACCTTTTTAAAAATAAGTTATCATCTAAAAAGACAACCAGAAAGGAAATGTTTTTGCCCAAGAAGGGTACAAAGTCCCGATATCTCTATCTTGAATAGATGCAGGAGGTTCTATGACCCAAACATGCTTTGTAAAAATAGTGACCAGCACACATATGCTGAAAACCAAAGCTGTAGAGCAAATCAGAAAGCTAAAACAAACCACGTTCTCTACCTCTCTTGGTTCTGCTTATGAAATTATGTCCGACTATATAGTCTTAAAAAAAAATATCAAAAGCAAGCAAGAGAATTAGTTTATAAAGGCAAATCACAGGGTAACAAAAGCTGCCTGCTGTGGATCCTGAGGATGAATTTGAACTTTGCTCTGAACCTGGGCTGAAGGCTTTCTTCACAAGTGTAAATGGGCACCTTGGTTTTTAGGGCCTGGGTGTCTCACGCTTCATGGGCATCAGCGACATGTACAGGCTAACCACACCACGCTGACTGATGTTTAGGAGAAAGCTGAAGCAGTATTTGTGTCACAGTAACTTGCTGTTTGGGACGCTGCTGATGCAAGCCCTGGTAAGACATGGGAGGTCTGCATGCTGTGGTCAAGAATCAGCACCATGACCTCATTCTCCTCCAGCGCTCAGGCACGAGGGAAGCCGAGATTGGACTAGCAGCCAATTAACCACTGATTCAGCCTGAATTTCAATGTTCTTCCCTTTATGACCTCACTCATCGTTTGAATTACTTAAGGAAACTGCACAAATGCTTTCATTCCAGACTTCGACATGCAACCCATTACTGGAGCTGGCTAACTTGAAAGAAATGGAAACTTGCTGCTTGAGCAATGGAAAAAAAGATCAAGAAGGTAACGCAGCAGAGTAATACCAATTCTGAAAGGCAACTGCTACCACTCTAAGCAAGACGGAGAACTGCTGCATGGCAGCAGAAGTGCTAGGATCTCCTTCGCCCTGCAACTACACACTGGAAACGCACACACAATCCACAAGACCACTGGCACAGCCTTTTCATACTAAAAAAATAGCTGAAAGAGTAAAGAAAAAAAAACTGAACGCAACCCTCTATAAATCCAATTTCCCCATGCCAGCCAGTATAAAAAAGCAACAGCACGTGGTTCCTATGATCATGTAACCTCTGGCATGCAGGAAATCCCAGGGCAAGGCTCAGCGTAGAAGCTACAAGCCAAGACAGTGCAAAGGTTTTTAAAAAGGCGTACCACCATACTGTGTCCAAAGCATTTTCTTGCCTATACATCGATTTACCATAGTATTGCTTTGGCTTCTCTGTTTGCCATTAATCTTTGGGACCTTTAAATGCTGGCAATCGTCTTTCCTTCACTAATGCCACTGAAACCCACCACTTCCTCTGCAAGTCAGGTATGAGGAAATAGTTCTTTAGTGGGTGACATCAGCAGTGTCTGGCATTTTACAAGATCTGGAAGAAGACCGGCCCTGCCCCAAGGAGTTCACAGCCTAGTTCATACAGAGCCAACATGTTTCAGATACAATCTATGAGGCCATGGAAGCATGAGATCACTTCCTCCTTGTGATCTTCAGCTTTACATACTTATCAATTACTTCTATTTAAAAGGTTCCTTTGAAAAAAAAAAGAAAGAAAAAAAAAAGGCTCATGATGATTTTATCAGTTTTGGTATTTGGCTTTGGGACCAACCATGTACTTTCAGTTATTAAACATTCATGATTCCCTTCTTCCTCAAGTACAGGAGGAAGAACCTGGCAAACAACCAGGGAGGACAAGATGACTGACAATAGCTTACAGCTAAACTAGCAACTGCTCAACCAAATTGCACAATCCGTAGAAGTTGTGCCATGACTATTAGCTTAAGGATGATAAGCCTACAATCAAAAGCTATCACTTCTATTGGCATCTCCTGTTTGTGTTTAAAGAACATAAGGAAAAATCTGGTGCTCACGTATTTCTGCAGTATCTGAAAGCAAAGGATTCCTTAGCTGTCTCCACATAGTTTCTGTTAACTGGAAGCCTGGAATGATCTAACTACTACCTCCACATACAGGATCTGCCCAGATACTAAAATTCTGGATTTTTTGCTCGAAGCTTACACATGTTTTTGCTCTTTTCTCCCTCACTGCTAAAAAGGAAAGATTATGGCAAAGATTAAACTAGGCTAGGCACTCAATTTGTTCCAACTTCCTACCTCTCCCAGATGCAGGTTCAAAAACGCCAACCTGGAACTGAACTAACAGACGATCATCAAGCAAATTAGTTACAGCAAGAACCAAATTTGAGGCCCTGCACTGACCAGTAAGAACTCCAGGAGAAGATTCTCAAACAGCACACCTGGATTCTTCCAGCCACCAGGAAAAGCTCCAGGACAGGTTCAGCACACCTAATTCCTGCAGGCTAATCGTCAGGGTTCCCCAAACAGCATCAGGAAAACAGCTTTGATTCAAAAGCAAGGGGTGGTCAAGAAGACAGAAAGCTACCTGACATGTTTGTGGTACATTTAGTGCTGTGACTGTAACTGATGGAAATGTGCCTGAGTCAGCTTCATGCTACCCATGTGGGGTAACTCCCTGACCATTCAAATAGTTTTTACGGTCTGTGTTGAACACTGTGGTGCAGCAGTTATACTGCTTATGTTAACAGAGCTGACTAGGTTGGAGTTAGCTCTGGCCGGCCTATATAAGATGAAGTCATGCTTACAGCCCCTAGTACTCAGCATATCCTAGACATATATTTGGCCCTTTTAGACTTTTTTTTATATATTTTGAAATCTTAGCATCTGGAAAACCTTACTGAATAGTTTATGCAAAATGGTCTCTCCCATGCCAGAAATCTTCCATTTCTAACAGAGAGATAGGGTTAAACAGGCAATAAAAAAACCCCTTGAAACACTCATGTCAGATGCATACATTAGAAACTACATACTCTTGTCTGTGCTTAAAACCTTACTAGGAAATCAGGTAGGCAGATTAGGCAAAACGTTTAAGTTGGCAGTGCAACCAGAACCAAACTCCCTTCAACAGCTCTGGAGAAAACAAAGCTGACCTGGGTGCTCATAATCAGCTGACAGCATTCAACCCTTGTTCAGCTGCACTGCCAACAGCTACATTTGGGTAAGCCTCAAAAAGACCAAACCATCCCAGCCCAACCTACAGTGGAAAACGAAGCCATTGCTAACAACTATTTTCAGCTAGATCCTACAGACTAATACTGAAAATGCTGTTGACTGGATGTCATCGCTGCTACTTCAGATGGCATGAGGAATCTATCACCATGCCGATGGTATTTTGTGGTATTTCTCCTTTGTTCATAGGAAACTGGAAGCCCTTACACAGACAAGTCATCATTTGCCAAAGCATTCATAGGTCTAACAGCACAATAGAGCTAACCAATCTAAAGGCTAACCATTGCCCTCTTTACCCATCCCAGGACAGCCAGCATTTATGGTTGACCCTCCCCCATGAGTTAGCTTAGGGAGCTAACCCAGCAAAAGGCTAGTCCTGCCAAAAAACCCCAAATGTTTTATGCCAAACCCTGACTGGGTGCCCTGTTAGGACAGAGGAGGCCCTGCCTCAGATCAAAGTAGAAGGCAGTAGCCCACAGGCAATGCAGCTATGGAGAAACAGGACCTCCTGCTCGGGGGGGAGGGGCACTGGCTGTATGTAAGAACTGTTCAGTTATCATGAAACTGCATTGTAATATGGCCACTCACCACAAAAATGACTGAGACAGTCACCACCCTGACAACAAGTCCACATGACAGCTGGAATTTTCAGAGGGCTTTAAAAAGGCTTACTAAATTCCATCTGTTTTCATGGCATCTGGGTTCATGTCTATCAGCACTGGTTTTATCTACAAAGGGCAAGTTTTACAAAAGCAAGCATAGTTTGTCATATCCAATAGACCATCGAGACTTGAACAAAGTACGGACACATAACTGGAATAAACAAGGATATAAGTAGCAAGCGCACATTCCAAGAATTTGTTTAAAAATAGTGCTGTTCTGACAGAGACAGCATGTACCCATTTTCATCAGTAGTACCAAGGATCTGTTAAAAACCATCACCAGCAATAACTGAGTTTCCCAAGGAATATAGTCTATTAGACATCAGATACTGATCATTCTAGTGGAAAATAACATGCAGGAGAAGACAGGCAGAATGCTGCATTTCTCCACCTGCTGCTGGAGTATCTCCCCAAAACAGGGATGACACACACAGTCAGAAGAATGGCTTCACAGGAACGACATCCTACTGTGTAGAATACAACTCCACTGATATTAAAATGTATCAGAAACCCATACTGATATTGTGAAATACTAATTTTAGAGAGAGGGAGAAATACTATGACAAATGTCAGAACTCCCTGTTACTGCAGAACTCCCTGTTACTGCATTCCTACATTAAATGTTTCTTTCTCTCCCTTCAAATTAGTTTGTTCTGAAAGGCTGCATTAGGTGAAACAATATTTAAAATATTTAAACAGTCAAATTTGAAACAAAACAGTCTGATCCTGCTGGAATTTAGTATTTCATCTGATCTAAAAATACTGGGTTTAGGATTTTCTTCCACGTGACATTTGACTACTTTGGAGCTCTGTTTCAAACCAGAAAACAATTTCCTTAGAATCTGAATACCTCCACAAAAATAGAGCTTCTGTCTACTTGTCAACCATATGCAAGCCTCAAGTTTTAAAACACGAGTTTCAACACACGTCCCTACAAGAATATCCAGTATCATGTATTTCCTCATGCAAAACTTAAGAATCTTAACACATTAGTTTCCAATGAAAACTTTTATTCAGTCTGAGCAGGATTTGAACGTGAAGTGTTTTTGCTTTGTTCTGCATCTAAATCCCTGTTTTGCTAGTTTACTTTGCGAATGCAATACTTGATTGATTTGCATGTGTTTATAAATATGTATGTACAACTCAGAGTAGGAAAGCAGCAACACCATTACATCAGCCTCAACACCTGCACCATGTTGACTGAAGCAGAGAAGACGGTCTGTTGTTTCTCTCTCTTATTAACGTCTAACTTCCCAGCCTTACAAACTCTTTACTTCTCTGCCAGTAGCAGAAATCATGCTGACTCTATTTGACTTGTAATTTCCACTGCTTATAATTTCCACTGTGACTGGAAAGGCAGGTCTTAAAGAAAAAAAAAAACAAACAAAAAAACCCAAAACACCAGTGAAAATATCTAACAAATACGCTTACAATTTTTATAATGACATTTGCCCCAAGTGCCCATTTGTGTGGAAAATGTTTAAATTGTTCCATTTTAAAAAGTCTACAGTCCTAAGGGAGCTTTTAGTGTTATATACAAAACATTTTCATGCAGATTGAGGGCATTAAGCACTTCATGCATAAAAAAAAAAGAGCTTGAAGAAATGTTTCTAAAAGAAAGTAGGAATTTTTTAAGTCTGAGACAGAGATCTTGTCCATCACACTCACAGAGAAAACAAACTGAAAAGAAACCAAAAGGAAACAGCTGATAAACTACAGAACAGATTACTTCCAAAGACTCAGTCAGCATCTAACGTAAATGACTGTCACAGTAATTCTTCTTCTAATCTAAAAATGTAAACCTTAAAAAACACCTCATTTTGCACCACAGAAGTTTACCACTCTTTATGCTAAGCTATGCATTTAGGCAGAACAGACAGCAAGGATCCCAGACAGCCAATGCTGGGGGAGACACTCACCATGTGTCACCCAGAAAACAGCGGTGTTTCAGCAGACAGCAAATTCAGACAGGAACCAAGACCAAGACTGCTAACCATGACAGTGGCAGGGTAATAGTACAGCCTTCTAACAGGAACAGCAGGGACAAAATCTGGTTTTTAAATGGATGTAGAGCCATTTGTGAAAAGGTTTAACAGTCACCTGCAGCAGTAGCAAGAGATGGGACTCAAAGACCCCAAATGCATCTGTCTTCAAATTCAGGCCCCTACCAGAAGGCAGCTGTGGGAACGGTGTTAGCTGGAGAAGCATCTGAATACCTGGAAGACAGGCTACAAAGGAGCAAGCATTAAGACAAACCCCTGTGGGGCAACAGGACTGCTTTGGAAATCTTTATTTTTAATTTCAAATCTTGATTCTGAAGTAATAAAGACAAGCCCCAAGCAAAGGAACCAGAACGGCAATGTTGTTGAGAGCATGATTTCATCCTCCCCACCTTGCGAGTTGCTTATCAGCTCAGAAGGACACTGTCAAGCTTAGCAGCCCAGGCTTGCTGCTGGAAGAATGTGGAGCTAGCAGGGTTTTTCAGGTCAGGCTGGGACCGGGTACAAGGCTGCAGATTAAGCAACTTCAGTGAGTGAGGCGGGAGTCTCAGGAGCAGACAATTTGCTCCTGGGAATAAGATTTGGAGTGCCTAACCAAGCATTTCTGTAGGAAGGGACTGCCAGCCCTCCGTTTGTTCCTACTTTGATGTTCAAGGGATCAGAAAGGGTAACCTTGCTGTAAGTGAACAAATCATACTATGAAAACATTCTGTGTCACCAATTTCTAATGCATACAAAAATACTCTTGAAAAACAAGTTTTGGTTGCTGCGTGGCAAAAAACTCCAAGACTGTTCTAAAGATCTGCTGTGGTTTTGCCTTAAAGTTCATCAACACTCACAGCCCATGAAAAGCTGGCATTTTCTCACTGCTAGTGAGCGTATCGAATAGCAATAATAAACAAGCATTGTGAAAAAAGGATCTAACTGGTGGACAGGTTCTTGAAACCTGGACACAACATTCAGGCATTTGTCTGTCATCTCTGTGATCTTACGCCTGAGCTCTGTGGCCAAGAATATAGATTATTTGCCAGTCTTTCTACTGTCTCTTATTCGAGCCCAGATCCTTAATAGCATCATTTAATATTAATTATCTATTACCAAGATGTAAACAAGAAAGTCCTATGACATTCTTATTACCTCTCACAAAGATCAGCACCTAACACCAGCTGTTTTAAATGGAAATTTAATGATTGGTAGTATCTCACAAAACAAGGTAGACATACCACTGGGAATGTCCCCATGCCTCTGTTGAATTGTGCACCATTCTTGTAACAGTCAGGGCTATTCATTAACCAGCTATTAGCCAAAAAAAAAAAAAGTCCATAAAAAGTAGCACCAACTTTTTGAAAGTGCAGTAAACTAAGACACACCTAAACTTTAAGAGGCAGACAAGGATTTTAGCTAGAAACTTCATCCTGAACTCCTACTGTATCTAACTGGATCTTGTACCTTGTAGAGAGCTGCGACAAAAATCCAGGTAGATTCTGAGTATGTGGAAAGGAAAAAAAAAAAAAAAAATTATGATCTTTCAGGAATACCATGGATGAAGCCATGCAGCCTCTTCAGAAGAGAATCCCTCATCTTGGGAGTTAATTTTGTGCCACCTTCTATTACAAACCCAAAGGATGCACACAAAACTGTATGGGTGAAAGTGTTTTAAAATGTGTTTCTAATTATGCTCAAATGAGGAGCTGCTTCTGGAGTTATTCACACAAACTATTTCCGTTTGTTAAAGCCATTATCCTGACTCTCTGACTACTCCCCCTGCACACCCCTTAAAAGCAAAAAAAACCCAGCCAAAACACCCCCAAAAAGACAGGGAACAATTTAAATGTTTTGATGTGACAAATGCCAGAATCCAAAACATGTAAATGTGCTCAAACAATGCACTTAAAACTCTCATCCCAGTACCTCACCTCTTCAAATAAACCTCCTGAGCTCATTCAAAATGCAAGCACTTTAAACATAGGAACACGGAAAGAACCTTCTAGTTCTCGTAAGAAGATAATGAATCACAAAGTTAACTTTTTGCTTTCAAGACGACTCTGAATCGTTGCTTCAATGATCTTGCTTTCAGCCTCACCCTGTCCCGATCCTGTTCTGCTCCAGAACACACACAGAGATCAGAAAGGCTTTGCTTAAGATTCAGAAAGAAGATAAAAACCAAGGGTGATTAGAAGTGTACTCGATCCTGCCTGAAAGGACTGGGGGAGGGCTGATAGTCATGGGGGGGAACAAAAGAGCACACATGATATAATGAGAAAGGGGAAATGAGAAAGATGAACAAGGGGAGTGGGAGCGGGAGATCTGAAGAGTTAGGGAGAACAGACGAACTGCCAGTTTTTAAATTCCTGAGAAAAAACATCTATAGCATTAGGGAAATGGATGTAATTTTTTTTAAATTTAAGCTAGAAGACCAAAAAAAAAAAAAAAAAGATTTAAAGGAGAAAGTGAGAGAGATACCTATCCTGAGGGGGTTCCCAGTAAATGCTGACACCATCTGTTATGAAGCGCTGGCATTTAAAGAGGAAGGTGTCTGGAAAATGCTTCTCCTCCAAAGAAAAACTGGACAAGTCTATGATCGGGGGAGACCTATAAGCAAGCAACCAACATTAGCACAGTGGTCCGTCAGCACAACAGTTTGCTACCCAGACCAAAGAGACAAAACTAACAAGCTCTTTACTTGGCCACGGGAAATGAAGGGATGGCTCTTTGGGGATGATGCGCAAAAATCACAGCAGAAGCCCTAGGCTGGCCCGCACCGCTGAACAGGCTGAGCATCCTGAATGCATATTCCAAGCATCTATTTGGGTACAGGCCTGGGCTGCTGGCCTGGGGAATGGCAGGACTGAAAGTGAGGTGGAGTCCACAGCCTCCAAATACTGCTCAACTCTTCCAATTGTGGGACAACCTGGTGCACAGAGGAAGGATTTCTACCCAGGTTACTGCAGAAGTCAGAATACCTTCCAGGCAGCAGCACTCTCACTTCATCCCCATGACCTGCTATCCAAAACTGATTCCCAGGAACTCTTTTATGGGTTGGGTTTTTTTGGGGAGTTGGGGTGTTTTGGTGTTGGTTTTTTTTTTCAGTTGGTTGATTTTTTGATTTTTTTTTTCTCTTTCTTGGTTCACTCTCCATTCTCAGGATGTAATTAAGGTTCAAAGTGAAGAAAGAAGGGGAACCAGCTCTGTGTCAGCGATTAGCTCAACGTCCTTTTAATATCCACCCATAATCTCTCCTAATCTAGGCATGTATCACCTGAGAACTCTCCATTAAGAAGCTCAAGACCGTTTATGAGACCCCAAGTAGATTAATTTTCTGGTGGTTGCCTCCATGGGTTACCGATCTCCATTTCTTGTTACATATTTAGTTACAAAGGCAACAAATAACATCTCCTGTGAATACATAACCAGGTATTATACTTTACCTCCATGAACCCTATCCTCCTCATACCAGGGCCTGTACACCCCCCCCCCCCCGAGGAATTTAAGCTTAGTTAGAAATGAGAAGCCTTGTTTTCCCATGCACTGGGACTTCCTTTATTTTGCACATTTAAAGCACAATACAACTGAGTACAAGCAGCTAGAATGACCCCAAAAGTTTTGTTATTTTTTTTTTCCTTCCAGTGCTTTTGCTTGTTAACAAACTGGGTTAGTTTCACACTCTATGGGTGTCAGTGCTCAGAAAAGAAAAGATCAGCAAGTTATAGTCACAGCTTTTAACGAGTTCTCAAAGTTCCTTAAAACTCCATAAAACAAGTATCACTTACATCCCCATCACCTAGCACAGTGATCCATATTGAACGTGTGCCACGACAGCATATGCACACCATTTCCCTTACAGCACTGCTCAGTCAAGCCAAGCTGACATGTGAGAATATGGTACCCCACATTTCCATTTTTTCCCTTTTCCCAGCCTCAGTGATGACAGGTAGCAGGTCTGTAACCCAGCTTTGTCTTGAACATCCCCCAGGCAAACGTTACTGAGTCTAGCCTTGCAGACGTCATGGAGGACTTCACTAGCCACTGTGGTTAAGACAGTTCTGGCTATACTGGTAGCCACAGTGATTTGGAGGCAAACAGGCAATTCCCAATTTTGCCTTCTGCTTTCCCAATGTCTTGGGAAAACAGAAATTAACATCAAACCACTAGAGAGACGTGACCCAAATGCTAAAAAAACATACTACATCCTTGCTGCTGACAGGACCATTCATTACAGAATGGAGGGGCTCTGTCTACCTTACCAACAGTTTTCTCCATTTATATACATACTCTCTAACACACACACAGGTTCTCATCATCAGACAATGGCTGAATGACAGAAGGTTAAAAATCACTCCAATCTCTTTTTTTTTTCTTGTTGATAATTTTTAAACAAAATTCAATTCAGTTTATGCATCATTTATGGAGGGTTTTTTTAACTCAGCTGTTCTGCACATAACTACAAGGATAGGAAAGGTAATGGCTCTTCTGCACAAAAGGGAATAAAAACTCCCAAAGGATGATTTATTCCACACTCCCCAAATTCCAAAGTGAGGTCTCTCTTGCAAACTACAGTTAATAAATGGATTCTTTGCCGCATTATTGTTTCACTGACAGAATTTACTGGCAGTATAAAATGTAGGAAAATATTTTACTCTGCATATATTTTGCATCTCCGTCTCTTTTTGCATCTTACCTCTCTTTGAGTACACGGTTTAGAGCTTAAGGCTTCACGGTATTTATAATCCTTTATTTTCTGCGCCCAGCACAATGACACCCAATTGCAATACAAATAAATAATTACGATAAAAATAAATCGGCATTTTCTCTTCAGCTGCACACCAGGCATGTGAACCTTGGTGAAGTCTCTGTGCTTGCAGACCGAAGACTTGCATTTCTTGTCATGGGCAGGTCATTGTCAATAGAAAGGGAGAGCTGGGTTGGGTTGGGATAGAGAGGAAGGGTCAAGTCCAAGACTTACCCAGCAGAGGTCAGGCTAAACCAAAATTTCACCATCATTGTGGGTCCTAAGAAATTGTCTCCTTAGGTCCTTCCCACTGTTTCCCCTCAGAATCAACCAGCAAGTATTTCTACAATGCAACAGATACCTACGAGTTACTGTGAGAAGTTAAAACAGCAAAGGCTCAAGTTTGTTGGCCAAAATACTCTTGAAAAAGGCTGAGACAAAAGTATCTGACACCAAATGCTTCAAGACCTCAATATTATCATTGGGCAAAAGTGTATTAATTCAATGAAATAAGAATGAAAACCCACTGTAGTAGTATCAACAAAACATTGCACTTGATCTCCAAGAATATTTCAGCTGAATTTTGCTCAGAGACACAAAGCATAGTAAATGCTTGTAAAAATATGTATTCACATTAGTGTTCACAATGACAGTGTTCACAGGGAAATCATGAAGGGTCTCAGAATTTGGGAGTCATCTGCCCACAAAACAAACAAAAGCATCACGTATGGTATTTAACCCATAGCACAAAAAGCAAAAGACAGACAGCAAACACTTCAAGCAAGACTCATGGAGATAGAATAAAGTAAGCCTGCATAATGTGCTCATATGCATGACAAAGACTCTATATAGGAGCCCACAGCTTTCACTTGAAACTGTAAAAACACTACAAAAATCTAACAAAGCAGATGCAGACAGTGTTCAGTACCACAGTACGATGCATTCGAATAAACTAAATGGTACAGAACGAAAAAAGCACAGAAAAGTTAAAAAAAAAAAAGGTGCAGAATCAAATATGCCTGTGTATTTTTGATATATACACATACATGCAACCATGCATTACTTGTTGAATAAACTTTTCTTCTGCAGACAACATAAGTGTTGGGGGTGAGATTTGGAGCAGGCGAGAAAGATTTTAGCACAGGTAAGATGTTCAGTACCATTTCTTATGACAGCCAATACTAGAATATTGCAGACAAAGCTACTCATGCCCTGAACATTGTTTAAATCAAGGGGTTTGACACCTCATCCAACATTAAGTATGGCAAGCTGCAATACTGCATTTCACAGGGGAAGACATCAGAGCTGTTATGCAGCCACTACCTTAGGTACATAAGGAAGCGAAGCACCTTAAGTTTAACTTGGGCAGAGTTGGTGGGCAGGGGTATGCTTGATAAATATATATTGTTTAAAATATAAATATAAATATATAAATCCAGAACACTGGATTGTAAGAAAATAAAAACATGGTCTTGTAAAAGCTACTGCAAGGATGCCAGAAATGGTTCTTTTCTAAACGGAAGCCACACCATATGCAGCTTCTTTAGCATGCCACTCCTGCAAGGACAGAAATGGCTACATGTAAAATTCTAGAGAAGTAACTTACAAACTGTTATATTTTTTTAGTCCAGCAACAGCTTCAATTGAGGATGAAATGAAATACAAAATGCACTGTGGAATGACTAGTAAATACTACTGTTTCCCTTTAAATACCTGTTCTGCAAAGCAAGAATCAATTACAGTGCTTACAAAAGCTGGAGCAGTCTCCCTCATGACCTGAAAACCATCTACTAGAACTTGGGATGAAGTCAAAAGGGAGACAAAATTCACGACATGAAAACAAGACAGACACCACCACTGCTCCTCCAGACACAACCCATTCATCTGGGCATCCAGCAGACAATTTTGCTTCTGTCTGCTATGCCAGCCACCCTTGTTCCACCGCCTGGCTAGTGATTAATCACTCTTCAGTGCAGCAATTCAAACCTTGGAAACAGAAAGACACTGTGGGAATCTTATGCTTCACCTTTTAAGTGCTTTCCTCTACCAGTGAAACTGAAAGTAGTAAAGCCACGTGGTATCACAAGATAATATTTCTGACTCCTGAAAGATATCCAAGACTTAGTGGTAGAGAGAAAAAAACCCCAACCCATTATGCATCTTCATATTAACTACTTAGCTGCCATTGAATACTTATCACATCCATTGAAGAAACTTTCATTGAACTATATATGTGAAGAGAAACACTTTTCAAAACCAAACCTACAACAAGCATGTCATACAAGCAAAACACTGTTCTGTGATGATGCGTGCTGATATCCCAGCTCAGCCCTGGCTGCACTTTGCCAACCACAGAGCTGCCTCCTTATATTCTGCTTTCCCAGTCTAGAATTCAATGCACTGTTGCTATGACTACTTTGTTGTCTTCCTCCATGCTCTTTTTGACAGGTCTTGTTAAAAACTAGCCAAAATGTAAGCTTGGTTTAGACAGGCAAATTACCTCACTTTTATGAAGGCAATCGCCAACCCTGCCTCAGTAAATTAAATTTACAATAATAATAAAATAATGAGAACCATTCTCATAGGCACATCTGAAATCTGTGCTAGCTATGAGATGCAGCCCTAGCTAACTCTAGCACAGGTCCACCTCAGAAGGCAAAATGCACAAGATTTGAGAACAGTTTTTTTTCCTTCTGCTTTGTTTATTCTTGATTATGTCACTACATCCTTTCTTGGGTTATTCCATCAACTGGACATAAAAGTGCACAGAAAAAGAGAACAACGATACACACATATTACGTAATCCATGAAATCAGTATTTTTGCAATTAAAGCAAGAAATGGCATAAAATAGGCCTAGATTAACAAAATATACTTCTAGGTAAGATCATTAATGACAAAAACAGGTAGTCTTTGAATTAGGGGTGCAGTTTATTTTAGCATGGGCTTCAAGCTTTTGCTTAAGGCCAGTGAGATTTGCATGTACTACTCCCCAACTAAATTAACAATTTAATTTTAAAAGCATTGTTTGTGCACAAATATTCAACTCCACTTTAAAGAAACAACATTCCAACCTCTTCCTTGTGAATACAGGCTATCACCTGAGATCCCTTCCAATCTGAATTTTCCTATGATTTTGACCCTCCAAGTCTTCAGTCGGATGCCAATTTGTACAGGCTACTGGGATGACTGGAGGCAGGGTCTGGAATCCAAGACCTGCAAACCCCTATTGAAAATACTTATCAGTTCTCATGCTAAACTTCTGATATATTTCATCCAACAGTCAACAGTGATCAGTATCAGGTCTCAAATTTGCAAACTCTGATATACCTGTATCCTGTGACTCGCACTATCACCTTGGATGTGTTAGCAACAGCAGTTCAATTAACCAGAAGTGCAGAATCTGGGCCTCAATGCTATCAACTTATGCATATTGTGAACAGAATATTTATAATGAAAACTCAACAGTCAAATCTAAGTACAGTTCTTGCTATCTTTCCTAATGCATCTTTAGATTTTGCTGATGATGCTATGGGTTTTGTGCATGTTTGGGATTTTCTCCTTTGTTTTGCTGGCAGGACCAGGAAGTCCCAGGGCTGAGACTGGTGGAGAGGCAGCGTTCCCAAGGACTCTACAATAGAGCAGTGTTTCCTAAAGTAGGTTATGTGAAGGACGAGCAGAAAGGCACAAGAGGGAGGGGTGACTGTGGAAAATACGGATGATGTCATCCTCAGGATGAGCAGATCTTTGAAAATATATGGCAGCGATTTATCTTCCTAGTGGGAGCTATGCTTTGAAAAGTTGGTGAAAATGCAGACCTATCCCAGTGTTTCCTTGTCTAACTAAATCCTTTTAACCAACAGGTTCTGGAAATGTGGACAACCTGGTTATAAATGGCCACATGCTTAGCTTTTGTCTTAAGCCTATACCCAGATGACCCATTTTGCACATTTCAACCAAGAATA
Source organism: Haliaeetus albicilla (assembly GCF_947461875.1). Lineage (NCBI taxonomy): Eukaryota > Metazoa > Chordata > Aves > Accipitriformes > Accipitridae > Haliaeetus > Haliaeetus albicilla. The sequence goes on along the minus strand of NC_091483.1, from coordinate 48,609,463 downwards.
AAGTGACCTCATTTTCAAAAGTGCTGAGCACCAGCTGTTCCTATTGTGTCCACAAGCCACGCTATAGGTTCCTGTTTTCAAATTCTTGACCTCAAAAGAATTTTCAGGCAGCAGAGTGACTATATGTTCTTCCACTTGCTGTATGCCTATTTATTTTAGTTCAAATATAAAAGTCTGGCTAAACTACTTTAAAATCCTGAATGCTCTGAATTCGAACAAGTACTCTTGCAACTGGAACAGAGGTGCAACATAAGCAAGCCACGTGATTTTTAAATATCTTTTTTTTTTTCACAGAAGAATGACTAGATTGAAGGTCAGAGTATTTTAACCTTAACTCTTTGTTTCTTTCTTCTTTTCCTTCTTTTTAATGAATGGCTTAAGAATGGGGGAAAGGTACATCCCAGATCATTTAACATCTGAATTTATATTTCTGGGATGAAGTTTCTTTGCTATCTGCTATGTAAAGTTAGGTGAACAAATTCAAGATTATTTTACTACAGTTGTCAGCTAGCAGTGACTTTTACACAACAAACATGCATCTGCCTCTAAATAGTTTTAAACTGTTACTTCAACATACCACTGTCATCTTGGAAGCCAAAATATCACATTGCTCGCGCAAAAAATAAACACACCTACCTTATTTCTCCCCCAAACCGTAAGACTTCAGATCAGTAAAAACAACAAAACAGCTTACCCACAAATAACAAAACAAGCCATGCCAATGATCAGTGCACAATATTTGGTTTTGATCTTTAAATTAAGCTGTTTTTTAATAAAAAGGTAGCAAGAAAAACTCAACATATATCCAATTTGCTACAACTTCTTGTGGCATCTTTACTGAGAAGGCGCTCTGATTTACATTAAGCTTGGTCTGAATGCACTGTACAGATCCCAGTAAAACATCCTGACTAGGTATGAGGGAAGTACCACTACTTTTGGGCGCAAGTAAATGTATCCATATAGAGACAACACACATATACACGCCACCTAGTAATAAAAAATTAATAAATATTCTCTCTCCAATTACAGTATTGTAATATTCGCAGTAGGTTACTTGAAGAGCAATTGCTTGTACCCCAGAATCCAATAGGTCTTGATATCTTGCTTATGTTGATTAGTCAGAGCTCTATTTTGATTCTCCTGTGAAAACAAACTTGGTCTTGCTTCCTGAAACCTTCAAAGCCTCACACTTCAAGCTCTGCCTACATGGTATGATAGCAGAAAGCAAAGTTGTGGGAAGGGACCTTTTCTGAAAGCAGGGTCATCAATTGGAGGCAGAGAGCCCAGAAGAGGTGAGGGTGAAATAAAAGCAGAAGGGTCTCAGGGTAAAGGCCAGGAGCAAAAAATGTCTTGCTGCTGCACAGATGCACTCTCATTTGAGAGAACCAGAGGTAAAGCAGATGTGCTGGTAGCTCAGAATCAGTGGCTTAATCTGTTTTTCTGAAATTCTCCTTATACTTGCTGACATTTTACAGATCAAATTTCCTACAAATGTCACAGGAAACTATCTGAAAGTTGCTGGCAAAGTCCACAGGAAGAGGTAAAAGCTTTATTTTGGAAATAACTCAGAATAGAGCCATTCACTGTCAGGACACCAACAATCCTGAGATGTCTGAAGGTGTTTTAAAGGACACGTTAGGATATCAACAAAGGAAATAAATAAAAATGTAGTCTTTCTCTTGGTGACACAATCTTAGAAATATACCTTGTTTTCTTAGTGTGAGGAAGGTTTGTCAGTGACATTTTGGAAAAAAAAAAAAAAAGGCTATAAATCCTGCAAAAATGCAGCTTAAAAACCCCTTGACATGTCAGTACTCTCAGCTTCAGGGTTCCTGAGCTATTTCTCTACTCTCGCTTGTCTGACTGCTCCTCCAAGTACCACAATGCAGCTCCCTCCAGGCAGACTCAAATCCCCTTTGTAAAACTGATACTGATGCTAAGCTGTTTCTCTCAAGAGCCAGGGGCACAATCAGAATTTCTCAAATGTCATATCGGACCTGTGGTCCACTTGACCAATTGACCAATGCCCAGAGAGGCAAGGCTAGAAGGGTAGTTAAAAAAAAAATAAAAAAAATCACAACATGGAAGCTGGCAAAGTACTGCTAAGCATGGAAGGTGACATTAAGAAGCTATGAACCAGCACTTAAATACCAGCAAGTTGCTGGGTTCCCTGTCTCTGGCTACAAAGTAGTACCTGCTTCTTTGGATTCACTGGTCCCAATACAGAGTAAAATTCAGGAAATCTGACGTTGGACTTTCTACTTGTTCCCAACTGCAATGTGGGGAGTGAAGAGTGAAAAGAGTGAGAAGTAAGGGAAGGGAAAAAAAGTTAACCTTTGATTAGTCAGGATGAGAAGCATAGGAACTTAAGGAGTGCTAGGTTTGAAATAAAAAAGAAACCACTTAAAAGCATGTGCACTTACCGTTAAGACCATAAAAAACACACCTCCACTTGTTCCGTACTGCTGATGCCTTGAAAACCACCAGAAAGCACATCCCACCTTTGACCTCCAAAGCCAGACCACAGTATTTCTGAGGTTTGCTCTACTGGTGAGCCACAGAGCATTTGCTCATGTCACATGAAGAGCTGGCTGGTCTTGTTTGATGAAATCTCCTAAGAAAAGCTATAAATCTAACATTAATTTGTTACCTAATGTTATTCCTCCACGTAAACTATAGCTGCAATCACAATGGAGACATTATTGCAAACAAGAGATGATAGTCTTTTATAATCACGCAAGTGAGGACAAGCAACATAAGATTCCAACTTCTGTGGGTCGCACACTAAAAGACAAAAAATCTCTGCCATTTTAAACTATACAGCAAACACGAACTTTTTATCTGAGTGCAAGCTACAAAAGCAGGTTATGCCTTTTGCTCTTTACAGAACAAAACCAATACAACGAACCCACATGCACCAAGAAAGATCTGAGCATAACTGACTTCTAGATCTCCAGAAACAAGCCCTGCCTCAAGATATTCTCACTGCTGCTCTGATCTGGTTTCAGGCAGCTTTTACAAGCATACAACACAGCAGGAGCCATGAGGTATCCAACAAATTGGCTTACGCTATTCCCATCCATTCACAAATGCTTGGTCAGACAGGCTTGGTGGCAGGCCACCAGCTCCTTGTGCAAAGAGTCCCACCACCCTGCCCCTGACCGTGGGAACAGCAACCCCGCTGTCATCAGAGCCCTTTGCGGCTGTGAAAGAGGTTACAAGAGGGGGGTGTAGGATTTACACTCATATAAATATTTCTATACAAAAGACTTCCAAAAATGGCAAAGTTGACAGGCAAATGCTAAAGACAAGGTTTAAATGCAACTACGAACATCAGCTCTTTGCAATTAAACTCATTAGACTTTGGCCTTTTCCTTCTGACTACATTATTTTTGTGTCTTCAAAGTAGTCAGGCCAAAAAAAATACCCAAAATGCTCACACATAAAACCCAGCTGCTTAGCATATTTCATTACCACACTGACTTCAAAAATAGTGAGCAATTTAAACCTGCAAGCCACTTGGCTTTAGCTAGAGATAAGTGCCTGAGATAAGTGAGGTTTAATTGTTCAATGTAATACCGTAGCATGTTTTATATAAACATTTGCTAACAATGCACTTCATACATTTTGTTTCAGAGTTGTGAAATGCTGCTAAATGTTCCAACTTTATTTGTGGCCCATTCCTTTAATATTTACACATCCAATGTTCCCCTTGATGCTGCATTAAATAAATTATCCTACCCACAAAGTAGAAAGGGGCACTTACGCCTTGCAACAGAGAGCATAGCCTACAGGTTTCTAGCAGTTACCCAGCTTATTCCTCTCCACTGCTTGAAGAGGCGGGGGAAAATCTTAAAAGAATTTGTTAGTGAAGAGCTCTGAAACTGGGATTAACAAGACAAACCTTCTGCTCTTAATAAAATGCTTTGGGGTTAACCATAATTTTTCTATAATCTAACTACTAAGTAAATTAAATACTCTGAAATTAGGGCCCCCCTATATTTCTAGGAGACATGTTTGTAGACTTTTTTGGGCATCTGGTTTCATGATGGAACATGTGGTGTGACACTGCTGTCTCTCTTAGCCCTGCACTGTCAGTTCTTCCACATTGTAACTCTTGGACAATATCAAGCAAATTTGACAGAGGGGGAGCAGTCTCAAAGGTCTTATATCCCCACAAGTTTTGGTGACCCATCACAAGTTGTACTGAGAAAAGGCTGAAGCCAAAGCTCAGCCATCCAAAGAGACAACAGAGTACCCACAAGGGAAAGAAGCTCTATGAAAAAAGTGACGGGAAAACACAGCTCACAAAAACTTCCTGGCTTTCTTTGCTTTAATAGCTAGTTGTGAGTAACTACCACGGAAAGCCCTGCAAGCCTCCACTCAGAGAAACCTCCCTTTGAACACGTGAATTTTCTGCCTGCTTCGCTCTCGCTTCACTTAAATATCAGCCTCTGGTCCAACTGCCTGTCCTCCAAACTATCGGTAAAATCAAGGGGAGGGACTATGTCGTGGTTTAACCCCAGCCAGCAACTAAGCACCACACAGCCGCTCACTCACTCACCCCACATCAGGATGGGAGAGAGACTCGGAAGGGTAAAAGTGAGAAAACTCATGGGCTGAGATAAAGACAGTTCAATGGGTAAAGCAAAAACCACACATGCAGCAAACCAAAACAAGGAATTCCTTCACCACTTCCCATCAGCAGGCAGGTGTTCAGCCATCTCCAGGAAAGCAGGGCTCCATCATGCGTAACGGTTACTTGGGAAGACAAACACCATCACCCCAAACGTCCCCCCTTCCTTTTTCTCCCCCCAGCTTTATATGCTGAGCATGACATCATATGGTCTGGAATATCCCTTTGGTCAGTTGGGGTCAGCTGTCCCAGCTGTGTCCCCTCCCAAATTCTTGTGCCCCCCCAGCCTCCTCGCTGGTGGGGTGGTGGGAGAAGCAGAAAAGGCCTTGGCTCTGTGTAAGCACTGCTCAGCAGTAACGAAAACATCCCTGTGTTACCAACACTGTCTTCAGCACAAATCCAAAACATAGCCCCATACCAGCTACTATGAAGAAAATTAACTCTATCCCAGCCAAAACCAGAACATTCTGTCATATTGCAATGACAGTGAGGTGCAGCTCAGGATCACAGGAGGGAAAGGTAAACTATGGTGTCACACCACAGCACGCTTCAGCAAGGCATGACATCTTACCACAAAATCTGGCACCTTGGCCTAATTTTAGGATTGTCTGCAAGTAATACTCAGCAATAACCGCTTTAGGCTCCAGTTCTTCCCCCTCCCTCACCTACATGCTTTTGACATAAGTACCCCAGGGTCTTCTCCTTCGCCTCCAGCTGAGCACCAAGAGCTCTAGATCCCCTTTTGCCCCTTGTGCAAGCAGGGGATCACCAGCCCACACGCACATGCAAGACCAGACTGAGACCACCACTGTCACAGTAGTAACATTGTTCATTTCAATAACGTTACTGCAAAGATACAGTACTACTCAATGTGAGCATCAGTATCTCCCTCTAAATCAGACAATTAGGAATAAACCAACACCACTAACAGACAGAGGACTAAAGTGTGTTGATTTTCATAATGCAAATGATCCTTGGTCTTTCCTCACCATCACCAAGTGAAGTCCAATTTTGTTGCCTCACTCTCTACTGGTCCCAGCAATGGACTCAAAGGCCTTGCTTTTGCTCACACGCTACACTAAACTAGCAACAACTCTGTTAAAAATCAATAGAATTGCACTGGTATACAAAGAATAATCTGACCCCATGGTCTATCAGGTCATTTTCAATGATCCTACAATTAGAGAAGTCAAATTAAACACTTAACATTTGACCTTTGCTGTTGCTTCTAGATTAGCTAATACAGACTAAAAGCATGTGCTTTTTTCAACAGTTCACAAATTAAAGGTTTTAGATCCTGTAAGGCACATTTGATATGTTCTTACTGTGCGCTAGAATTTAAAATCCTAAATTTTGTAATTTGCAATAGTAACTTTAGCCTCTAAAATCATCTACTGTGGAGTTACTCTGATTAAGCACCCACTAGACAGATCAGATCATGGACTGGAGCGGACAAGAATCAATCTCCTGTGAGAATCTCAGTGCTACAACAGTGGTTAACAACACTTCTGCAGATGAAACAAGAAGTGACAAATTCAGAGATTGCTGAGAGTGAACTCTTAATTTTTTTTTAACTGAAGTCTATTACTAAAATTTCATCACTTTTCTATCATTTTTACTGTTTTGCATCCTATGTTTTCTACCATTTTCATGGTTTTTCCAACATTTATATTTTAGTCTTCCTAGGAAACACATCTGCAACATCAATTACAATTACTAACAGCATGCGCATCTAAATTAAACACCTGCGGATGTACACAAAGCATAGACAAAATACACTCACACTGGTGTACAATATAGTCTCCTCAAATAGAATATATGAAATGGATGTGCTCTGATGCTATATTAACAAGAAGAATATAAAAACTTCAGCAGAAGGGTGAAGATTAAAGAAAGCAGTCTTAAAAAGAACATAAGTATAAGGTAAAATTATCTATAACGTATATATTAGGCCACTCAGCACGCACGGTAAATTTATTTTGCGCATAGACAGCAAAAAGCTGATTCCCATGATCATCACTGAATGTGCATACAGAGTCCCTTGGGAGGGCTGGACCATGTGCAGTGCACACACAGAGCATCACTAGAAGAACCATCACATGCAGTTGTCTCTATCCACATTTACACAACACACCTGAAATCTACTTCAGAAAACATTTCTCTGATGCTGGTCTGTGAACTAACGGGGCTTGGGGACATACATTTGATGGATGCTTTGGCAGCTCTTCAGAGAGATGATAGCAATTGGACAGCTATTCAGCTCTATGCTCCACCACCATTTTCAAAGGCAGCCTATTTGCTGAGCACGTGGATGAGGTCAGTTCAGGCCCAGATGCAAATCCAGATACGTGCACTTTGAAACCCACACAGCTCAATTTACCAGCCTTCAGAGATGCTGAACATTCAGCTCCTGCAAAAACCAGCGCTTTCACTGAGACACCCAATGTGTCACAAGCTCAGGAAGCCATGCTGGAAAGTCACGGCCTTTAGCTATTAGCTGAACAATGACCTCTCAACCAAGATTAATCTTGTGAGCCAGCCAGTGCCTCCAAAATAAGGAAAGGGGATACCTTGGAGACATGAAACGTTAGGATCTGCTTCTGCAGGAGTTCCTCATGACAATTCTGTCTTGAAACAGTAGTTCTACCTTATTAATAAGCGGAAGATTTGGAAACGACTAACATCTTGGCATCAGATCCTGCTTGCAATGTGAATCAGGAGTTGACATTTTTGGAATGTCAAGAGTTGATATAACAAGAAACTCCTGCTTAATGCAAACCTTTCATCTAGGCATGTGTCACCTTCAAGATGAGATGGCTCACAATGCCCAGATTCAGAGGGGAAGGAAAGGGAGGAACTAAGGGAATAAAACTAAGTGAAAGAAGGAATAAGTGGAATTGCAGAAATAATTAACAAATGCTTCTTTCATGACTTCAGAAGAGAATGTGTGATGACGTGAATACTATTAATATGCCAGTTACAGGAATCTGGAATTTGTGTGTTGTATTTGTAGAGAGGGGATTGATGTTGCCTCTTGACCTAACAGCTGATCTGCTGCTCTTCCACCACCAAAAATACCAAGAGCATTAAAACCTTCTTCACATGTGCGTATATTCCTCATTAGTGAGAAATGCTGCAAAACAGGACAGGATGAGACCTAATACAAGTTTAGTACTGATAATGCACACAACTCAGGATGGCCACAGGGCAGCTCCTCATACACAAGGTGAGCAGTTGTAACTCCCCTAACATTCCCACAGGTACCACAGAGTATACCTGCAAGAGAAACCTGTTGAGGATTGCTAAACAAACCACACTGCCTGAACCAGCTGGAGGTGGGGAAGCACCACATGCACTTGCTCTCTTCTTCCACTTCCCTGGGCACCTGTTGGTGGTCATAGTTGGACACGGCAAAGTGGGCAAGACAGACCTGGGTCTAAACTGGCACGGCCACTCTTGGGTTCTCACTTGTGGTAAAAAAAGAAAAATTTTCCACACTCCTTCCAGCTCTTGCTGGAAAGCCATCATCCAAAACTGTCACTGCATGCCAATGTATACCACAGCAGTTTTTAGATTTTTTTTCTCCTTGCTGGTCCCCCATAACGAAACAGCCCTCGCAATGTTATGCACAGCAATCATATATACACATCCATTTAGGACTACAAAACACAGGTCAAATCCTCTGATCTGAAAAGTTGGGTTTGAAGCTAATTTGCTACCAGAGATAAAATGACACTTCCCAAGGGCAGCTGCACCGCCAGCCAATTTTGCCACACCTGGTATTGACAGAGCTTGGTTTGACACCAGCCTATGAGTAAAATCCAACATCAACATCATTTTGTATGCTTCCTCATTGCTTGAAATATACCATCCTATTCAATTGCCCCATTAACTAGTGAATGAATTATGATGACACAGGCAGATAAAGTTTTTTTCACAACTTTTTTAACTTACCTTTTCACGATTTAACTGTAAATGCAAGCTACAGTGAAATGCTTCATTTTACTTTAGCACATTTCTTGTAGATGTGAAAAAGAGAACACTGTTAGGATAAAAAGGGATAACCATAAAAAGCTGAATGCACTGTACTGCTGCATGCCTATTGCTCTATTTGGAACAATCAGCACTGTGATGAAAACAGAATGACATTATCATCTGGTAGGCAGAAAAAAGTTGTATCAATTATTAGCCTTTGAAATGAGCTCAGAGACATGCAAGTGAAGGAGCGATGGTCCTGATTTAAATCCAGCAAGTTAAATGACTTAAATTGAAATCTAAGGGTGAGCTGGGGAAGCGTACTTCTTATGGCCAGGATGCAAGAACACAAGCCTGCTCTGGCAGAACAGCAACTCTGCCCACGACTCCTCTTTTTGTTCGCTGCCATCACACCCACCCTTGTTTCTGGTAAGCTTGCCCCAGTTTCTCTAGCTGTCCAAACTATGGCCCTAATTCAAAAGCAGACTTCAATTAAAAGGGAGCATTACTCAGCAGTTACAGCTACGCTCCCCTCAGCCTTTCCAATTCCCTGATGGAAATTGGGGAATAGGCAAACAACAGGAGCAAGAGAGATGAGTATGTGCATCATTCTGGGAAGCAGCACTGCTGGGAATTAAGGTTCTCTACCTGAACAGTCAACCAAAAATTTGTGCACTTTTCCCACTAAAGGACAGAATCGGACCCTTGAGGACTTAGCATGCATTCTCATGTATAACCATTAGCACGCACACCCACAGAACACAGGTTTGCAACTTATAAAATTTAATAAACTTATATAAACTATGCTTTTCTGTGCTGCACAAGGCAATATGGCAGCCCACGTATCTGATGAAAAGCTATTGCACGTGGCTCTAAAATAAACAATACTTTACACAGCTACTTCACCCTCTTGTGAAAAGAGGTAGTTAAGAACGTGGTTTTTAAAATGAGGTTTCCAAAAGATGCCTTAATTCTACACTCATGGTTACTGGAGAACATTTCTGCAATTAAAATAATTATACAGACTGAACCTAAGACTGACTCAAAGGAAAACACCTTGTGATTTTAGGAAGAAAAAAAAATTTTAAAAAATTCTGCAAAATTTTCATTTAGGGATGGCTATATCTCTTTCCAGAGAGATTCTAAAAAGCTGTTCAGAAGCTGAGACTTCATTAGAGCTGGCTGGAAAAAAATGTAGAAACCCTTTTTTTGCTTCTGTGTTCTTTGAATATATTCCAATCAGATCCATTCTTATGTAGACATCCCATGCAAATCCGATTTCAAGATTTCACTCCTAAAATTCAATGCCTATGGAAGGACACTTGTCACATACAGAAGCCCAAATGATTTTCACTAAGCCCTGGTCTCACAGTACTTCCATACAATGATCCTATTGACTAAGTGTATACATACATACCACTCCCCATAATTTCCCTGAGAATTTTTCACAATTTCCATTACAAACCAATATAACATGTACAATTGTAAAACATTTGTATCTAAAGAGCAAGAAAGTAACTACATCTATCCACAATGAAAGCAGAGACTAAAGACCTAGGAACCTATTACAAACCCCGAAATATGGATTTCCTTTCTTCGTAAGTTTGGACTGGACTACTGCAAAGGGAGGAAGTCAGCGTGTGGACTAACTGCAGCGAGCCATGCTGCTCCCACCTGTGATCCTGTCTCTGCACCATTAAACCCGCCCCAAAGTTAACACCAGAGGCTAAGGGACCACTTGGACCTTGGGTGAACTTTCTACGGCCAGTGGTATCTGCCCTCTGTCTTCTCAAAAGAGATGTGCTGCAGACATGCCCAATTTACACGTGGGGGTTGCAGCTGTTTCATACTTAATGTTAAAGCCAATAAAACTTTTCCTCTGAAATTTTTGTTCCCTCTATTCACCCAGCCAGCCATGCAGCATTTACACCTAAAAGCACACAAATCTTAAGAAAACCTTGTAAAAAATATTTCCGCTTCACCCTGTTTAAAAAAATATTTAGTTTAAGGTTTACGTGTAGTAAAACAAGGTCACTGTTTGATCCAAGAATGTAAATTCTCAGGAGGGCAGAATTTAGAACATCCTATGAAAATGAAGAATGGTACTTTGCTCTAAAACACAGTGAAAATTTAAGAGGCAAAGTTAAGTACCACAATGAAATTTAGTACATCATCTTTACTGCCTTATAAGATAAACAGTCCAATTTATGGCATTTAAAACATTATCACATATGGTCAGAAGTTCATCTTCTGACACTAGGTCACAGGTCATCAACAGGAAATTCATAGGAAAATATGGAGGAAATTAAAAGACCACAAATGGGCAAGAAAACTAGCTTATATAATCTAGGTTCTCCCAGCACAGCTTCCTGTGTTATGATGAACTCGGCTTTCATACTGAACTTTGCCTTTTCCAGGCCACATTAAGTAAGTATTTCTGAATTGTCTATTATACTCTTTGGGCCTCAAAATGTTGAGGTCAAATTCACTACAAAGGCCCATTCATTTTTTTTCTTTAGACAATACAGTTGGGAAAGAAAATAGTAGCTGGCAAAGGTGTTTTGAGATCACTAAATGCAGATTTCTACTCACTTTCGGCACCTCAAGAACGGGTGTGCAAGATGCTTCATGGACATGCACACCGCACTGAGGACAGTACCCAAACTCTAGAAGGGATTCTCGTATTGCTTCAGTTCCAGCATCCCAGACAAACTGCAGCTGCGTTCTCCATCACATTTGGAAAGATGACGATTAGTGTCCAGGAGTCCATTCTACTCTACTGTTAGACATACTTTTCAAAACAAACCCCCTAGTCTATAAGGCATAAGGAAGAGAGAGGGCTACAGTTCATCTAGGCTATCTGGACAACTCTTGTAAAGAAAAACTGCTAAACAGAAGCAGTTACTGCTTAATCGTTTCAGCTGAAAGCTAAAGTATGCAGTGTACTGCCTAGCCACCAATACCTCTAATGGATCACAGAGAAACAAAAGTTAGGAGTAACTTTACATGACAGATACAAAATGAAAGACTTGCAAGATACCTCTGCTGTCTCTCTTCTTGCTACTTTCATTAAATGAAAAGACCGAGTCGAGATACAACCAACTTCTCATTCACAATACCTGAAATCCATGTGCAATACACAGGCCATCCCTACCCTCAAGAAGCATAGGTCCACATATAAGTCCACAAATTAAAAGCAGTTCCTCAAATAAATTGTTCATTCGTCCTCTTTTGTCTTCTGCTTTCATACTGTATCAGATCCAATAAAACCATCGAGATCTGTTTTTTCAACAACACAACTTGAGATTTCTAATGAATCGTGCATTTGTAGCTATCTCCTGCAGACAGCATTTCCCACTGAAGTAACAAGAACCACTCCTATACTTTAAAAATTATAGGAATCACATGATCTACAATTTGATAAAAAACAACTATCTTTGGGTTGTGAGGAGTTGGTTGACAAGGTAGAAGTGGTAACAGTACTGAATAACACATCATTTACTGCTGGTATTATAAGCAGGCCTTCTTTTTCAGCTTGCAGGAAGGCGAGATGGAAAATTCTTATGAACACAGTGGCATCCAAAGGTTTGTCTGAACACAGGATTCCAGTTGCGGAATGAGGACTGCTCTGTTCACACTGAATACACCTGGTTTTGGATGTTCATTCTTACCCACCGTTACCAATTCAAGGCCTGGGTTGAGACAGGACATTTTTTGTGATTGGCAATATTACAGCACAAAATAAAGGAGACACTTCTCCTACTGAACAGATTACAATATAAGTGTAGGGAACTGCAGAAACAGTTGAAGTGCCCAGGAAAACAAAGGTGACCACTGACACAACTGGGAACACCTTCCTCACCTCCTAACTTTCAAACCCAGTGATTTTAATCTTTCTTTGGAGGAAGGAAAAGGGAAACTTGCTATCCTTTTTATAATGAATTCAAGCCTGTTGAAAATCAAATTTTCTTGTTTCGGTTACCTTTTGCAGACTGCTTAAAAGCTGCCAACAGAGCCCAGGGTTCTGTCTAAACTAGACTGCTCTACCCACTCCATCACGCTATGTGCAAATATGCTTCCTGTAAAGCCAGGTCTTCCTTCCCCCCCCCAGTCTATTTGAGCAAGATAATTCCAGCACCTATATGTCATCCAGGAGTGAGATACAAAACAGCATCAGTAGAGCAAGCCAACTCGATAAATGTGCTGAAAAAAGCAAGCCAGTAGCTATAAACAACTTTCATACCCCTCATTGCTAGAGGCAGTCACTTGGGAGCAACAACTGCTTGGTTTGGGAGAGTTTTGCAGCTTCAATACTCAAGCATTTTCCCTAGGCCTACTCTGGTTGCCACTGGCCTTGACACCAAAAATTATTGCAAGGACAAGTACAGAAACACACAGTTCCCTGAGACTTTTAGAGAAGCTTTTAGCCCTCATTTCGTCTTTCTGTCCTCATATTTAATCTACCTAGAAAAAAAGACCTATAACTGAATATGTTCTGGTTAAGTTCAGGCATTCAGGTCTCGGTTCCAATGGTTACCACTCCCTTTCCTTTTTCTGGTGAAAATTATACCCAATAGTTAGGCAGAATTGCATACAGTATTCATTAGACACTTCTTACAAAGGGCAACCCATATTTCTAGGCTCAGATTTATATCTACTCCACCAAACCCACCAAATACCCAGCTCCGGTAATTTAATGGTAGCTTTATAATTTAAAATAATGTAATGTATCATGCCTTTCAAGCAAAAAAAAAACCCCACAATTAATATTGTATTATTTAGCTATTCTGAAGTTCTGAATTAGCTGACAATTTTTGATCATGGCTTTAATATTATCTGGCCTCTTCCAACCAGGTAAAAACATGCTCAGGAGGAGTCAAGAGTAATTGTATCTGAAATTTTTTTTCAGCACTGCTTTACTTGAATCACAGCCCAGTTTAGGTGATAGCACGATTTGGTTTTAATGCTGTTCACAGAGATATTCTACAACCTGCTACAGTTTATGAAGCAGTCACCTAAAGAAGCTCCCCAGAATACTGAAAAGAAACCCCCAATTTTTGGAGGATTTCTACAACATGCTTAGCAAAATATCATCTTTTTAGTCTTCATACCTAATTGTACTTACACCTCTTTAAACTGTGCAAAGAATGTTACAAAGATGGTAGTTTACTCTGGGATGAACTCTCCTGCATACAAATGAAGGCCTATTGTTGCTCACAACTGAGCAGGTCACTAAGCTAAACCAAGGTGATCTGCAAAATCCTCACATTTCAGCCTCCTCCAACAAGTAATGCATTTTGCAAAGATGTGGCTGCTATTCAGTTCCAAAATGGCAAGATATTCAACACCCTTCAGGTTTATCAAATGTTGCCAACAAAGACAGAGTTTCTACACCTGTGAGAGACTGGGAGCTATTTGTGATGAATCAGTACTGTGTTTCTTCTGAACCCTTGTCTATACTTGAAAGAGGAGCGTCCTGTATCTTCAGTAGGCTACCACCATGTCTGGTGTGCATATAACAAATTACTTCAATCACAGGACTAGTGGAAAACACACCTAGAAGTGTATTCAGATTCAGACTGACACCACTGCGCAAACGCCAGTGAGATGACACCCTTTGGTGACCTGATCCTGGAGCACCTCAATGCACACCAGCCCGGCCGAAGGTCCAAGCAAACCAGCAGAGAAAACACAGGGACTTTGAATGCAAGCAGCGACAGAGGCCGGGGAGGAAAAATAACCCAAAACTTAGTCCTGCAGGGATGAGTGATTTGAACTGAGATAGAAACATGAACAGGTCTAGGTAAGATAGGCACACACACAGACTTCTGTTTCTTTCCTATATTCATTCTGCAGCTTGGTCTAAAGGTGAAGTCTTGGATAAGCAGAAAATCTCTTGGTATCTGGGGGGAAAGGATGAGGCGTGGAGACAGTGGTGTAACACACAGGCATGGGCACAGCCCTGTATGTGAGTTAATACTGCAAAGGTAACCAGCCACAGGAGTGAAAACCAGGGTTCTACAGAAGGAGGAGAAGATTGTCTTTTGTATTCTTTTAGGCTTCTTTAGAATGTCTTTTGTATTCATTCAGGGGGAAATGAGCTATAAGTTGTGCAAAAATGACTGGTCTATGAATCTGGACCAAGCTTATGGTCTGAAGACAGAGCACACTTAGACCCCCTCCCCTGATCAGGATGCAGAAGTTCCTATTTCTCCGTCAGGGTAAGTGGATGCTGCAGAGGCCAAAATGGAATGGAAGGCACAGCAAGCCCAGGAGCAACTTTCCAAGCAATAAGGCAAGCATAGCCCCTGAAGCAACCGAACAGAGTGACCCCCTTGGGGTTCACCAGGTCAGCACAGACTGAAGCAAAGGAGACGGAGCAGGAGCCAAGAGGCAAAGCTAGCCCTGCTAGGCATTGACACCTTACACAGTCTCCGTTTTTACTGTCCCATTAACGGGTCTGGTCTAAGACAGCCTAAAGCTACTCAGAATTCAGAGAGGCACATAGATCAAATTACTGTTAAGCAGATAAATTGGAAGGTGTTTCTTAATACCACACTGAGAGAAAAAGAAGGTGATGCAATACTGATTATTCCATTAAATATTAATCACAACACAGCTACTTTCAAGCTAGAATGTATTCCTTTGGATAACTGAATTAAGGGACAGGAGAACTGAATGAGCTTCAAGGCTTTGTATGTGTCTGTCATTTCTCAATTACATTAAACTGAGTTCTTCAGACCACGGATGGTTATCCCCAAATATTAGTTTTTGTTAAAGTTACAGGTTCAAGCTTAAAAAAAAAAAAATTAAAAAAAAAATACTCGTGACTTTCAGATTTGCTCAAATGACTCCCAAGATCCTTCTTACTGTTCAAGGAGGCTGAAGAGGCAGTCCTAGACCTTCCATCACATATCCTTGAAACAGAGAATGAGGATATCTTTTCCTCCTACAAATTTTAATTCGCACACACATGCCATCAGTTGGATAGCAGTGTTACACACTTCTCTCCTTCCCCTTCCGCTTCAACTTGGTAATTAGACTCCCGTAACAGTAGGGCAACACCGAGACTGAATTTTACCCTTCAACTTTGGAGCACTGAAACCTCTGCAGGGAAATTTTATAGCAAAGAGCAATAAAGTAATTGCAACTTTTTCAGAAGGTAATCTTCAAATAAGCATGCTCTGGAATTAATTAGTTTTTACTGTTGCAGAAAGCTCTTCAGACATTCCTTCATGCTGCATGTGCTAGACTGTTACCCTACACCACCCCCATCTCCAACTGACACATTACCTCCAACACCAAGATCTTCAATTACAGTAGCTCAAGAAAGGCTGTGGAAAAAAATAGTTCTTTCCAGAGTGCTACTCAGTTCTGGTAACATTTAACGTCTCAGTCAACCACAGGGTGCAGTTCTTCTCTCCACTAAAACAAAATCCAGGATTTGCCTTTGTTATTCAGGAGGGAAAAAAGAAAAAAAAGCAAGAAGCTTTTACATTTCAAAAGCCATACATATTACTTCGTGTGACCGTTTCGAGCCCTCCTAAGTTTCAGTAAGTTTTATCCTGCTTGGCAGTTTCATACTATTTCTTTATTTTCCCTTCAATTAAGCAGCAATCTATCAAAAACTTCAAGTACATTTCCCCTTTTTCAGTAATGTGCATGAATTTTATTGGATTCAAACTTTTCAACATCTCTTTTCACGCAAGGTCAAAGCTCTACATTGTTGTAGTTTTCTTTTTCAGTGTTTTTTCTCCAAGTCAGTCCTCCACTGGGAAATTAATATTCCGCATGAACAATGAACTCCTTGCATGGCCTTTGAACCTAGTGGTTGCTAGGAGGCCTAAAGAAACCCTGGAGTACAGCCGATTTAATAGCATGTATCAAGAGATTATTCAGCAGTAAAAATGTGTGATTTTCTAAACTCCCTGCTTTTTTTCCTTCTTACTTCCATCTCCCTTCATCTGTCAAACAATCTTTAAATTTCAGATGAATTGCATCTGCATCAATTTTCTGTAATTACAGGCAGTTTGTTCCCCAAGTATTGAAAATGTGACTGCCAGCCACCAATGCTGCTTCTAATCAAGCATATATCAAACTGGTCCTTACTCAGTTTTACTGAAAAGGCTGCTTAAAATCGGGTGTGCTTCACCACTCTTGCATGAGGTTTGCACTTCCATTATAAACACAGTTCTGCTTAGAGACTGTATTTTCCCCAGATAAAACACCACAGCATTGACTGCAACACCATTACTCAGTATTACTCTGTGCTGAAAGAAATATATATACAATTCTCCATGCACCATTCAGGCATACTCGCATATTAACGTTTCAAGTTTTTTAGCATCTTCTTGAAGGCCATTTGACTGTCTGCTTTTTCATATTTCCGTAAGCGGAGTAATTGAGGCAAAACCCCAAGGTTTCTTTCCCACTCTCCACGCCCATCCCAAACAATGCGGCATTTAATTAAAAGAGAACCACAACAATGCTAATGGCGATGAGGTTAAATGGTTGGGATAAACAGAATGCAGCCCTCTGAAAAGCCCATGTGTTTCGGGACACTTTCTCCCCTACCACATTCTGCGTGACAAAGAACGTGTTTGTATTCTTGAACCCCACAACTTTTATTCCAGAGGACTTCCTATAGATTTCTTGCAAGGAAGTGAGTTTCCTTCAAATAGTGAGAAGTGTTTAGATACAGTAGCCATTCCTCCCAAAACTAATATTTGGAAAGGCAGCAGACAAGGATCCTTTAAAAATAAATGAATGTGAAAACTATCCATCAAGAGAACAATTGCATTTCCAGCTAAAAGCCTACTAAGTTGTTGTTTTGGTTTAAAAAAAATAAAAATTGCTGATTTTAATTTTCAATGTATTCTCCCTCCAACAACTTTTGCAAATTACTCAAACTAAACATGATGTTTGTTCTTCTTCAGTTGTTGCAACTGAAATCAATGCACTGTATATTCATAAACATGGTGTTCTGGGGGTCTGGAGATTACTTTAAAACATTTATAGCAGATTACAAATCTAGCCCCCCCCCCCAGCCCCCCTCAGGACACACATATCTGCCAAAAAAATGCAGGGTGACACATTTGATTTTGCAGATCGCTGGTGTTTGACCGTCTGACTGGATTGTACCAACCTTGCCAAGATAAAGCTTTTACAGAGCCAGACTGCTTCCCTGAAGAATTAAAAACAAGCAAAAAACCACACCGCTTGGCACAAAATGCTCACGTGAGCTCCTTCTCTTTTAAATACTGGCTTCCACACTGAAAGAAAGGCCTTAAGTACCGACTTCAACAGAACTGACACAGTGTATCTTACAGTGGGAATATCAGGACATTCACACAGAACAAAAATCTTCACAGTAGGGACAGATTTGGCTTTCCAGCCACTTCCAGGTCCTGCAGCACCAATGAAACAAAATCACCCCTCCACCACCACCACCATTCTCCTCTCCTTCAGCTGTTCAAGCATAAATTATCCTTGTCATTTTCTCTCAATATGTGGCTTCCCAGGAAAGGGAAAAATCAGAGCAGCTATTGCCAAAATAGCACAATATTCTTACACAGGCAGATTTTTCAACAAAATGCGTATTATTTCCCCTGTGCTTGGGCGTTAAAGAAATAAGTCACAAGACATTTTTAAAACATGAGAAACCAATCCTGACCAAAGAGATATGTTTATTAGGGCCAGAGATAGGAAAGTGAGCACATAACTGACAACCACAATCTTTGGCTCAACCTTTGCAGCAGAAATGGGGGGGTGGGGAATGGGACAGGGCACAGGACTGGAAATGTTTTCAGTAATGCATAATAAATACTTTCATTTTCTCCCTCTCCCTCTTTTTCTCATTTAAAGGAATCTGCCCACTCAACCTAAATTGAGCCTCAGAGGGAAAACGCGCCTTCATGATAAATTGGAATTTGCCATCATAGTAATGAAATGTTATGTCCGACCATCACAATAAGCAGGCAGCAGAACAACAAAGGAGGTTTCCAGGATTTTCTGCCCCCGGCCCCCTCCCCATCAGCATTTTCCCAAGTCTTCTTTCGGGTGTTTATGAAATGTCTGAATTCTAAGGCCATTAAGATGCATTTCAGGATGGAGCAGCTTCCATTAACAGTACTGAGGCTTTCCAAAATCGCACCAGCACCCCATCGGAGGCCAAGCCTCTCCCCAGTGCCTGCCTTTCCCTGCACTGTTTTTTGTTTTGTTTGCGCTCTCTCTTTCCCATGCACAAACATGTTGGTGCAGTGTCCATTATTTCCCTACAGCCTCCCTTGAAAGCAATCAACAAACAAATATACAGGCACGTGTGCGTTCCCCCACATACACAAGTCTGTTCTCCTTCTACACCTCAAATAACAGATCCAAATGTGTTTATAGTCATTTGCACCAAAGCGTGCTTTGCCATTGCAGAAACATGCAGCTGAAACCCAGAGAGAACTGTAACAAGGCAAAAGCGTTTGCCATCACAGGTGACCCTTTTCCTTTCCAAAATGGAAAAACACGAAACCCCAACGAGTTAACTAGAGTTAACGGCATTTAAAGGGGAGCGTGTGGGGCAGCAGTAAATACCCAGCACATGCTTTTACGCACAAAAGCAGCAAAGGGCTCCATGCTCTGCGCACCCAGTCATTTTTAGCTGCCCTTCCACGACAGACGTGACCGTTTCTCTCGTACGTTTATTTCACTCCACTATTAGATTTTAAACACCATATTGTGAGGGCCCCGCTGTGAATCTTGCGGAGGTACAAAATGGTGGATGTATGCTATTTTTTTTTTTTTTTTTTTTGCATTATTCATTACAACTTGGGCTCCCGGTCGCAGGCTCCCCTCCGTACCCACCAACGCAGCCCTCCCAGCCAGACACACATCCCGCACCAGCCTCGCAATAAAGCTCTCCCGCACGCACAAATAACGTTACGAACCTGATGTCATGTAGCCCCGCGATGCCTGGGAAAGGAAAGCCGGTGGGAAGTGTTTGTGCAGCCGGTAGTCCTTCTCGCTCCGGGACCTCATGCGGTCTGAGGCCCGGTCGGAGAAGTCGGAGCTAGGCCAGGCCCGCCGCAAGGTCGTACTCCGCGTCTTCTTCATCCTGAGGATGCCCGAGCCTAATCCTCCCGCCGCTGCATGGGTCAGGCCTTGCGGCTCGCCGGATGCGCGCTGCCTGGCATCAGCCTAGCGCAGGTACCGCCGGGCGCAACCTGCGCGCATCTCGCCGCTACCTCTTCTAGGGCGCCAGCCGCAGGTCCCTTCCTTTTTTTTTTTTTTTCCCCTCGAATGATCCAATTTTACACACGTCCCACAATGCATTACACTTCATTTGCAATCGGTCCGGCTTACAGCTCCCAGATCGCGTGGAGGAAAGGCACGTTATGTGGCTTCTCAGGCAAAAAAGGGGGGGGGGGAAGCGGGACGGGGGGTGGGGATGAGAGATGTGCAGCGTGGGAGCTCGGGGGTCCCGAACAATGGCCCGATTCAGCCCGGCCGTGCTTAGCCAACTGTGAGCCGCGACACAAAAGGCCCAAACAAACGCGGAAAACCCCGCGGCCGCCGGCTGCGACCCCGACGGCGGCGCGCCCGGCGCTGGGGAGGCGGCGGCACCTCCCGGCGCGGCGAGAGGAGGAGAGGAGGAGGAGGAGGAGGAGGAGGAGGAGGAGGAGGAGGAGGAGGAGGAGGAGGAGGCGGGAGGGCCCGCAGGCGCCTCTCCCGGCCGCGAGACCGGCGGAAGCAGCCGCGACTCCCCCGCCGCCGCCGCCGCTCCCCTCAGGCCCGCGGCGCCCGGGCGGCCGGCAGCGGCCCGCGGCCCCCGGCAGCGTCGCGCCTCGCCATGGCCGACCCCGACCCCCGCCCGCCTGTCCCCGGGGCTGGACCGACCGCCGGCTCCGCGCTAGGGGCGGCCGGCGCGGGGGGCGAGGCCAGCGGGGAGGCCGCCGGCCGCACCGCCCGCCTGCCCGGCCCGCCCGCCGCCCTCCCTCCGCCCCGCCGCGCCGCGAGCAGCTGCTGCTGGAGCGCCGGGCGCCGCGCCGCCGCCCGGGCTCATGCTAGTCCCGGCGCGGCCTGCGGGTCCCGCCGGGCTCCGCGCTCCCCCGTGCGGCGCCGGCCGAGGCTCAGGCCGGCTCGCAGGCACCCGCGTACCCCGGGGGGCGCGGCCCCCTGCTGCCCGCGCCCGCTCCGCCTCCTTTCCGTCCGTCCGTCCGTCCTCCCTCCCGTCCTGCCTTCCTTCCTTCCCGGCGGTGGCTCTGGCGGGGGAGCGCCGGGGCCGGGCGGCGCCGGGGGAGGCGGGCGCCGAGCGCGGTGCGCAGCGCCGGGCACCCCGCAGCGCCGGGCTCCGGGCGCCGCCCGCGGCAGCCAATGGGGAGGGGGCGGCGGCGCGCGCCGCCCCGAGCGGCGGGAAGGGGCGGAAGGGCAGGGCGGCCACGGCGGCGAGGTCCGCCTCGCTTCCCCTCGCTTCGTCTCGTCTCCGGGCCCCTTCGGGCACCGCTCCCGCCCCGGGCCGACCGGATACGGCGGAGGGAAGGGGGCCGGGAGAGGTTTGTACCCCCGGGGCACCCCGTCGTGGAGCCGGCGGGGTTCACCCCCCTCGACATCGCCTTCTTTTTCCCCCTCGGCACCTGAAGAGCCGCTGCGTCCCGGCCCTCCCCAGGAGGGCCTGGTCAGTCACGCCGCCGCCTTAAAAAAGCATTGCACCCCGCAAGGATATCCAGGACACCCACGCAGCCTACCCGCCTCGCCGGTGGGAAGGCGGTCGCCCACCCTCTCACCCCAGTGGCGCCTGCGGCTGCGCCCAGGGCGCCATCTTGAACTGGGCCAGGCCGCCAGGGGAGCGGGGTTTTGTGAACCCCGGTTAACCACAACGGCAGGAGGGGACTCGGTTCCTCCTCCGCGGGACAGCTTTGAGCGCGCTTGGCATCAGGTGGTGCCAGCGTTACGACTGCAACGCAGGGATTTGAAAATGCTGCCAATAAATTACTTCTGTTCACGTTTTTATAATTATTTAACCTTTCTTAAAGTGGGTTGTGTCACATTTCTAAGAGCATGGAAAATCAGAGGACTGTAATTTTGTCAGTAATTGAAATTTTTCAATAGTGGTGAACCCGTGAAAGGATGACCGTCAGTGAATGAATTGAACATCAAAGCCAGCGGACCTTGAGACGTTATCCCTTTGCTGCCTTGCTGCACAGCTTTGGGTTAATCACTTCAGTATCCACCTCAGCTCGCCTGGCTAGCCATACTACTGTGGGCAGAACACACGCCAAAGAATGATTCAGGGTTTCATATGCAGCCATCCCTCTCACGTGAGTAGAAATGATGTGAATGAAACCCAGCAAGAACATTGAAAATTAAATACTATGGGGTCCTTTCTCATTCAGCCTCATCTCCTTCCAACTGTGTGAGAAGCCATCAGGAATGACATGTTTCCATTTATACTTTGTATACTGGTCACAACCAGGAAAAAGTAAGAAAGATGAGCAAAAAAAATGGCCTAGAGCTCCACTAATAAAAATATAAGATATTTTCCATCATGCAACTTACTCATCTAGCAATTTACTCATCAACCTACGCAAAGCTTATTATAGAACATGTTTTCACCCTCAGACCAGAAAAACTGTAAGGAGAACTTCTAGAACTGTTCAACTTTTCTCATCAAAGGCTGAGGTTGGGATAAATTGGTTAGCGCTACCTAGCTAAGTCAAACTTAAAAAACTTACCCATTTTACCAGATGTAAAAGCAAATTAAATTCTAGCCAGGAGCATAAACTCTTATTGCACTGTCTGAAAGTTGAACCAACTGTGGCAGTGCACTTCCAGCTGTCAAGAAGTGGTTGAATATAGCTGGCCAGCTAGCTTCAACCTACAGCTGAACTAAACTCAGCCTTTCTCCTAGTCTAGACACAGCCCTAAATATCAATCTGTTCCATTAAAAAAAGACATGAGACAAATAGGAATAAGCAATGAGGAGGAAAAATGAGGTCAAGAAGTAGAAAGACAGAACAAAGGGGGGCGGGGGGGAACAAGACCACAGTGATCCTTATGCTGGCTTTCTGCATAATTATTCCCAAATAAAAAGATTTGAGTCTAGTTCCAGAGCTATTGTAACAAGTATCAGATAAAAAGCCAAGGGATGGCTCTGCAGCTGTTGGATAAAGCACACATATCCCAATTCTTTTTGAGCAATTTGCTGTGCAGTAATGAACCGGTGACTGTCTTTCAAGTAGTTTAATTAATTTGTACACTTGCGGGAATGGTCACGAGAGTAATACAGTACATAGGATTAACACACAGTACCTTCTACTTAATCAGTTGTAGGAATCAGACTGGTTCATAGTTTTGGGCACAGATAACAGGATGCATTTTTGTTGTGTGATAATTTTAAGCAAACAATAATTTGCTCCTACAACTATGAAAAGTTATTTTCATATTAAAATGGGGGGAGGAGGGAATGAGAGGAATAAGCAATCCATCTAGCAAGGTCAACTTTCTTTTCCCAAATGTGGGGAGATTTGTTTAAAAGCAATTTTGGAGGCCTCCTCTCAGTACTGAGACGTTATTCCTGTGGTCAGCTAAAACTTCTTGTATTCAGTCTTCTCACAGTTATCTTGTTTGGTTTCAGCTTAAAGTTTTCTGACATGGTATCTGAAAGAGTTCTTCTCTTTGAAGAGAGGAATTCAGAGCAAGTTTCCTCCTGCTCTTGCATTGTTTGAAGTCAAGTGTTGTTACTGGGATGAATCAAACATATAATTAAAGACCAAGTTTAAGTTTTGGCTGTTTGCTTTGGAAAAAGAGCTAGAACTGTGAAGGTAATTGATTTTTTGCTTCGGTGGCCAAACTGAAATAAAATAATTTTCTTCATATGAACTGAAAGCTAAAATTTGAGGGCTTTCAAAAAAACCCCACAACATTTTATTCTTAGACATTTTAAATTAGTTGGGTTTTTTTTAATACAAGAAAATAAATGTCTGGATTCATACGGCTATGTTAGAGCAGGGTAGAGAAAGAAATGTTCCCAGCTACAAATGGCGTCCTGCTTGGTGAACAATAGTACAGTACCTTTATAAGCACAGTTTGAAATAAATAAAAATACGCTGTTTAATCCAACAGTTCTAACAGTGGCGGGGACGCCAGTTTTCTTTGGCTGAAACCACTGGGAAATTCTGCTTTAATTTACAAATATGTTTGCCTACCTGCTACACATTGGTAAAGTTTTGCCTAATTGTAAAAAGAAGTATGGAAATAGTCTGACGGGGCTTGCTACGAATAAGGAAAAATACTTCTTCCAAGCAGGAATTGAACTTAAGGGAATCTGATCACTTCCTATCGATGATGAAGAGGAAAGAGAGATGGTTTCAAAACTTTTTGCTGTCTTTTTTTTTTTTTTATTCACCCCCAGCTTTTTTTTTTTTTTTTACTACAGAAGCTTTTTGTTGAGAATCAGATAGAGCATTTATTTTTATCATTTGGTATTTAAAGTCCAAAAGGTAACATCTCTTTCTTGAATTACTAGAGGGATAGGTGAAGCTTGGATGAATAGACCATAGAGATCTTGGGAAAAAAGTCTGAACTAAACCAAAAATAGGCATCCTGCCTCCCTCTTAACCTAACAACTCCTTATCAGGAATTGGCAACATAATAGTAGACATTTCAAAGGCACTGATTTAACATTATGAATTTCAAAAAAGAAGCTAAGGTACATATAAGATATTACAAAGGATTCTTATGTGTTCAAGGTTTCAGTCACAACCCTGCTTCAGTCCAAGTTCACAGGGAACCTGAAGGCTTTCAGAGAAGCAATTCAAAATCTTAGCTTCTGAAAACCTTCTGTGTTATCTTTTTAAAAAGTGAGAAAACAAATATTACTAAGGATCTCTATTGCATTTGATCTTCATAAACACTCACTTATTAGTTGCTAAGCAGGTCTGTTCCCATTTTATAGACGGAAAATGGCAAAAAGAAAAGGACATCACTGGCCCAGAAGAGTGTAGGTAATCAGTGGCAAATACGCTTAAAACTCAAGGGTCCCAGCATTGATTTCATAGGCTAATTTTTCCTCAATGGAAAAATTATAATCATGTAGCAGAGTACAATATGGTGAGCTGTATATATATATATTTCTCTGCATGTGTGTGTGCATGCATGCTTGTGCACGTGTGCATATATGGTAATTGCTCTCATGTAATGTGGTATTTCAAGTTTCAGTTGGGGCTACTTCTTTTTTCCTCCCCATGACAAACAAGTTTCCATAGCGGGAGAGAAGCAGGCCTCAGTAGCAGGGTGGGCTGGTGTTACCACCTCAGCTTGACTGGCTTGGGGACTGACTGCATGAGGTTTTCAAATGAAATAAGCATGCAAGCCAAACACTAAAATAAAAATGGCAAAATAATAGGACACACAAGGAGGAAAGCAATCCCCCTCTTTGCTAAGACAAGCTACACCTCTAAAATCATCATCTCTCAAACTATGCATTCAAAGCCTGGGTTCTCCCTTACCCTGTCACTACCTTGCCTGTTGCACATAGTCAACTGTCTGCCTTGCAGTGAGGAAATTAAAAGGGCTTTGCTTTATTACTGTCAGCTGAGCTGGTGTCTGACAAGCACCCAACACCACCAGAAGAACCAACAATGTCAAGATACCGAGTGCTCGGCACAAAGCCTTGTGGCTTTACTCCCTGCAGGTCTATGATAAGGGTCCTTTCCCGGTCGCCAGCTTCAGAAACAAAGACTACAAATAGAGTTGTTATTACTGGGACACAGGGGAGACTTTGTCCTAACAGCAGCCACAGTCACTGGCAGCCACGTAAAACAGGGAGCAGAGAGCCATTTTGTGGCCTATGAAAACAAAACCGTCAAATTCTGTAACTTTTTAAAAAGTGGAGATAGGATGCTGCAAGATGCTAGGAAGGAAATGCAGGGCCTATGAAAGTGGAAGAGGGAGAGCAGAAAAGAATAAGTAGAAAATAAAGAGATAAAAAGCCTGTAGTACAAGCAGTTGAAAAGCAGTAAAGCAGAGGGGGGGAAGGAAAGTTGAGTGCGAGAAGAGGTGGAAAAAATGTAATTAAGAACTTGGGGAAACCACCAAACTCAGGTATAACATCACAGGCCTTGGCAATATATGGTTTTATTAGATCTACAGCTCTGCGTAAGAGCCTTCCTGACAAAATACATTGCCTGCGTTTCTAATATTAATAAATCCATGAAGTGAGAAAATTGTCCACTGCATAAACTCACCATTTTCATGCATGGATTCTTGTGTCTCTATATTAACAAATGTGCAGAACTCAGACTCTAAAAAAGATGTTTTTGTGCAATCCCTTACTAGTTAAGGAGGTCTGGCAACAGGCTGCAACTGTCCTTGGCTGTAGGAAGCACTAGTTTTCCCTTCCAGGTCTTTGTAATCAGATATACTGGCAAGAACAAACCAGAAAACTCATGATGCAGCACATCCTCTTTCACACCAGCCCTTAGATTTCTGACATTAACAGTATTGTCACCTCTCTCTGGTACCCACTGTTACTCAAATATGCAAGAGAAGCCAAGTACTTCTACTCTATGCTTGTGGTCCAGGTCACAAAGTAAGGCAACCTCTCTTGATGGATTTATTGGCAAGGGAAAAGTTGGGCTTGCTCAAACAACCCTCTCGCCTTCGAGAGAGCGTTTGAGAAACTCCACCAGAAAGGGAAAGAAAAAATCCCAAGGGCAAAGGTGTAAGTAAAAAAACTCCAAATATAAAAAAAGGAAAATGTTTCAGAGCTTATCATAAGCAAGTCTTCAGTCTACCTCTGGAACGCTATCAGGTTGTGTTATACTATGGTAGTAATCCTGGCTTAATTACAGCACCACTTAAACCAGTTTCGGATCATATTTCTCTCACTGTTATGCTTTGGGAATGTGTGATGACAGGAATGCAGTACTGCTGCTGCACACATGCTGTAGCTCACTGATTCATTTTTCTGTGTGCTGGCTTATGTGCTGTGGTATTTATTTTAACTTGCATGACTTTTAAGAAAAACCTGCCTCTGTTATAAGAAGAAAGGCTCCCCTGTTTGTTTTTTTTTATGCGAGACCTTCTGACTGCATTTGTGCTTCCTCTGCACAGAAGACAATTGATGCAGAAGGGTTTTAAATCTGGGTACCCAAGACTACCTAAAAACATACCAGCATACCAGAAGGAACACAGGCTGTAGGATACAGCCTTTGCATTGATGCATGCTTTTCCTCTCCTATTATCACTGACTCAAAGCTGGTTCGTTAAAACGGATGGAAGCTGGGCTTGTAACTCCTCGGTGTACAAAACTAACTGGAGAGGGAGGCAAGCCATGAATCCTGCACACATTTTCACAGAGTCAAGTATTTATTAAACCTCTCGCATATAATAGAGTTCAAAAACTTGGAGAAGTGGATTTACAGCAAGTCAATTCATTCACTGGCTGCTCTTCCAAAGAATATAGTAGTAAAAGATGTGCCAAAAGTGTTGGCCTTAACTTTCTTGTTTTCCACTGGTGTCACATATCATTAGTACCCTGGTATTTAAGTAACATACTGATATATGGGGGCCAGCTGTACTGTAAGTTAGAAAGACAGCCTATCCTTCTGCTTTGGGAGTTGAAAAAATAGAGAGCGAGAAGTAAGTAGCCAATGTAGATCCTACCAGCAGTAAAAGCCATTACAGATTATGTTTTTAAAGACTAATTCACACATCTCTGTGTCTCTTCCCATTCCTCCACAGAGCCTGTGTTTTTGCTTTACACTCATGTAACACCTCACGAGATTGTGAAGATGGCACCAATCATGAGCAGGCCTTGGGCTCTGCTGAAGCTCCTGAGTGCTACAGCAACACAAACAACAAGCAGATTCTGTGTGTCAGGTAGGTACCTTTAAAGGAAAAATCCATTGAGAAAGAAGAGGAAGCCATTGGCTATAGCAAGTGAGCACTGTTTTGCATGTTGCATGGATATTATTTATCAGTATATTAGTTTTAAACTCTAAATTCTTGTCTAGAAGAATTACTTGCCATACACAAAAGCAGGCATGTTTGCAAATGGGACAATGAACATATTTGATGGGCAGTCCTAAAAACTGAAGCAGCACACCAAGGAAACTAAATCCCAGCAGCTGCTATAACTCCACAGAGCATTTGCTGAACAACCCAGTACTAAGCTCCCTCTCAAAATTCTTGCTTATACAGCTGTGGAATATAGTAGGTATATTTTATAGATTTATATATATATAGCATGTATAACAGGCAGAGATCTTAAAAACCTTAGAAAAGTTGGGAGGCCTGAAAATAGGCTGCTCCACCCTTTGTAAACAACCTCTTGTCATGAATTTACTTCCATATGTGCATGAAGCTCTGCCTATATTAAGCAGACCTTTAAAATAGTGGTTTAGCACTGAAAATGTATGGTTCCCACCCATCAGTTTGAAGAGAATGCAAGCAAGAGACAAACCCAAGAGTGAAAAAGCACTGATCATCACCTCACAGAAAAGTAATTCAATTACTCCTTGCATATTTTATCATAGTCTTAGAGATTCAGAGGCTGTCTCATTGGCATCTGTTAGTATTTGGGCAGCAAAAAACTCAAGAGAGGAGTCATAAACACAGTCAGAAATTAGTGACTCAACACATGCCTGACCCAAAGGCTTCTGGAAACTCAATGCAAAACTATCAGCCTGCATGTTCTCTGGACCAGACTGCAGTGTTGCAGAGTCAGTTTGTTCCCATGAAGGTGGTACTCTTTAGTCATTGGTTTTCAGTGGGACCCTGGAGCTTCTCTGTTCTCTTCTGATGCCGCAGTAGCACCCATCAGAAGGAAGACTCCACTCCTGGGACAGCTACTCTGCCTATTCCTGGCTACCACAGCTTGCTGCCACCCTCTGCTTGGCTTTCGAAGTTCTGACATTACCCACCTGTGTGCACCCAGAGACAATTTCCCATTGCCCTGTTCAGATGAAGGTTTATGCAGGCACCACTTGCACTTGCCTCTCTGTAGAAGCTGTTCTGAGCATTTCTCCTGAGTGCAGAGATTTTTGTATTCTAGTAGAGGAACAAGAAAAAAACGTTTTACAGCACTGGGTCTCAAACTTCTCTGATCACCTTGTAAGAAAAATTCTTCAGCTGGGGACTAGTGCAACAAAATAATTTTTGTCTTACTAAGTGATGCCCTACATAACAGTGCAATCTGTTAAAGCAAATGTATCAACCACAGGGAGCTCTACTACTTTTTTCTATATATCCTTCTATATTACTGGGTGGCTGTCAGTTGCTTTGTTATTAATTAATTTGGTTTTAAATACATAGAGGGATGTAAAGCCAGCAGAGTACTGTTATTGTCCAGATTTTCTGAAGGTCAGTGCAAGATCTTTCAAGTCCTCTGTGAAGCTATGCAGAAACAGCACCCAAAGCCTCACCTTAGCAAACTGCTTCTAACATAGCACTTGAGCATCACACTGGATAGAAGAGCAGTATCTGGTGTGAATTTTTCAACCTACAAGTTTCCTACCAGAGTCAAGGCTGAGAACAAGTGAAAAGTAGATGTTATGAAGAAAAATATCCCTTATTACAAAGGAATATCATTGTAATAGCCAAACTGAAATAGTGAAATTAAGTAAACTAATATCAAATTAGAAAAATAGAGAAAAAATCTCCTCTAATTCTGAAAAGTATACTCCTCACTCCCACCACAAAAGAGTACTTACATCCTTTAAAGCATGTGAATGGCACTGGCATAGGATAAGGTTTCTTTCAAAATGCTTTTCATATTATAATGAATTTTTGTAAGGCAGAGAGAACCACTTATACTTAATATTTCTGGAAATCTAAAAAGATCTTTTTCAAAAGAAGCAAACATCATAAGTGAGACAGTTTACATGAAAGTGACATTTCCTAGCATTACAATTCTATTTGAAAGAATCCTATACAAAATGAAGAGCTAGAAAGTCTTTAGTCTTCATTAAAACTGACCACTGTTGAGCTGAACTCAATACCTACACAAGCAAACTGTAGTAAATCTTATTAGTTATGGTGCTCATCTCAGAAACTCTTGCAAGCAGTCATCATGTTTCCACACATAAAAATTTCAAGTGCTCTTTACCCCCAGCTATTCCAGGAATCAACAAATACTCAGGACAAATGTTTCTTAGGTTCTAACAGAAAGTAAAAGAAACTCCGTATGCAAGTGCTCAGCAACTTGCCTTTGATCTTTTCCTTGATGGGAGAGATGTTCGGTAACCTTTCCATCTCTCAGACAGTGTAAGGTAGATCAGGCAATCTGCCTTCACAACTGGCAGATTTTGGATTTGTCAGAGTATGATGCTAGTGCCAAATTGTTTTTGACTTCCTTCCTCTGCAAAGATGGATCTTACTATTACCCCAGCTGATGGAACCAAGACAAAATAAACACAGACATCCAGGACTGAAACAATGATAGACTATCCGAGAAGGCATTTAAGTGCTCTCAGTCGTCCAAGGAGTTAAAAGTTATAAAAACAAGTACTTCTTTTTATTGCCTACATCCCTGTGTCATTGCTGTGGTACTTAAAAAAACAGAAACCCTATGGATTTCTACCCACCACATAGTAATTACTGAAATAACAAAGAATTGGAAAAAAGTAGTTTCAAAGCCTGATGCTATTACTGAGCTACCAATGAAAAAACTCTCACTAACACCCCTTAAGTCTATCCTCCTGCACTCCTAATCTGAACACAAAAGGTTGGGTTTAAACACCTACCCCCCCACACCCCAGGATTAAAACCGCCTGCAGTTTTCAGCTTCAGGCCAGCAATGACAATACTTTAAATCCTTGGCTACTGGCTTCATGAAGACACAGCCTACAGACAGTCCCCCAAAGTTCTTTGAAATGTTAAATACAAAACAGGAGGAGGTCATAAAGGAAATACTCCTTATAAAAGGAATGGATATCATACGCAGGCTTTTCAGATACGTTTCTTAGTTGCTTCGCTTTCAGCCACCGTATTCTCAATCCTGCATTGTCTGAAGCTTTTGAAATAAAATTCAGGAATGAAATGAAACACACAAATTAGTGCTGTAAACAGCTGCCAATATATGCATGTGTTACCTTTTAGCTCTCATAAATCTCTCCAATGTACAGTGTATCCTACTTCTTATCTGCAAAGACTAATTATTTACCTAATAAATGGTCCTACAGCAATTATCAAAACCCCAGCCACTTAAAAGTAACATACAGGTTTTATTGCATAATCTTCTGCAGCATCTGCCCAATTATTTCAATAGAAGCCAGTGTGGTTCCCTGCTGCACTGGAAATCCAGCTATCTTTCTGCCAAGAGCCTTCCAGTGCACACAAAAGGATCGAGGATTGTGAGACCTGTTTTATCCCCTCTTATCCCATAAACTAACAAGCCTTTTGTCTGCTGCAATTTTTCTCGACAAATACAGGTAATTACTGTATTTGCAGGAAGATGGGATTTTCAAGGTAGATTAAAAAAAAAAATTAGTTTAGCATGCCAGCTTTGCCAAGAAGTACTTGTCAGCTTAAACTATGCGAGAGTTGCAGGACAGGGGAGCAGGCAGACACAACGGTGCCCTGCCACTGACATAGGCCCCAGGTGGAAGTGATGAGCTTTGTCGTTCAAAACTGTTGGTCAGTGGTCAAGTTTTCCTGTCCACTTGCATTCCCCTGGAGGTAAACGGGGTGGTAGGAGGTTTATTTCTGGCCCCTGCCCCACCCTGAACACCCAATGCCTCTACTTCCTCATTTGGGTATCTTAAACTCAATGAAAAATGAGTTTTACATTCATTTTGAGGAACTTGTGTTTGGTTTGCTCGTCTCATAAGGTCTCGCAAGGTCTCACAAGCCTTGTCCATAGTAGCTTCTGGCTAGATGCTCCACCAGACTTCCGCAGAAACATCCCTGTCCAGATTTAGAGATTGTGTAGTTGAGGAGGAATGTAACCAGTTGCCACAGTGATGTCAGCAGTCTGAGGAGCCTCTGGACTTCAGTCTCATGAAAGGTACCAAGCGTGAAAAACCCCTTTAATTAGATGAAGTGGTTAATGGAAGCAAGTGCTCCAGCCAGCAGCAAATGTGTGTTTAAATCACTGGTGATCCTGAAGAACCAGGCTACTGCAGTTTGAAGTTATTCAAGCTGTTTAATGTTGGGTTATTTGCAAATTAGTGTAGCCCAGCCCACAGAAACTGCCATTGCTGTGACTACATGCATGTTTGACAAGCTGCTGTCCTCTGCTTCTAGACATAAGTATATTATTTGGGTACGTTCACAGGAGGGAAAGCAGAAATGTTCCAGCTACAGAAAAGGACTGAAAAGTTATACCAAGCTCAGGAACATCACATGCTTTTGGCAAGGTGGGATGGAGGAGGATGAAAGGCAAAGGAGGGTAAGCAGAAAATTTATTGTTCCTCGATGATTAAACAAGCACAGAAACCATGATTACAGATCACAGACATCTTTTATAACATGCCAGACTAGCACACAGAAGAACATGCCTCAATAATTAGTTGCGCAGGCAGTATTGGCTCTACACAGTTTAAAAGAAGACAGGGTTCTTCTGAAACAGATGCCCTGCCCTGACACCCTGCTTTAGGCCAGTGAAGCAGGACAAAGCCTTTGAAGAACAGGCACTGCTGGACATAGCCCTGGCAGGCAAAAATGCTCCTCGTATTCAATCCTCACTCTTCATGGCAGGAATCAACACAAGATAGGTAGTGATCCTGCCTGTCTGTTGGGACTCCTTACTCCTATAAAACAAGTAAGAACAAACTCCAGGTGGTTGTAACCTGCACCTAGGCTTCAGCAAAGTGTGCAGCTAGAAAAGTGTCCCTAGAGGAACCCTGGTAGGTAGGTAGTTTATTGTTAGAGGAGGTTAGGTCCACAAATCTCCTAGGAGTCAGAAGCAATGATTCACTGACACAGTTCAGGCTTGCCTTGACTCACACTGCTTGCAATATCAACTACAGTCAGTCAGCCTGGTTTGTCCAAGAGGAAAAAAAAAATTCAATATGAAACAAAACTACTAGTACCTCTGTCCTCAACTAAAGTAACCAACCACCCATTAGTTGCAAAAGAATGTTAGTGATTCGATATTCATATTTTTTTTAAAAGTTATGTATTTCTGATGAGTAAGACTTCTCATCAATTTTAATGAGACATATACCACTAACATTTTTCATAACTCTGTGCTGTTAACAACTCATTTAAATAGTTAGTTCTACTTCTTGTTTTGGTGTAACCAGTTAGAGAAGTTTCCAACACATTTTACTTTTTCCATATTTAAAGAAAAAAAAGCCAAACTAAACAAGAACACTCATCTCCGAGCACACGACTACAGTAACACAGATTCCTCTTTTAGCAAGTTGAAATGTGGAGCAGGCCATTTCGAAAGTGATAAGATCTTGATTTGGAGGGTGTCTGAACAGATTCCTATTTATCTGTACCACTTCAGAAAACTGCATTCTCCCTGATTGCTATGCCTTGAAAATCAGTGCAAAGCCTGGCGATTTCAGAACAAACAGACTGAGAGAAAACATGACTAGAAACACATATTTCACCATATCCATCTTCTAATAACAATATTCCACCACCCCGAAACAATTACGTAAGACATTCAAACCTTCTAACTCATGAAATAACATTTAAGAAAAAAGACCTGAGCTTACCAACTGTGAGAAAATTCAGTGGTCAAAACAAGAACAAATTCAGAAAACATTCAGACTATCTTTGCCCTCTCAAAGAAAAAAAAGGTAACGCTACACACCTTTAATTTAAAGAACTACATAAATCCTTTCCAAAACAGGATGCATAGCTTTAGAGTCAGTTATGGAGATGTATCGAGCAACGTGCATACAAATTACTATAGGTACTACAAGCAGAAACACCTCCCAAGTGATGGAGGCAAGTTACCGGGTTTGAATGCCCCTAAAGAAACTTAATTATGTTTACCCATGTTTGAACCTATTCCTGCACAAGCTAGGGTTCCACATTTACCAAAAAGGGTAATTACTGGTCTTAGATTAAAAATAAATAACTCCAGTAACAAAATCGTTATTCTGATGAACTGGAGAAATCCTGTTCATAATTCATGTATGAGTTCATGGTTTGCTTGACTTTTTTTGGAAGTCGGCTTTTTCTTGGATATCATGATTTTCATGGTCAGAAACAAAATGTAATCACCCAAGGATGACTGCGACAACTGCATTAGCTGAAGATGGCAAGCTGAAACTCTCTGTCATACATTTTTGTATCCGAAAAGCAGACAAGGAAAACAATGTCGCAGAGAGAAGCAGATGGCCAATGAGTTATCACTCTCCGTCTGATGACTTATGTGGGCCGAACTTGTTTATTTACTCACATTTTTGCAAAAAAGAAACTTTCCTTATGTTAGTGGCAGCTACATTATATATTATGTATATATTAAATACATAGTACATACAGCTACCTACACACAACATCAAGGGTTCAGGTATGTACCCTCAAATTACGTTGTGTTCTCCTACAATGACAAAAGTCACAGTTGACCCTTCTCACGGCCAGGGAGTTAAGTAACTGGTATGTCTAACACTGCAGCTCAAGAAAGGGTTACAGGGGATCACAGACTTACAGCTGCCCTGCTCACTGGCTTGGGTACAGGACAGAAGTCGCTCAGGTCCTCCAGGGAAGTGAGCCTGTAATTACTGGCTGTACCCTTTACACCATCCAGGAACTGCTCCCACTCCCTGTTCACTACCCCCTGTGGATGCAACCCTGGTGCTAACCCTGTATGATGCATGATGAAACCACAGTCATGTGGTAGGGAAGCAAAAAACACTGTTTGTGTATCAAGCGAGCCCTGCCATATGAACCATTCTTGAAAATACAGATTCTTCTTAGATCATCTCACCCCCTCTTTAGGATTGTTCTCATTATCTTCTCTTTAATTCTTCTCATTATCTTCTGGGCATGGAAAAATAATGCAGCCATTCTAAGCCCATAAAATCCAATTATGTGTAAATACAGTGTTGGGA
The DNA here is from genome assembly GCF_947461875.1 of Haliaeetus albicilla. Lineage (NCBI taxonomy): Eukaryota > Metazoa > Chordata > Aves > Accipitriformes > Accipitridae > Haliaeetus > Haliaeetus albicilla. The sequence goes on along the minus strand of NC_091483.1, from coordinate 48,574,849 downwards.
AAAGAATTAAAATATTTCAACTGACAAATTAGCTGCTGAAAATCAGGAAAGGTGTGACCGTCTAAGTCCCCGACAATCATCAGAAAGTATTTTCTGTCTGCAGTTACAGTAATGCTACTGCCCTCAGCTATGGTTAATAACCAGCCTTTCAATTGTAAAGGCCATTGGCAACCACTTCCTAGCCCATGTTTTCCAGACAAAGAACTTTTACGTTATTTTCCCACTAGCAAAAGTTTCACTGTCTTCTTGTACTGCAACTAAAGTGAGTAAAGGATTAAAAGCAGTCAGTGCATTTTACGTACTAGCAAGAGTCCTAAAAGTAGAGCAAGACATTTTTCAGTAGATTCTTTGAATTACCAGGATGTAAATGTGATACAGGATATGCTTATCTGTGCCCTCACAGGCCGCTTTGTGCTGAAAAGATCCATGCAGGATGGCTGCATGGATCAGCTGGTTACAGATCACATTTTCACATCCATAGTTATATATTACCGTGGGGTTGGACAGGGGAGCCTCTCTGAATAAATTAGAGCTCCAAACAACTCCTCTTGCAATAAATACCCTTGCAGTCCTGAGGACTTCAGCAGGACTGTGGGTACAGCAGATCCCACAGCAGCAGTCCAGAGACTGAAGCCCGGAAGAAGGAAGCAGGTACAGCGTGGGAAAGCCAGGCTCCAAGCAGGAACACTCACATCTGACCCATCAACATCTGGTGCAAGACAGCCCGGTGCTCTATGTGGTGCAGCATCTGAGTCTTTGTGCCAGTGTAGAGAAGTCTACCCCCATCCCTCCACCCACTCCGTGGTGTAGGAAGTGTTACACAGACAGACTCATGAACACCATCTGCTTCGCTGTAGCGTTTGACTCCCTTCCTCCAGCATGTAATAGTCTGAGATGGCCGAAGTGCACTAATACAATCCTACATTTTCTATTTCTATATGTCGTGAAGGAAAAACAAAGTAAAAATGTACTTTTCATCTCCCACAACATTGCTCTTACTTTTCCAACTGAATTTGCTTGCACTGTTTCCTTAAAAAAAAAGGGGGGGGGGGGGGGGGAGAAATTCTATGGAAGCATGAAGTTTTACTAGAAGAAACTCTTATTTCAATAAAAATTAACAGGCATAAATATGCGCAATACTGACAACTGTACAGGAACATAAAGTCTACCGAGGAAACAACTTCTTTTTTCATGGCATCTTTATTCATTCTACTGTGAAGAAAGAACACTAAATTTCATACATTAATGCAAATACAGTGAAAACTTCAATCCAGACCAGGAAAAAACCCTTCTTTCTAAATATGTGAAGTCACTACCCATCTTCTTCCTATTCACATCCACATTTTAAAATGAAAAGAAAAAAAAAATTTCCAAGTACTTGAGTTGTCATGTCAGTGGGGTTTATTAATCCCACACGACAGTATGGTCTATTAATTATAGAATATATTAGTTACAGCATTTCTGTAGCTTGGAATACAAGTAACTGAAATAGCCTCCCTGTGCTCTGGGAGATATGGCAGCTAGTTAGATAGAGGCACACAATATAGTACTCTCTGTTTTTAAAAGCTGTCCAGTGATTTCACTTGCCTCATCTTTCATAGTGAAAAGGATGATGTTTTTAAATCTATTTTTCACAGAAGCCCAAAGTCCCATGACTGCAAATGTGGCCAGTTGGCTCTCATTGGGCTTCAGCATCCTGGGAAAAAACAGGGAGAAAATAAGTTCCCAGCAGGCTCCAACTGAGAGTCCTAAAGGGGAACACACCAGCATGCTGCTTGCTCTCCAGAGCATCCCAGGGAGCTCGCCCAGCACCACGCAGGGAGCAGCTAGAAACAGCACTCGCATCTCCTAGTGCCAGCCCTGCATCCTAACAAGACATCAAAAAGATGTTCCTCATGCATGTATTATCTGTGGGCTACATGTCAGCTTTCCCTAAAGTGACAAGCATAGATAGAAGGACAGGGTAGCTTTTGAGACATACAGATACAAATGATCCCAATCTTTCATTTATCTTTAATGCTAAACTATCTGTACAATGTCCCCTGAAAAAATAATTTGAAGGATTTTATTTTTTTTCTCAACTTTATGATAAAACAGTTTTGTTTGACATGGGGAAGAATGGCGTTGGAAAAAAGGAACATACTTTTAATGCAGCAGTGATTTAAGGCAGGAAGAATGAAGACTGCTCACAGGGCTCATTACCACACCAAAACCTTTCACCTGTTAGAGGAAGCCCCACAAGCCCCAGGCTCAAGCTGCGATCAGCTTACATCTGAAAACTTGTTCTGCCCTACCTCAGCCCAGTTCCCGGCAGGCATGCCTGCGTGCCTCTAGACCATCCCACCAGTCCCACCACTGGCACCTTCTGCTCCGAGCTAGAAAGAAGGGGAAAGCAGAAGGATTTGAAATACTGATGCTTATCTGAAACATATGCAAATAAGCAAAAGGGCCAACTCCAAGCAAGGGGGTTGTTTCTGATTCTCATAAGGCAGCAGTTGTCAAACTAAGAAAAATATGAAACTGTTAAATGAAACGCAAAAGGATGACACAGTTTGACACTTACTGAGTATTTGCATGTGGACAGGACTGGCTTGTTTGGGATGATTAAAGCAATGCAGATCAAACCTCGGAGCACGTACTTCTGAGCGCGCTCCCAAGCCCAGGCAGGCCAGCCGGCCGCAGCAAAACCCAGCCAAGGGAAAAGCTGTTCCTCCAGAGGCTGGCAAAAATATGGCACGCACCACCCAACAGAAGCTAGTGCCTGCTTGCTCCGGGCATCCACAGCATCTTGGTACCCCCTGGCATTTCCACACCCTGCTCTGCACCCAGCTCTCCCTGGCAGATGCAGGGAAGACGAGCCCTGCTCGGGCAGGGGAACATCCCACCAGCAGGCTGGTGCGCCTCATCTTCCTGCACAAAGCCCTGCATGAGCTGCAGCCACGATGAGATGGGCTCCCCCCGCTCAGTAAAACCCGTCAGTGCCAGGTGGGGAAGATTACATGGCAACTAACTGAAAGACTCCCTTCAAAGACATGCCTTTGATGCCGGTGATACTCTGCTGGACAGAGATGCAGCAAGTGCGGGACGTGCAGCTGTAATTCCCTGCCGGAACCGGCTGCCCTTCCACTAGGAGACAAGACTGGACTTAGTACTGTGGCCACAGGACTCCTGCAATGAACGCACATTTATTTAGTCCAGAATTCTACATTTTGGTCATTTGAATAGCAGATAGCATTTGTAACCTGCTCAAATACCTTGATGCTCAGGATAAGACATTAAAGAAAGCAACTATTCAACTTACTATTCTAACATCCTGCAAATTGGAGATCTATTAGGGCAATTGACAGAATACGGGAGGTCAGGGGGAGGAAATACATCGCAATGATTCAGTTCATACCATTTTAGTCAGCTATTCAACAAAAAAAAAATATGAGAAGGTAGCATTTGAAAACATCTAGAGAAACACATTCTTAAATGAGGCTTGAAAGCCATCTGAATAAATACAGCAGAAATCTTCCACGGGCGTGGGTTTATAACTATGATTTATATTCTGATAGCCAAGCAATGAATGCAGTTCATCAGGCACCTGAAACTGCTTTACATTTATGATTCATTTGCACAAGAACTGCTTTCAACAGCTTCATTTTTTTTTAATTTGAATTAGAAGACCATTAAAACAGAAGGCACCAGTAATCCTCAATACACATCTAGCCCAATATTCAGCCTCCTAAAGAGGTCAGCAGTGCACAGCCTGGGAAGAATAAGGCAGCATTCATACCTCCCCCTAATAATCTCTGTGTCTCCCCCCATTTTCAGCTCAAGGGATTTGCTGTGCCTGCTGTGATTCCTCTATTGAGTAGCCTCCGTGAGACCTCTCTGCCAAAGGCTTGCCCTGTCTCCCCATCAGACTATGTAAACTTGCACCCACAGCATCATCCAGCCAGAAGTCCTGCAGGTTACTCCCTCTGGCATGAAGAATCACCTCCTCTTTCTTTTGAGCCCAGCTCCCTTCACTTTTATTTCCCCAAAAAAGTATTTTGGCTATGACAAGCAGTACCTAGATGAGCAACAATTTTAAGGTGTATCACATGATGCATTATGGCTAGAAGCTGAAGCATCATGTCATTGCACCTTATGATTATGTTGTCTTTATATACTAGCACAGATTTATCCAGCATTATTGACCTTGCCTGATTTGATGGGATAGTGGCTACTGGGAACTTCAAACAGTCTTATTTCTTGAGGATAGCATCGCTCTCAATACAGAAAGAATCCAGCAGTGGCATTATTGAATACTGGAATTTATAACCAAGGCTGCATGCACAAACATGCATGACAAAGGCTGACCACAATATGCTCTTTCTTTGGTGAATAAACAGTTCACCTCCTCATCTCTTACTGTGAAGAATGTTTTCACCCCTGATGCATTGTATTTAAATACAATGAACTCTTGCCTTATTTTAATTTATTTTTGAACCAGGCAAGTTGAATGTACTCAAGAGATGGTAGTGATATAAACTACTTTTTAGTGTACAGTTATGAAACTTGTAATGAACCATCCCACACTTTTTATATCAGAAATATATATATAGAAATATATAGCTTCCAGAAAAGTTATTTTAGATTTTTTTTCTATTGAAAAGTGGTTATAGCACTGTGCAAAATATCCTGCCTGTAGAAATCATCAATATACTTCAGTCTCCAATCTTGCAGTGGTTGCTCTAAGTTGGCAAATTCTTCAAACTCTAGCCCTATTTTTCTAGTTCACCTACGTCATCACTGCAGGATGAGGGATCTGTCTAGGTCTTCCCCAGTTTCATCACGATTGTGCCTGGAAACTTATGAGGAGTCATAGTAACAAGGATAACTGCAGATGAGCTAAGAAAATAACATTTGATTTTTTTTTCAAAATATGTAAAACTGCTGACAGACTGCCCTTGGATGGGCCATCTCTCTAGATTTTATGAAGACACAATGGAAAGAATCTGAGAAAGGCACACAAAAAAGTACTAGATGGTAACTAAAACATACAAGAAGTATTCTTAAGGCAGCTGTCTGGGTAATGAAGAAAAAAATGCAGAATTTTGCTGTACTTTAAAAGCTAAGCACCATGTAGTGCCCTCTGCTGCATACAGAGGTAATAGCGAAGCACCACTGAACAATGACATCATTCGATATTAAACAACAGGATATGTTGTATGTATGACAAATATTTATTTCCTTAATTACGCTTGTTTTCTAAAAAAACTGACAAATTATGCAAACATCTTCAGTACCAGCTCAGAGCAGATGTATTTTACACTCTCTCTTTCCATCTAGTATCCTGTGTTCTGTCTGCAAGCAAGCTGTCAACTTGACTCCCACATGTACATAGTGGGAAATTCAGGCTGAGAGTGAGCCGAGACGCTGGGCGGCTGGGTGGGGGGAGCGTACAGCACCCTCAGCATGAGATTTAATCACGAGACACTCATGATGGCTAAACAGCTCAGTGGGACATGGTCTACACACTGCCCTTGCTGCGCCTCCTAAACTCAAGTGAGCTGGAAGCGCCCATCTCTCCCTACCCTCAGCTAAAAGAAACAAGACAAACAAACATAAGGGAAGGTCAAACCTCTAATGTAATTTTCAACTTCCAAATAAATGTGCATTAACAGTCTATAAAAGGTCCTTCACGCACAACATGAAAGAGGTAAACACAGACTGGAGGAACCGTGAGCCTGAAGAGGATTTATTGATTGTCAGACAGCACTGAGGAGGTCTCCTAATATGGAATACGAATATTTAATCCGATTCTGAAATCTTATCTGCTGTCTTTAAGAAGATTAACAGAAACTCTCTTGCAGCAGACTATGAATTCTGATCCATTTCATGAACTAGGAATATTTTCCAGAAACAAAGCTTGTGCATTTTAACTAGTTTATTAGCATTCTACTCAAAATCAAATTCAACAAAGTTGATCAAGACTAAAACCTCTTCAAGGAAGTTAGGTCATTAAAAAAAATGTTATTTGCATGCAGACATGCTGCATGAAATAGGCATGTCACACACATGCACAGACATGAAAATGCAAGGTATCTTATTTTACATGAGACATGAAACATTCAAGGTCTCCACACTGTTCTTGAACAAAAAACTGGCATGAAGATGTTATGGTAGAAAAAAGTTTTCCCAAACTGATAATCTCTGCTCTAACCTGAAATGAAAGGAGATACTCCAGAGAAGAGGGAAGAATTCATACATACATCCTTTTTTCTGTCTTACACAGACCAAGTACAAGGCAGACAGCTAGTATCATCGCTGTGCTTGGTTCTGCCGTAGGAATCTATGTAACTGGCCAAGTTTCAGGCTTCTCCTTCATTTTTCCTTTAAATAAAGTGACAAGGAAAAAGAAGTACAGCCAGCCAGCTTGCTGTGGCTGGCTTCCCTCCCCCGGTGGAAAGCGAGGGAGCCGTCCTTCCCATTTCTTTCATTTCTGCCATAAGCCAAGCTGGCAATATGCCAGATAGCCCAGTCCTAAATTTTCCATATGTTTTTTCCTAGAAATCTGTGGGCTTCAGTAGGGTCTATCTGAAATATGAAGAGCATGGTAGGCACTACAGTGGAGGAGGGGGAAGACCTCTGCCATCTCTCCCTCCTATGAGTTCCCCCTGATGATCCAAAGTGAGATGAGCTGCTCGGGCCTCTGCTCCATGGTCACGAGCCACCCCAGCCAGCTCATCCTGCAGCTGTGCTGAACGCACAGCACCTCTGCTGGGCTACAGCAATAACGCGACAGCGATGCCAAATATCCATTTAAAGCAGGGCTGAGAAGCATCACACATCAGACAACCCTCAAGCATTTGGCAGGTCTGCTTTAGATCTGTGTTGGCTGGTTGAATTCAGCCTGTTCCTGTTTAAAACGAGCTAACCCGCATGTCATCACTAAGTAGGGCTTCAGCTGGGAGCGGCCAGTAGCATATATACCAACACCCCTGCTTTTTTCTCAATAGTCAATTTGTAATGAAGCTACCAGGCATCAGCTGAACATTATCTCTGTGCTATTAGCCCCAGGGCTTTTACCTGAGATGTAAAAACAGTCAAATAACCTTGCATTTGTCATGAGCAGAGTATGCACATGGTTGCAGCACCTCACATAACTCAGTCTGAGCCTTTAATCTAGGCAAAACCTTGATCCAAGGGCAACCCAAATCAGTCTTCAAGTACAGCGCTGCGTGGGCTTCTGCTTGCTACAGGAGAAGGTAATGTAATGCACCACTTGTACATGCGAATGCCTGCATCTTTCCTGTAGTCAACGAGAAATTTTAATTATATTTTCATGATGAAAAAGTCCAAAGGACTTTGCTCTTTTAAAGCTCTATGTTAATTCCTTATATTATCTAGAGCAGAAATACCTCGCTTTCACACAGAATGGTACAGGATCCCTGAAACACAGGCCCGTTGCCTCCCGAGTCCACAGGAACCCCACACACGAGAACCATCCTCTTCAGCAGGGCACAACGACCACTTCACAACCATATCTTTGCACATAATGACAGTCACGAAACGAGTCTCCCGTACAGCAGAAAGACAAGTGTTTAACAAGGATCCTTGTGTAATTTCAGGCAAAGCATATTAGTTTCCAGCTCTCCCTGTATCTTCTTACAAAGACACCCAGTTGGTGAGAAGATGTATGAACACCTGAGGCGATGCAATAATGCCACAAGTGCATTGCCATAGGACACCCTTCCTAGTACAACAGCCCAGATTCAAGTGGCCCTCGCTGTATTTTCCCCTCATACACCCACTATGTAGCTAGTATGAAGCAGAAGTCCTGGGGAAGAACATGGTATGTGGTCACATATTCTCTCCTGCTCTCAGCTGTCAAATGACAACAGTAACACATCCTTCCCCAAAGGGCTTCTGTGATCACAGAGACAGAAAACTGTCATATATGTTCTGGTACAGAGATAGCAAGGTCCATACACATAACCCAAAACTTTGTCCATCATAACCCAGAGGCAGGAAAGTGTCAAAACTTAAGGTTGTACCAGAAATTATAATCTGCCGTTTCTTAAGCCGAGAGCTTCAGAGCTTTTAACTTTAGGTTTCAGCACATAAGTTCCTAAGGTATCTTAAGGTAAACAGAAAGGCTGCTAACTACATGCATATGCATACCCTACACTATATGTGTACAACCCTAAATATCTGCTTTCTTACATTGTGAAAAGCCATTATTCCAGAACACACTGCCCTGATGGGCCTCATTACTGAAGGCTAATCTCATGTTGCCGCTACCGCTGCTGCCACCAAGAGTACTTTGTGCCAAGTTTACAGACTTTAAAAGTTATTCTTTCTTCTTTTTTTTTTTTCATTTTAAGCCAAACCACTAATGTTCTGTGTAATATACTCAGTAATATACATGCAGAATACTTGTTGGCACCAGCAGCTACTTACATGACACTCATCAAAAACTTAAACTGTACCAAAAAAATCTTCACATTAGACAGGTTACATTGGACGTTGCCTGTTGGACTTGATCCCGAACTTCAGCACACATGTTCTCCTCTTGAGCAACATCAGATGATAGGGAAAGGCTGTGGTTACTCTGGGAGGAAGCAGGAACAAGGGAGAGATGCAACCCCAGCACTAAATGCAGGGCCTGGAGGGTGCTCCTGGGCAACTCCCAACTGGAAGATGAGAGAGTCCTTTATCACCTGGTGCCCTTCAGCAAGGTACTTGGGGTATATGCTGGATGCTGGGAAGCCCTCCTTTGTCTCGCAGTTTCCGAGGCAATCCCAGAGCTGTTCTGGCTGCTGTTGCTTTGAAGGCTGTGTGGTCAGAGTACGTATTTTCTGGCATGCCTAAAGTTTTCTCAAGGGATGTAGGCCATGGTAAGAAAATTTTCACTTTCTAGCTCTCTCTTGGTAAGAGCAGAACTTCCCGAGTCAAAGAAGAGATGCTCCCCTAAGCCAAAGGCAAGTTATATGCTGCTGCAAACAAAACCAGTTTTAGAGTTCCTCACCCCCACCCCCTGCTTCCCCTAAAAATAAGGGAAAAAAACCCCAAACTTTCGTAACACAGTACATTTGGTGGCCTAAATATGGGTGTTACCAGATTCCCCCCTGACGCAAAGAGGTCAGAATTTGAGAAGGTGAGAAAATGACTTAAGCTTCTCTAAGAAAAATTGACCTGGAATAATTAACCTGAGAACAGCACCAGGACAATGTCCCAGAAAGCTCATTTCCAAGACAAGTTTCTACTGGAAAAGTTTAGCAGTTCAGGACTGCCGAGAGTAAGTTCTCACATTTACACCTGACACAATGAATTCATTTGGACACGCAGTGCTCTCAGAACCCATCTGAAGAAACAACTTATTTTTGCTACCACGTTCTTACATCATTTCCTAACCTCCTTATACACACGCTAGGAGTAACACGCCACCATATCCAGTACTACTGGCATCTGCCTCCAGTACAGAGAAAGGAAAACTTTGTTCCGCAGTTGCAAAACCATTGAGTTTCTTTGAGAAACATCCTTGTCTGCCAGGATGCTGCCTGCTTCTCACACTGACACCTAATTACCATACACCACTCCTGATTGTCTTTACAAGTTTTGATACACTTAAAAATGCTTTCTTCAACTATAATCACTGTTTTTAACACTTTTTTTCTCAACTGTGATAAGCAAAACACCATACTGTGTTCTGTCCTTCAATAGAATTGCCTACACAGCTACTTTTGACCTATGAGTGCTTGTTCTCCCTCCCAATTTTCTCTGCAAATCCCTCCACACAAGACAAACTTAGATAACTTGATTTTATTTTTTTTTATTAGCCATCTGCTGGACCTGTATTAGTGCAGATAAACACATGAAAAAGTTACAAACTGAAGAAAGAGAAGCATATAAATGGGCTTTCACTAACCTTTTGCCAGGGTGGGGAAGCTGAAATGGCCTGCGAAGGTTGAGCCAAAGGGGACCAAACCAGGCAGCAAATTTGCTCCTGTCAGCTGGTGAGCAAGTGAGCAAGCAGGGAGAGCTGGTGGCTGGGAGGGGAGGAGAAGCTCACCAGGGCAGATGAGTGGTTAGCTACTAAATTAGAGAATAAGCAGCTAGGAATTGCAAATAACTGTACGCCGTCTGGGAAGTGGAGAGGAAGAGATTTTCTGCCAAACCACCCTGAACTGTCAAACATCTGCATTTTTCACTCTGCAAGGGTCTCTGCCCCCACCCTCCTCGCCCCCCTCCGCCAGCCTTCCCTGTCTGCCAGCAGAAGGCTTGTCCACAGCACCTGCAGACCAGAGCTTTTCACTGGGAACACCAGCTCGGTTAGCAGGAAAGCGCAGGGAGCTGGCATGTGTGCACACACCTGGAAAAGAGTGCTTGAGAGCCACAATCGCTCCTGGGCACCACTCGCTCCTGCAAACCTTCCTCTGCTGGGAGTGCTCTCTGCACCAGCTTCAAGTCTTTTGATGGTCAAGGTAGTTGCAATGTTGCTAAAAAGCTGAGATTGCTGAAGCTGCTTTGATGGCCCAAGAAGGTCTCCAAAAGCCTGAAGCAAGGGAGACGTGATTAGTCTCCATAATAAAATTTCCAAATACTCCTCTAGTGAGGAAAAGCCAATGAACAAAGAGCAAACCACAACCTCTGACCTACACCTTTGCTACCCAGTTTTCTGTTAGAACATACCTCTGTTGACTGTAACACCCTAAAATTTATAATTATGAAGCTGAATGCATTTTCATTGTGGATGGATGGTTGTGGGTGAAGTAACTTTTAAAAGCAAAATTACTAGAGACCTTTCACAACCAGAATCTCAGATGTCATTTGAAAAGCCAAGAGGATTCAGATTGAGATTCAAACCTAATCAGGATTGTGCTGAAGCCAAAAGAGCAAAGACCTTAATTTTCCAGTCAACCCTCATATAGGAGAAGAGATCATGGGGGTTGCCAGTGGGGACAACAAACTCCTCATAGTTCTCAAAACATTTCTGGTTTAATATATCTGAAATCTTTTGAGAATAATCAGCTATTATTTATAGCATTTTTGACCAAAATCTTGCAGGATGTGCTCACAAGATTTCAGTGTCACTGAGGCAGATTAATCATGGTCTAACCCCCAGCCCACATGAAAATAATACTTCCTCATACCATCTCTGAGTAAAATTAATAGCCTTGCAGCACTCCATTCTATTTTAACTGCTCTTCTTGTTCACATTTCCACTCATAGAAGTAATACTTAATCCTCTTTTTCAGCTGACTCTTTCTGCCTTGTTTTCTGTAATCATCATTTACCTCAACATTTATTACAAGGGAACGGGTCATAGCATCACCATGCCTCACTGCCTTCTCCAGCAGCATCCTCTGCCCTGCATTGTACATGAACCCTTACTTAGTGGTTAGCATTAAGCTTCCATATTAGCGACTAGCCTATAGCTCTGAGAGCCTTCAGTGCCTTGCCCAGGTTTAGCAAATAATTACATCTTTCATGTTTCTGTTTTAGTTGATCCTGAGACTCAAGTTCTTTTCTCCTAGCAGAAATGCAAATGCATATTAAAGTAAAATGCATCTTTTCCATTACAATTTCTAGTTGTGCAGTCTTCTACCAGTGGGTTCCACGCAATTCTGTTTCCTGGGCTCTTTGTGGCTGACATTTCTCTTCAGAAACCTATAGTTCTATAGCACGGGAACACCAAATTCATTTATACACCCCTCTTAGACTTTTTGATGGCAGAATATTGCGCACAGTCTGGCACACCTTCAGTCTGCAGCACATCTATTCTGCAGATATTAAGGGGGACTTTGCTTTCCAGTCCAGTCAAACCAACACATTTAAATGGGTAAAGGAAAGGGAAAAATAAAGGGGGGGGGGGGGGGGAAGAGGCATAGTTCTATAACATAATTGCATACTTATAAATAGCATGCTTTCCATGTGTGTCACATATCAAATAGCTTAATGACAACTGATAACTGGCTGATTTCTGCAATCTGCCATCAGCTGCTATTTTCAAGAGAACACGAGCTATTCCTAATACTGCAGTACAACTCCACTTAGTTGTGTAGGAAGCTTACATTTTTCAACCAGATGGCAGGTATATACTATTTTAACCAAAATCCTGTTTTAAGAACAGCGGTCGATATAATGACAGTGCTTGACAAGCCAAGAGGCATACGAAAGTAGATAACTACATAATACCATTTAGTATTGCCCTTTAAAAAAATAACATACTTATGAACAGCAACAGATGGGCCAGGCAATCAGGCTGCATGACCTCATTTATTGGGAAAAAAAAGTGGTTTGTTTGTTTTTTTAATTAAACTTCAGCCTTTATTTCCAAAATATACTTTGTAAAACTTGGATGTGATTTTTCTCATGCGTGTATTACGCCATAAAAGCCTCTGCTCCCTGAGTGAAGCAGGGATAAGAGCTGTTCAGCTGCATTATAGTGTGATTAATCCACACAACTGCATTAACACCCAATAGATGGAAAAAGCCACCTCTAGAATACAGGGTTTGATATGATACAAATAACTTGTTAAAGATCTCTGTCATTAGAGCAATGTCTACCAATTAGCAAATAAATTATTTACACTGGCAGTTCTGTTGCAGCAGAAGACATTATCCTGTTCTGTTTTGCTGCCATCTCTTAAATAGCAACAGCAAACAGTAGCTGTGAAATCCAGTTTACATCTCACAGGAGCAAAATAACTCCAGCGTCTTAATAGGCAGGAATTCAGAATTCCCTTAGCCTGGACACATTTCTCTTCTTTCCCTGCCCTGGTAACAAACATCAGCCCCTTTTCAGATCTGACCCACTGCAGCCTCATATTGCTGCCTCCACCACAGGACATGGTTTGCCCCTCTGTACTTACATTACGTCTGGGGTCCTCTCTTCAAATACCAATGGAGAATCAAGAGGAGAAGTAGACTCTGCGTGACCAAGCAGCACACTGAAGCACCCCAGGTGATCACCACGGTTTCTCCTCTCTCCCGTGTCAGAGACCTCCCTTGTATTCAAAGCTAATTCGAGTAGAGAAGATCCGATGTCCTACCAGTCAAACACACTGAGCCTTTAGATCCTCTAAGGCCCTGCCAAAGCATTTAGGAGTAACTGTCTGTATATTTACTTTTGCCTTTTTTTGGATGTATGCCTATGTGAGAAGGAAGCAAACTCTCTTTATATTTCACACCCATTCACACTGCATTTTTTTCAGGGTGTTGCTAAAAGAAAAAAAAAAATCCCAAGCTAGTTCAGCTCCAAATGGCCAACCACACAATCATTTCTTTTCCTCTGGTTATACCGACTGAGTTATTTTCCCACACGCTCCTGATGTGGTGAATGACTTGTCTGAGCAAGCAAGATAATGCTTTAGGCAGCAGATTAGAAAATGCAAATGCACAGGGAGTCCAACAGGCACCTCCTGGGCTGCGTCCTGCCTGGCGAGGCTTGGCTTTCCATCCCCAGCTGAGGCTTCGGGAGGTGCCCACCTCTCTGAAGGCTTATGCTGGGCATCTCAGGCACCGAGTGAGGTGCTGCAACATCCCCATGCCCCAACCCTGTGTCTGAAGCCAAATGGCGAGAATGACTTCTGCCAAAGGCAGACACCAAGGCTCAGCCCTGCTATTAACTGCAGTAACAGCTACCACGTCACCAATCCAGGGCAAACTATTTCAGCCAGGACAGATTTATAGCCTACCGGGGAGAAAGGAGGACAGCCCAGGAGCACCACAGTCCCTACTCCATCACTTAGATGTGACTGGCAAAAAGGCCAGGGAGAACCAGGGACAGAAGGGGTTGGACTGGTTCTTGCCCCCCTCTCGGCAGGATGGCTTTGTTTGCCCCACACCTGCCCCCAAAAGAGGACAAAGCAGGTCCTCATCCCTCACATCCACCTCTTCATGGCAGGGAGCGCCATGTAGAAGTGTCCCAGGCTTGTGGGGTCATTGCTTACACTGCCTCCTAAACAAAAAGGGTCTCAGGAACATCTTCTACAGAGCGAGAGAATGACGGCACATATTTACCTCTGACCACCTCTGACTGCTCTATGTGCCAGGTGTAATGAGCAGCAAATTAACAGCAAATTACCAAGAGTGTCCTGGAACAGGTTTCCCAGCAGGGCTGTGCTATCCACGTCCCTGGAGGCTTTCAAAGACCTGGCTGGATCAAGCCCTGAGCAACCTGGTCTGATCTCACAGCTGTCCCTGCCCTGAGCGGGAGGTTGGACCAGAGACCTCCTGAGGTCTCTTCCTACCTGACTTCTCCTGGGATCCTCTTCTGTTTGACCTTCTCACTCAAACCAGAGCGCTGCTGACCATTTACTATCCAGGCCAGCAAGTCCTCAGAAGCCCAACACCCTTGCAAGGATTTTGGGGCCAATTCACTACAAAGGCAGAGTGAGGTACCCTCTTCCAGCCAGGAAGGTCTCCGGAGCAAGGTTATCCTAGTGGCCCCACTGAAGAGCTCCTAACACATACAGGGTTGGGAGTCAAGAAGTGCAGAGATAAACAATGTCTCAGGTATAAAGAAGGATTTTCTAGATTTCTCTGCAAGCTTTTACTTTTAGCAGTAAGATTTTACTGCTCATCTTACTTTTTTCGCATTGAAAGAAAACCCGTATGGATCTAGCAAGAATAAAGACATCGCTTTTTTAGTATTTAGAATAACTGAAAATTTGTGTCACATTAAAATCTTAACTGGAATCAGGAGTGAATTTTACAAGTGGCAATAATGAAACAATGCTGAGAAGGAGCACCCTGACACCTCTTTTCACAGGCTCTTCACTTGAAATTGCAATTATAGTGATCTAGGTACAAAGACAATTCTGACATTTAAAAAAAAAAAAAAGTTGTTGTAAGAAAAGAAAATGCTGTTTTTCAGTTTGTGGGGAGATCCTGAATCACAGGTATGCCTGAACCATGGAGTACACTCCAGCGCTTGGCAGGATGGGTCTGTCAGCTGCACCGCACAGTCCTTCCCAGGCTACCGGCTCATGCGGTACTTGAGGGCATGGTGGAGATGCCTGGGGCCACGTCCCACCGCCCAGCAGTGCAGAGTGGCATGATATCTTCCCCTGGGCAGAAGCACAGTTGGGAGTGACGGCGAGGTAGGAACAAAAGCTAGTCCTGCTACAAAGACATCCCAAGGGTTGCAGCATCCCACAACGCCAAGTCAGTCTGGCTTCCTTCCACCTGACTCATGCCCACGTACCAATGCAGCTGGCACATGGCTGCGCAGGGAGGGAAGCCACGTTTCTGCCCTAAGGGAAAGCCTGATTCACGCTAAAAGGTGTACCAGTCTGGCTCTCAGGAGAGGTATCTGCCTGTTCTCGCTGACACCAAGGTTATTTAGCTCCCTCCCAGCGCCCAACCCAATAGTCTCAGCAGCTTGGGCACAGCATGCCTGAGCAGCAGTGGTCCTACGAGGGGCAGAGGGATTTAGGGACAGAGTGATGTACCTCAGATGTTCAAAGTCCCCAGATTCCATTTAAAGTTTCACAGCAGGAGAGGAAAGTGAAAAAGAGAAGAAGAAAAAATAAATTGAAAAAAATAAAATAAAATAGCTGTGTCCACAGAAACCTGAAATACATATAGACAGCAGCCCTGTTATCATTGCTGCAGCTTGTTTAAAGACAGTACTTTTCCACACTGCAGTCACATTTCCAGTTCCTTCACAGACCTACCTGGAGGGACCAAATAATTTGCATCTATCTTTTCCCAACATTCCACATATTATTTGCATTTATCGTGAAAGGGTGGAGAATAGTAGTGCTCAGTGCAAGAAATAAATACATTTAAAAAACAAATCAGTCAGCGCTGCCAGTCAGACAGATGCAAAAGTTGACAAAATACAGCCTTTCATTATTTTTTCATTCCAACCAATGCACAAAATACATGAAATATAAAAGAGTGCCTCACAGAGATTTTTTCCAGCTGAATGGAACTTTGACAGTCAAGAACACTGCATTTTTCACATAATAAAATGTGATTTTCCATCAATTGTACCAGTAATGAAAATGTAGCATATAGCACAATCCCTTGAAAGCCAAGAAGTCGAAGCCAAGGGTGAGGCTGAAAGTTGCAAAACAGGGAGCCTCAAGGGAAGAGAAGCAGGGGATAGAGGAGAACTGGTCCTCCGCCATTCATTTACTTTTCTACCAATGACCCCCCCAAAAGGGCTCCCCCTCCTCCCGTTCCTGGTGTTCAATGGGAGGGGCAGCCAGAGCAAAACCATCCATCTGGTTCCCATCACAGCAAAGACTGCCTAGGCTAGCTCCTGCCAAAGCCTGTCATTAGCAATCAGCATGAGAGAGAGCATGAGAAAACACAGCACAGCTAAGACAACAAACCTAATACTTTTAATACGCTAATCATAACAACACTACTCAATTTTGTTCTTTATAAAAATATCATGGGAGTCAGATGGGTCATCCCGGTAGCCTCATTTTATCAGAGAAATTAATGTAACAGGCAATGCAAATGTTATTTTCTTCTGCCATGGTATATCCATCAGCACCTATTAGAAGCATCTACAGGAGTGAAATATGGCAAGGAAAGATAATTTGATTAAGCAGGTGCAAAACCTTGCTATCCATTAATATTCTTTGTCTCCTTTTAGCTACAGCATAATAGACATGGCATTTAAATCCTAATGCAGCTGCTATAATCCAAGATCTAGTATTTTATGAAAGCTTGGAGAGATGACCATCAAACTGACCACTTTCTCTTGCCACAGAAATTCAGCACAACCCTTCACACCTCCCCCAGCCTTGCCAGCCAGGCAGAGCAATGCCAGCATCTCCACAATTTCCACAAAGAAACTGCCCTTCCTGCATGTCATTCTTTAAGGTCTATTTTATCACTCTTTCATTTCAGGTGATCAGGAAAAAAACCCAACAAAACCTAAACCCACATCCAAGTGGTCTATAGTGATACCTCCCACAGCTGCTGCCATGGGGAGTGAAGACCTGCAGGGGTATTAGGACCTTGTACTGCTGGATGCTGCAGGCAGATGAAAGCAGCCCTGCCAGTTGGACTTTTCAGCCACAACTTTCCCCCCCCCTTGGGAATATAAGCACACACCCCTAATTACTAAATAAAAGTGTCTGTTAATTACCTATCCAAAGTAATTAAATCTGACTGGGGTCAAAAGTGATCTGCCAGTAGGGAACAGAGAGAGGCGGCAAGCCCTAATCCTTTGCTATTCTGCAAACCTGCCGCAAGCCTCAAACCAGACCCCGCAGGAGCTTATTCTCCTCCCTGCAGGCAACACAGACTCCTTGTTCACAGTGTTTGTCCAGCTCTCTGTGAGCCACATTTTCCCCCCATCACTTCAACAAGACCTGCCCCTGCTCCACTGGCTAAATCCCACCATCCTGGAAGAGCGCATCGGAGCGGATGAACACTTTGGGATCTCCAGGAGAGCAACCTGAGATCAGCTCTGCGTCACAATGCCTCCCTTGAGCTCCTTGCACCAGAGTAACAGCAACATCACAACTGACACTTGCATGGCAGCGATCAAAGCTACTGAGTTCCTTTAAAAAGACCTTCCCTCCCTCCAGTCCCCTCTACTGGGAGCAGGGGACGGAGATGGGAAATGGGGAAGAAACCTCCTTCGGGAAGAATTACCATGTCTCTGCCTAAGGATGACATGGCTCCAACTCCCTCAGGACTGTCCCCATGCACATCACTGTCACCTGGCTTGCCTCTCTCAAGCTTCCTCCTTTTGTTAGGCTGTTCCCACGCAGATCTAAGAATATCCTGAACAGATGAGTGAATACGAATAACAGCTCTTTCTTCCTCCTTTCAGGAAAATATTTCCCCATTTGTTTCTCTCATCTCCCTGCTGCGGTATTTAGCTCCAAACGTTAATGACCCATTTAAGAAGGGGAAAGCGTCTTCTAGGAATGACTTGCCCTGGGCTATTCCATAGGCTGTTCAGAAGTGAATCTCATCATTTATACCCTCTTCAGTTGAAGAGGAACATTCCCAGGACCAAAGGAAAGCACAGCTAGACACAGAGATGGAAAGGGAGGGGAGATTTTCTTTGTCTCAATCTCTCTCTCACATTTTGCTGTGTTTATTATCCCAGTGCTTTAGAAAGTAACCACCACTGGGAGATCAGAGCTGAGCCCCAGCCCAAGACTGCTCTGACTTGCTGCCAGATGATCAGCGAGAAGCCTTCCAAAATGTCTTTTTTCTTCCCCTTTGCGGGACAGGGACATTTATGTCTCAGCCCGCCATGCTGAAGCTAACGCAAGCTTCCGAAGGGCCAGACAGGCATCAGCGCCGCAGCCCGGGGTGGGACCCCAGGAGAGGGCAAGGAGGCAGCACCGCGGCAGGAACCTGGCCAATGCCAGTCCTTATCCCCGACCTGGCTGTGCTCCATCACACCTCCTGCCCTTCATTCCTGAGGTCTTGCCTTGACACTGCGCGCTCACCTGCGGGTTGGTAAAAGGCTGCGTGCTGGCCTGACTCCTTCAGGTTGTTCGCTGGATCCCAGGGACCGTTCCCCCTCCCAGGAACAAGGTGCGCAACCGTGGGACACAAGGAGGAACCAGCCATGGGACACTGCACGTCTGAGAGAGCTGGAAAGCAGGACGAGATGGAGAATGAGGACAGACAGCTCTGTGAAAAGCCGGAGGAGCAGCTTGGAAGGAAGAGATATGGTAGAAACAGAAGTTGGCCCCTAAAAAAGGAAAAAGAACAAAAAAAAAAAGGCTGCGGAAGAGCAACCCAGCTGCTGAAGACCAAGCAGTTAGGATGAGGGAAGAAACAACCAAGCTACTGCTGATGGATGGGAGTTCAATTTCTCTCCTAGATCTCCCATCATAAGAAGATGGAAAAGGCTGTGTCAAAACCCTCAGGAACCAGAGCTAGGAGAAATGTATCTTTCTTTTATCCCTTAAAAGTCATGGATCAAGAGGGCTTTGCCTCCCTTTCACCATTCTTCTCATCTCTAAAACATTTTCCTGCTGACTTTCCACTCTGTAAACTTTTCCTTTAAAATAGCAGAAGATACTGTGTTTAGGAAGCCAGCCTGTTGTTTAGACACAGTCGTTCAAACCTAAACAATATAAAGAGGAAAAAAAGCAGAGGGGAAGAAACAGGCAGATGGTGGTGAGCTGTGCAGACAGGCATTGCAGCCTGAGTGTTATTGCAACATGCTGAAGCACGGTTTGCCAGAACTTCTAACTCCCTAGTTTTTATAAGCTTAAAAATGCAAATACAAAGTCTCACTGTGAGACAGAAAGTTGGGAGCTCATGTTTCAGCTCAAAACTTCATTCCTAGTGCTGTTGTACTTAAGATTATAAAAA
The DNA here is from genome assembly GCF_947461875.1 of Haliaeetus albicilla. Taxonomy (NCBI): domain Eukaryota; kingdom Metazoa; phylum Chordata; class Aves; order Accipitriformes; family Accipitridae; genus Haliaeetus; species Haliaeetus albicilla. The sequence goes on along the minus strand of NC_091483.1, from coordinate 48,555,559 downwards.
TAATGCAGCTATATTGAAAAATCTGATTTGGTGTACCTCTAAACAAAACAAAAAAAAGACCAAAACCCACACATTTTGGAGAGGTAAAAAAGGGAGGAATAGTATAAAATGTGCTTTTCATCAGTTGTTTCTTTTGTTTGTTTGTTTTTAAGTGATTCCATACTTACCATTTTCACAAAAGTGTTCACCCAAAATTCAATAAAGCTTCTGAATGTGAAGGAGTACATCAGTACTGTTGGGTTACCCTACATTTGAAGAACAGCTTTGGACAGTTTTTAAATGCATTAAATGCTTGCTATTATCTAAACTATATACACTATACTTAACAGGATAGTGCCCAACAACTGTAGAAATACATCCAGGGATATTCACATAAGAAAGAAAAAGTATTTCCCTTCCCTTTCACTCTGAATTACTAAAAGCCTCAATGGGGCAGGCTGCAAGAAGAGGGCAAGCGCCAGCGACACCTTCCCCAAACATGCTGAGCATCCAGGCTGCACTCTCTGCGCCCTCCCCAGATCTCAGCTGCCATCCCTGCATCTCAAACTATGTCAGGGCAGCCGAGCTGTGAACTATCCTCATTAATGGTGAACTTCTTTGTTTTGATGAGGTAAATGAATAACTATGTTTGTACCCTAAGTGAACGATAAATCACCAAGGCATTTAGCCACTTAGCTTAGCGCTGTCAAATACACTCTGCAATGGCCAAACACAATCTGTATGATAAATTTATGCAGCTGAAGTTTTCAGACCACCAGTAATTTCTGCCTTAAAATCCTCACAACTGAGAAGAAAGATAAGAGAGACTGGGCAAAAAAGAAGAAAATAGGGAATAATATAAGTACCAGTGACCTAAAGTGGCACATATTTCCCAGAGAACGTGACATGCGGAGGCAGAATAAAATAATCTAGAGCTAAAAAGGCAAAGGTAATACTTTCAACTTTGTGTTTCCGCAATCTCGTGCTGTGTGTCACCAGAAAGACCAGTGCTCGGAGCAAATGGTGCAAAACATGGGATCTATTGAGGCTGAGTCGCAGATTAGATTTGGAAGGGGATCTGCCTTGTTCCCTCACTGGGTCAGGACATGCACCCATCACCACTGTTTCAGCTCGGCTCGACCCGTGTGGGGCTTGTCCGGGGGATCACCATGGGGGCCGGTGCCAACAATCCCACAAAAAACAGAGAGCCACGATGCATTGCCTCCCTCTTCCCTTCTGCTGAGAAGATTTTAACTTAAAACACACAAAAACCGGATCTGACTGCGAGTCCCCTTCTCCTCTGCCCACCCAGCAGTGCCATGGCTGTGCTAAGGGGAGCTGATGAACCTGCAGCCGCGCCATCCCTGCACCAACCCCGTGCCTGGAGGGGGCTCCAGCGGCAGCCCCCACCGCCTGGCCCCACACCCCCCAGCCCCACCGCCATGGCCAGGGTCTCCACGCCAGCACCCCTCTCCCCACCCACCCCAACAGCAGCAGCTCCACACGATTTCTGCTCCCTAAGCAGTGCCGCTCCCGACCGTCGCCTTCCCTGCGCCAGCGGCCCTGCGGCTTTTAACCAAACGCCAAGGATGTACGAGCTGTTGCCGATGGCTTTTTGAACTACGCGCATCATCCATAAACGCATTCGCAAGGCCCCCACGTGCTCCACAGACTTCACTTTCCAGAACTGGCGCCCGGAGTTGGTGAAAACACAACTGCAAAACCGTTAATCGGTGCTGGCGAGGATGCCGATCAACGCGCGGCTGCCACCCAAGCTACTGACACCGGCCCCGGGACCACTGGAGAACAGCTTTCTGCCACAGCCTGCTTGTCATGGGCTTGCCATCCCCCCCCACATGGATGGCCCAATGCCTGACCACTGGAAGAGGCACTGCAACAACTGGAGGGCCAGCGTGCTTGGGGTGAGCAGGCTCCAGCCCACACGGAAGACTTTATTTTATTTTTATTTGATTTACTTTTTCTTCCAGTTTCCTACAACAAAATCTGGATTTGCAACACGATCTCGGTAAAGTCATACAGTCTGTCAATGTTCACCCATCAATTTGGGAAAGGGGGATAATGGCAAGGCTGAAGGCTAGGATGACTTCAGGGCTGTATTTGCTGCATCACAGATAACCACCCCACTTGCCCTCCCAGTGCTCCCCCATGAGGATGCAATTAGGCAGGCAGAAGTCAATTGCTTATGGAAACATTTGCTGTGACAGACCTTCCCACTAACACCAAGTTCAGCACAATCAAGGTGCAGTCCCTTTTTACTCCCATTTAGATGTGGAATACTTAGAGGGACTGCAAGCTCAGGCCACGCTGCATTTCACTCACCTCCAAAGCCCATGTTTATGGGTAATGTCACTAAATAAGGTTGTTCAGGTGGGAAGGGACCTTGGGAAGTCTCCAGCCTCCTGCTCAAAGCAGGGCCAACCCTGACTTCACGTGAGGTTGCGCAGGGCTTGGTATAGTTGGGCCTTGAAAACCTCTGAGGACAGAGCTCCTAGAGCCCCCCTGAGCAATTTCTCAATGCTTAATTATCCTCATGGAGATTTTCTTTTTTGAATATTTTGTCAGAAAATCCCATTCCAGTTTGCAACCATTGTCCTTTGGAGCCTGGCTCCATCTTTTCATTAACTTCCCCATAGGTAGGGGCAGGCTGCTGTAAGGTCCCCCCCAAAGCCATCTCCTCCCCAGGCTGAACAAGCCCCTGTCCCTCAGCCTCTTCCATAGCATGTGCTCCAGGCCTCTGGCCATCAGAAAACCCAGCAATTTGACTGGTTTACGTGATGTGCTACTCATATTTTATAGAAACTAACACAAATGTGAAAATACATGTGTGAAGCCACAGGTCAAAGATTCAATAGTTCTCCAAAACAACAGCAACAAACTTACCAGCTATGCATTTGTTTAAAGGAAAGGCAGACAGTAGAGATCATCTGTGGTTTAAAAGAAGGGCAAGTCTCCTTCAAGGCAGCAGAGGGAACCTACTTACCATTTTTCACATGCCTTACTGTGAAATACACATGAATATACTTAACTTCTTGAAAACTTAATGCCTTCAATATGAGTCATGCTCCAAAATGCTAGCATGCTTTATACCAAAACTCTGATTCACATACCAAACAGGAGTATAATGATCATTTGATGCAGGTAAATTATTTGGAGCAAAACAGATGTCACTAGAAAAATACACGCTGCGGTCCAAGAGACTGTGCTCAGTGCCTAGCGCTTGGGGAGAACTGGAAGAATGATTAGCACCTTCATATACATTGATGGGAATGGCAGTAATTAAATATTATGAGGCCTGAATAAAACTCCCAGGTGAAGCAAGGACAGGAGGCATATCTGGCCATCCTGGCAGGTTACTCTGGCAGCAGCCCTCCTCCTCTGCTACAGCCACGAGCCACATCCTTGGTCAGAGTTGCTAAGAAGTGCCAACCGGAGCGAGTACTGCACCCAAACCCAGCTCATGTATGTGTTCAGGTGCCCTGGCAAGTCATTGCTGTGTAAGTAGGAAATTCAGCCTCTGTGCAAAATTACTTCAGCACACCCAGTGAGTTGACACTGACAAGAGCTGCCACCCAAACGTAGGCACAAGCACAGCACCCTGGCTCAGGGACACTGAATAAAACTCACAGATCAGTTGCCTTTCTGCAATCCGGGAAGACGACATCAAACCCACCCAGCCAGACTGGTTAGCTGGCTACTCCGCTCCTCCGCATCAGAATCAGGATTTCCAACTTGCTCCCCAAGCAAGCTGGAAAGATGAGTTGTCACCAGTTCAGAGCTGCACTGAGACATGATGAAATCACCAGCAAGGCTCCCATTGACCTCAGGTAAACTCAACCACACACCGCAACGGGCTCCAAAGAAACTTGGCAAAGACAAAAAATTAATACCACTACTATTTTGGATGCAAAAAGAAGTTATTTCTTTTTCTTTTTCCTTACATTTCTGGCGACATCATTTGGAAGCTTATCTTCAACTAGCAGCTAATCACTTTTTTTTTTCCCATTGGTTATGTTTCAAAGGGAAAAACATCACACTAATTGAGAACAAGGAGGTATCGGCATGGTCAGCGGGCTGTACAGGCTGTCTGTGAGCTACAAAGCTATTGATCCGGAAGACACACATCTTCCTTCTTTCAGCTGCCATCAATTGTTATTTTTCAAATTAACCAATGCAGAAAAAGTCTCCATTACGCTTCAGCATGCCAAAGCATACTCGAACTGCTCCAACACGTTACGCTGGAATTAAAACAAAGAGTTATTTCTGGTTTGTTTTATTTCCTTGCTAATGTGGTGACTGTTTTAGGATCCTTTGCTAAGAGCAGCTACGCTTTGCTGAGAGCAAATAAAGTTAACATCAAAAGCAGTTGTGTCCTGGACCAGACCGATGCCAGAGATCAGGTGGAAGCTGCAGGGCTGAGCAGTGCAGCACACTGTGCCTGGCACCAACATGCTCTTTAAATCATGGACGAGACACTATAGATTCTTTACTAACCAGGAGTTAAAACTGTTAATACATTCGGGGGATTGCTTGCTGAACAAGCTAGGCTTCCCCAGGTTTTAAAGCCTGCTGGTTAACTACTTTCTACTTGGCTACCCAGTGGGGTGTACAGAGATTAATAGCTGCACCTACTGGCAGCAGGTCACTGCTAAACCAGCGTTAACCGCTACCTATCCATCTCTGTTCCCCAGACCCTTACAGGAGAAGTCAGCTAAGCGTAAAGCAAGGTTACAAACAGGGAGCGTGAGATGGATGCTGACACTGTGTCCTGGGACCGTGGGGGGCGAGCTGCAGTGCTGGGGGGCAGCGGGGAGCCCTCCTCCCTCTGGCTCCAGCTCAGGGGGTCTCTGCAGCCCAGCATCGCACAGGTCGGACAGCAAATACACCCCGCTGATCCTCTGCAACCCCTGCAGCTCTGCGCATCTCAGAGTGCTTTGGGAAGGAGGGAACGAGGCATTGATGCCCTGCCAGCCTTGGAGGGAACGAGCAAGAGGTAACAAATTCAATGTCAAGGGCAGCAGCAGGGCTGGGGTGAGCAAAGATGAGTCCCACCCTGCGTGTAAGAGGCTACCAAAAGGCTTTCAGAACAAGCCACTGCACCATGGCAGAGAGAGGGTCTGGACACGAACGCCACGGGATCGACAGAGAGACTCCCACCAGCTCGAGCATGTTCACAGCATGAGAGGCGTCACAGCACCCTGCCGGAGCTGGGACCAGGCTACAAAGGGCTGGCAACCAGGGTGCTAATTCATAACGCATCCGTAAACACCTTTATTTTTCTGGAGCTACATCAAGGTCTGGAAGCAGAAAAAACAGTTACTCCAAACCAAAACTTGGCACAGTGGCCCCGCTTGTGATTATTTAAGAGCCAACACATTCCCAGGACAGTTAATAGCACCGTGCTCTGCTTGGAAAGAAGGACTACACAGAAACAAAAGTGGAATAAACGGAGAGGCAGCAGTACCACCAAAACACCAAAGCTGCAATTGCAGAGGATTGCAAACGAGTCAGGGGTCAATGACACACAGCTTTTGCAAAGGCCACCAAAGCACAGACTTACAGGTTATCACAGGCACAGCTTGAGAGGCAGCTATTTCTCTTTGCTCAGCAGCCATGAGGCTTCACATGGAGACTTTGCCCAGCCTGGGAAATAACCCTTTCAGAAAAAGGCAGGTACATTTGGGATAGAGTCCAAGAAGCAAGCAACAAGAGCCAAAAGACATTTGGAAACATGATCTATAGGTAAAAGCTCCGAAGGTTGAGAGAAGGTTACAGAGGTGGCAAATACATCCTGAGAATACACAGGCCTGAGACCAGATAATTGCGCAAAAAGGACGGTCATCGGTTGTTCTACTGCACAAAGAAAAACAAAACCCTACTCTACACCTAATAAGTTTTGAGGGTATTATGAAAAATCTTTCTGACTACATGGAGAGTGAAGGCCTGGCACAGGAGTTGTTGATGGGTTGTGAAATCACCCTCATCAGAGGTTTTGAAGATAAACATCTATCCTTCTTGGGGGCAAGGAGATGGATTAGAAGATCTCTTGAAGTCCCTTCTGGCCCTGAATTTCTAAGAGTACTCCAGTTCCACTGGTATGTCCTTTCTTGTCAGTAGGCTCTGATTATTAGCCTTAAAAAAAAATTATAAAAAAAATAAAAATTTTGTCCTTCATTTAGTTCTGTGATGCCAATTCTCATTTTCTCCCTTCTTTTTCTATTATTTTATTGAGTCATCAGAACATACCTCTGTATCAAACCTCAGTGAACAGAACTTCTTGTGTTCATATGTATAATGAACATGGTGGATACAGAAAACACCAGCCCTGACAGCTTTGTAACAAAATACATTGAATTACTCCATAGCAGCATACCCTTGCACAATACCCACAGATACTGGCTTATCAAAAATAAATAGAGAATTTCACTGAGCAGTGGAAAGAAAGTCAGAGGTGAGGGGCAGCAGTGGATAATTGAAAGATTTAAAACAAATATGTAATAGTCAGATCTGTTTCCTGTTTCCAGAGGTAAAGGAATTTCCTGTTTCCAGAGCTGGCTATTTAAAGAAAATCCCGACAACAGAGGGTTTGGGGTTGGATGGGGTTTTTTTCTAATAATGCCAAATAAAATAAATTAATAGGGCCAGTGTTCCTGAGCACATTCTTCGGAGAGGAGTGGCCACTCATTTGAAAGCCGCACAGACCACCAGGCTGCCAGGTGCCTCAGTGGCCGGGCTCAGCCGCAGCACCCAGTGATGGAGGAGGAGGAGGAGGAGGAAGACTTAGCAAGCACCCACAGCCTCTGCACAAGGGCTCTGCCACCAGCCTCTTCCTTCAGCCCATGCCATAAATACTGAGGTCAGTCCAGGCTGACTAATAGGTACATGGGAACAGCAAAGGGGCCCTACAGCCAGCTCCGAATCTCTGCTGCTGCAATTACTCTACAAAATACCCAAAGACTTCTTTTCTCCAAGCATGAAGCTGGATGCTTTTCATTCCAGGTGCTTTTGCAGATTAGTCAGTCAAGGAGAAAAAAATAAAAAGAAATCCTAGATTGCTCACTTGTGGAGTATTTCTGTCATGTTCTCATTTTAGTAGTTTTTATCTCTGCTCCAGGGCAGTTTCAAAGAGGTTAAAAAAAAGGGGAGGAGGGGGATCGCTTCAGTTCACAATACCAGTTAAATGTATGCAGACTGCTTTAGTGTAATATTTAGCAAGGCACTATAGAGAGAGAACAGTTTGCTCACTTTCAAAGCTATTGAAAGGTACAGCCCTGCTGATAACTGCAGGAAAGCTCTGACCTCCTCACTGTAAAAAAAAAGGTTTGAAATTGGAAGTACACCTGTTTTGTACACAGTGCATTTTGAAAACTTCAATGTTTCATAAACTTTACATAGTTAGAATTGCTTCCTTTTTTTAAAAAGAAAAAGAAAAGTTACATTTGCAGGTTTTCAGCACTGAAGAAGTGAAGTTCTGTCCAGGTTGGTCCTGAGGAAGAAAAAGCTGCATGGCTGTTTGTACTGCATTGCAGCAGGATCTCAGTGATTTGCAAAGGAAAACCAAACCTACTGGGTTGCAGAGGGCTCAGCTGGGCCCAGGACTTTCATGCAGAAGATCGTGAAGGTAGAGGGAAGCTGATGCTACTTTTGTAAATGGGACAGAGCTAGGTGGTGTGACACACACCACGCTGCTCAGCTCACACATGCACAGGCTTGCAGCTAGGGACCCTTCCAGGGTGGTAGAAAAAAAAATACACAACAAGGTATTTCTATTGAAGGAAGCAAGGCAGCCTGTGACCAGTTTTCTCCCTCCTGCCCTCCAGGGGCCTGCTTTGTTCTTCCATACCTAAAATGACTCAAGGCTCATAGCTGCACAGTCCTAGCCTTCATCTTGATCAAGGAGCCTTAAGCAAAAATGTTAGCGTTAGCGCTCTGCAATCATCCTGATCTAGAAGTAGAGAGCAGAGCCTGAGAAGTTCCACCAGTCTTTGTAACACAAGAGTTTCCTGATGCTTCTCTTATTCCCAACTCCACAGGAACACAGACTTACCCATCTGCCACTTACACAAAGCACATTTAAGCAGGCACAAATCTGGGGGAGAGGAAGGGAGTTGGACAGGATTGCCACCAACCACCCTTCAGCTCCCTTGCCTCACTCCTATGATTAAGGGAACCGGAAAGATTTGTTATGAGGAAACGTGAGGGGTGTCCAAATCCAAACAGGGGAGCAGGAGGCAAAGACAAATGGGTAGAGGAGAGGGGCTAACGCTTTCTCTAGCTACCACTTCCCATGACACAGGGCTACACAGAGTGCAGGTTTGGCAATGGCCACTTTGGATGGGAGCAATATTCAAAACATGTTGCTTCAGATTTTTGCAACACTGAAATTAAACATTATTTTGTTATTGATATTATCTCAGGTGTGAAATATTTGGGGCATTTGAGCTAATGCACAGAAAAGTGTCAAAGGGATTGAAAGGCCAGATTTCCTGCCATTTTGCATGGAGAAACAGATGCTGAATGGAAACACGCCTGCTTACCCCAGCTGCCAAAACCCAAACTGCCTATTACAAAAACCTGGTCCTTTTTTCCTGGACAGTTTTTCCACTTGTTTCCTGACAGGTAATGACATGCAGCAGCAGCAGCAGGGAAACAGCAGTGTTTAAGGGTCATGGTGATAGCACTACCCAAACGAGTTGGTGTAAATCTGTACTCCAGATCCATTCCCATGGGGGGATGCTTTTACCCCATCACACTCCCAGTTTGGTTTTCTGTGCACTGATGAATTCAGTCTTTGGCATGAGCAGTCTGCAATGGATGGCCTTTCTGCGCCCGGCACTGAGGAGTGCTCGCTTGAAGATCAGCAAAATGGCATTGTGGCAAAACCAGCTTGCTAAGCCTGCTCAGAGGTGGCCCTTCCATGTGATGGTCTACCCGAGAGGCTGCCCCGGACAGCCCCAAACATGGAAGGTCCCGGGTTGACGTGAAACCCTCTTTCTAACATCCTCGAGAGCCCAATGCTTTTTCTGGGCTGGACTTTCAGACAGGGCCAGGCACAACCAGGCTGAGGAGACCCAGGAAGGTCTGCAAGAACTTTTGACGGTGGCATTTGATTTTATTTCTGCAAGTTAAGAGACCTGCTTGCAGCCAGTAGCTATCACAGGGCTTGGCCAGAGAAAAGACATTGTGTCCTTCCAACCACGCAGAAGCTGCAAGCATTATTGCATTCACAAACATGCATTTCACAGAGACTATGGTGTTTGCCACGATGCCGTACGACTCCCAGTGTGCAACCACAGCAGCATTCCCAGGATCTCAGGGCCTGAAAAGGCGGCGAGCTTGGGACTTGTTCAAACAGCTCCAAACCATGACAGATGCTACAAGGCAAATTCTCACCTCCTCGCTCACTCTCCCTGTAGAGGAATACCGAGCCAGCCGCATCGAGCCCCTGACAGCATCGCCAAGGGCCACGTGAGATGTTTCCTACCGGAGAAGAACGAAAGCTGCCTCCTGAATGAGCATCCCTCAGAAACAGAGCAGGCATTGAAACGAGCCTGCAGAATCATGCCCAAAAGTCAGGATAGTACATCACAAGTAGCAGTAAGTTATTCAGTGATCTGAAGCACCAAACCTCCAAGACCTGCAGTCATTCAGGAAGTTTGGAAGAAGGCAAAATTAGCTCTGATTTCAAAAGCAGCAGAGCAAGTGCAAGCTTGACGGCAAGCACTCTGCAGCTCCTGACCTTCAGAAAATATTGGAAAGGTATTAAGCAGGTAAAAAAATAATAAATAAAATAAATTTAAAAAAACAGTAATGCCTAGACTGCCTCTACCCTACCATTTTACAGCTGAGCACTTCCCAACATACCTGTCCCATGAGGTGGAGGTGGCTGGCAGGGCCAAGCAAGAAGGGCTCCTGAGGCCAGCAGTAATAACCTCGGTGACATGACTAATGAGGGCAGGAATCAGTAAGCCTTGCTTACATACTTGCCATCATCACTGCCAACACCAGTGGGAAGCATCCGCCAAGAAAAATCTGGTCTAGACCACAGCAAGGCATGGAGCTGCCTACCAGCTGGGGAGTGCAGTGACCGATGCTTCCAGTTCCATTTCTCACTCACTCCACCAGACTATGACACCTTGCTTCATTGGGAGAAATGTATGCAGAGGAACCAGACGTGATGTTTTCTTTTCAACGTCAAAATAACAGACGGGAGCAAGTTTCTCCACTTCTTGGCGTGTAAACTGTGTCCCACACAACGCAAATGAGGGCAGCAGGTATTAAATTGAGGGCTTGCTGAATGGGAGTTTTTAAGTGTGGGATACTGCAGGGTTTTCCTCCCTCGCCATGTACAACTAATGGCCTGGATCCTGCATATTTCTGGCTTTCTGCACTGTGATTTAATGCTACAGTGACTTTAGTCTTAATTAGTAAGACAGCTTGCACACTAAGAAAATATTTAACTAATATTTAAAAACAAGTTCTGAGGCTGGGTTTTAAGCATAACTAAAAAAAAAAAAAACCAAACCCAAAACACTGTGTGCAGGCTAGGTGCTTGAAAAAGTTATTGCAAGATATTCTAACACCATTCCTGCAAAAACTTTGTGATCATCCTGAATTACTTGGTGCACAAATAATTCTCCAAACCTAGGTATCTGCAGACCCTATGCATTAGCAGAATCTAGATCAAAGTTATTCAGGTCATTCAGATAAACAAGCAATCACTTACGGCATCAAAACCAAGTACAGGGTCACTTTCCCCTTTTTCTTTTACAGCTAAACCAATGTCATTATATGTACTTAAATTTTAAAGGGCTGTTGAGATACCATGTACATTTAATAACTTCCATTTCACATAGAAGCTGTGGAGGTCAGTCAGCTGGAAGAGACAACAGCAGTGATACAGAGAAGGAGGAGGGAAGAAGGCGGCTTACACATGCAGAAAAGAAAATATCATCAGCACCATCTCCACACAACAGGAAAGCAAAACAGCACTAAAACTGGAAAAGGAGAAAAGCTGGGGGGTGGGGGTAGCAGGGTGGAGGGAGCACATAATATGTCAGGTAGGTCACACTACACAGGAAAATGGCTAGACTGAGACTAGCTCGCAGACATCAGCAGTACTCTGATACAGAGACTTTTTTCAGATCACATAAATGAATTTATATTCCACCTACCTAAAAGAGAAATCAGGGCTCTCCATTTTATCTGAAGGACATAACTGTTACTGGAAGATACCACTATTGACATAAACTGGATAAGCACAATGAAATCAAATAAAAGATGCAAGGCAACAGGACAAAAACATGAAAGAGAGAGCGAAGATTTCATCAGCTGCTAGATGGCAAAGCACCTTAGGGCTTTTAAAAGTTAGGGATACTCTGAACTATTTATACTTAATATTCATTTTACCAAACTATGCTCTTATATATCTATCTATGCAAACTTTTTGGACCACTATCAACTCCCCAAACTTTTCAGAGAGTAACATGTGACTCCGCAATCAGATTTCTCCTTGAAAACATTATAAAAATAACGTGACTTTGAAGATCAGCTCCAAACCCCTTAAAATGACCTCACTGATTGCCTGCTGCTTTCAGGCCAAGAAGCCTTAGGGTCAGGAGACTGAGGAATCACTGAGAACAAGAGGTCTTGCATCTTGAAACTGTCTCCTCCTGCATGAAGTTTCTACAGTGAGACCAAGACATACCATATACTCCTTAAATCCAAGGCATAAGCCTTTGCCTATAGGCTTGGTATAGTTGGTGTAACACTACATCACAATACAATTCTTTGTACAATTGCTCCATATTACACTTTTTTCTAAGCTACTGGTTTATTTGCAGGGTTTAAACATTTACTTTTAAATGGGAAGATTTAAAATATACATATAATATCTAATGTACATACAATATCTATACTTATCCTCAGAAGATCATGACGTATCTGGATAGCACGCACATTACTATCAGCCCTCCAGGGGCTGGTTTAGCCTGCCTACAAAATTTCAAAGTACCTTCCAAAGCAGATTCCTCCTGTGCTAAATTCAATCCTGTAAAAAGTAGTAAAAATATGCTATCCGTGTTCACAGTGTGTCTTAGGACCCCAAATCTGACAGGTCATTCATCAGCGATTCATTAGAGAAAGAGAAATTAGTATTCCCATTCCCTGTGACCCTGCTCCCATACCACTCAGTGAAACAGTGGCTCCAATATGCCTTGACCCAACCCCACACAACTTCTCAGGGCTGACGGACATGGATTTCACCACGTACCTATGACAACAGTTGACATGGATTAGCTGGTTTGACTCATTTCTCTTTTGAAACATTAATATAGCTTCAAATTACCTAGGAAGCAGCACTGCCCAGGTATTCAGGCTCCCTGGTCAGAAGAGGAAAATTTTGCTTTATTCAGGTTCAAAGCATGCTTTCTCCCCTGCAAGTTCTCACTCCCTTCTCACCCTCACCCTTTGAAGTGGCCAGCTGGCTAATGCCAGCTATCTTTGCCAGCGTTGCGGGTCATGGCCCAACTGGGGAGGCTAGCACCACTGCCCGGTGCTGCCCAGATAGACGTGGGAAGCCCAGGTTTCCCAATCATGGGTGTTCCCATTGCACAGTCAGACAAATTGAGTACAAGCAATAGGCCAAATAATTAAATAGCAAGCTCATATTCGGTGCTTTTCATCCGTATGCTCCAAACACATTAACAGAGAAGATGCGTATCATTATTGCCATTTGCAGTGCGGGGAAACTGAGGCACAGAGAGATGAATTTCGCTACTAGGTTCACATAGTGGGTCGAAACAAAGCTTGGGAGGGGACCTGTTAGCACAAGTTTGAACGTAAATAGCAAAGAAAATGAAGTTATTATCTGCATTCCATCAACTGCTTTACCATATGGTTAGACGTGGGCACAAGTCCAAGCTAAGCACCCAAATGACTCCTTCAGCTCTAATGCAACAAACAAAACCCAAAACTCGCATCCTCGTATTATTCAGAGTAATCCTTAAAGCTTTGCCTGTGTTTCTGCTGACACTATGTTATGAGGATCTATGCTGAAAATTTAACAAAGGACAAACCCAGCAGATGAGCGCAGTCTCTAATGCTACATACACCTTATCCCATCTTCCCAAACCTCTCCGCTTCTGAGAGGAGTGGTTTTTTATATGACTACAGGCTCTTTCCATTCCTGGTAAGATTGTGTTTTAAAGTATGCTTTAACAAAGCTCTCGCTAAGAGCACCTTGGTTCCCGATTACATCTCTAGCACGTGTCAGGAAGGTACTGCACGCACTAATTACACTTTAGCAAAATCAGAGATTCTGAGATTTAATAATTCAGCATCTGTGATACAAGAACTAGCAAGTCTTTTATTATTGAATATTGTACAGTTTACCAAATAGAAGAAAAAGGAAATGAAAACTGGATAAAAACTATCTTTATTTCCTTTGAAAACTGCTTTGTTCTGCTGCCCCACTGCTCAAAGTATATGACCTCATGTACACCAAGAAATGGGGAAAATGAACCAGGGGATGAAGGACAGGAGAGGGAAGCCTTCACCTGGGTGCCCTGTGCTGATGGGCTGGATATGCAGAGATTTTTTATATGTTTAAAATGACACTTCCTTGGGTTTCTGCTCTGAAATCTAGGATCAAACCATCCTGGGTTGCAAACTCTGCCCTCGGAGACCTGCCAGGGGGAGCGGGGGGGGCCTCCAAGGAGAAAGCAGGGAGAAAACAAAGGGTGATACCACAATTGTTCCAATGACTCTGAAATCAGACAAGCATGTCCAAGCCAGAATGAATGCAGCAATGCTACTTCATGCCTCACATCCAGGGGCTTTTCCTCCTCTCTATTTTAATGGTTCAGGCATTTAACCCAAGGAACAGCAGTGACAATGTTGACTGTGCATCTAGGGAGGGAGAAAGCAGGTACATTGACATAAGGCTGTTTCTCCAAGAAAGCCTACTTTCCTTTTATGCCCTCCATAAATTCACAGACACCCCTGCAATTGATTTCCAAAGTGCTATTTTTTTTTTCTTACAAAGGTCAGTATAAGAATTTAACCTCACTGACAGGCGATGTCACTCTAGGGATGAGTTCACCACAGCTGTTAACAAGTATTTCAGTACCGAATAGGATGCTGTGCACTGCCCAGGACAGACTGAAATGTGAAAGCACCCTTACCTAGAAGGGTGCCTGCCTGCCTTAGACTACAGGAGAGCTAAGGGAACAACAAAAACAGAGCAGTTATTGCAAGGCTGGGCGTTAACAGGGGGCTGGAGATGCTGAAGAAAAGGCATCCCCATGCAAAGGTTATGAAGGTATTCAAAGGAGGAAACCGCCGAGGGTATTTCAATATGGCAAAAGTAAGGCCTGGCCAACCCAGAACGACACCACAGACACTCACGAGCGAGTCCTTCCTCACCAGCTTGATGGGGAAGGGTAACATGGGGGACAATACCTGGCTTAGCAGACGGGAGGAAAATTAGGCAGAGCCTGCAAGCAGCTGAAGGAGGCGTGCCAAGAGGCAGCGACAGCAAAGATCCAGCGCAGGTGATCCGACGGTTGCACGGGCTAAAGACCTGGGGGAAATAGGGATGCTGTATATGTACACATGTGTGCGTGCGTGCCTGCGTCAGGTGAGCCAGCAGGAAGGAGGTCTCAGCGATGACAGTGAGAGGTAATTACAGCCTGCAAAGGTCTGAGCTCATGAAGACAGAATTAGATTTCCTCGAAAGTTTGTAGCTGAAGATTGTGCACGTAGTCCGGACGCATGGGATGAGCAAGAGGCAGAGACTGAAGAACTACTCACTACATGCCCAAATGGGATGGGACAGGCAAAAATTGTGGATGGATTAAGAAAGGGTGTTTGGGAGGGAGGGTAAGGAGATGGCTCGTACCACCAGTAAGCTGCATAGAGAGGAGTGTCACGAGAGAGGCAATGAAAGGCTAAAGGGAAAGAGATTAACAAGGGAGAGCAGGTGAGCAATATGGAAATGGTAGCTGAGACCCTGGAGCAGGCTGGTGTACAGCAGGCAAGGGGCCTGATGGATCAGAGAGCCAACGGGAATGTGCAGGACAGTCCAGAAAAGGGGCAGCGAGAACTGAACCAAGGAGGTGCCAGCAGGACAGCCAGAGAGGTCAAAGAAGGTCAGGGGATAAGAAGAGGAGAGTCAAAAGCAAAGCGGCCAAACACAGATGGTGAAAGGTACTGACCTGACCAAGAAAGAGTCTTGAGACAGAAAAGATGTGAAGGTAAATCAGAGTTCAAGGAGAAAGGTTTCCTCATGCCCAGGAGAAAGAATATAGGTTAGAGAGAGGAAAAAAACCCAAAACTTTTACATAGTGTTAATACCAGAACCCCAAACAGAGGTAGCCCACAGGGACAAGAAGTCAGGAGTTTATATAGGTGTTTTACCTTCTGCCTGACTCTGAAATACTTCAAACCAGACATACATATTTTGCAGGGTACATTTAAACTCTGCTCACCTTCCCAACTCTCTGCAGAGGAAAACCAAAGCCTGCCAAGATCCCTTTTACTTCATGATTTTCTTTCTCATCCCACCACGAGGCTGAACCAGCGCAGTGACGAGATTCAGAGAGATCCGTGTTTATTTCCGTATGCCGTGTAGGGCGCAGTCCAGCCAGAACAACGACAATTGTTTCCTACAATTATTATCACATTTCACACCCTTTCCTCTGGGTTATGAGAAGCAGCATCCCTTCCTTGACAACAGCTACAGCCAGTTTCCTTCCTTACCAGAGACCTGCAGATGTCCAGCATCTTTCTGGGTCTGTCGCTACTGTCCCAGCCCCCTTCCCCCACACTAAAGAAATGAGGTTTCATTTTCTGCTAGAAACAACTTAGTCCACAATTTCATTTGAAGAAAAGAATTCACTTGACACTTGCTAAAATAATTTATAAGAACATTTCAAAAATCTCATTTACACCATTATTGCCCCATTCAGAGGCAAACTTTGGTTCTTCTCTAAATCGTTACTAATTTCTGGCAGAAAGTCACATCTGGCCCATCGCAAGTAATCACAAGGTTGGGTGTTTTTCTGTGAAGCAAAGCACACTGTTCTCCTGCACACCTTCAGCAAGGAAGGCTTTGGTTTAGCTTCCTCGTCACTTCAGGATGCTACAACATTTACCCCTCCCTTGATGACACTGCCAGTTGCTTTTAAAAGGATGGTAATTTTACCCCTACCAATAAATTTCCATCATTTCAAATGCACTAATTTAGACAGAAGATCTCCCAACCTCTTAATGTGATTTCGCACTTGCTCAGCTTCCTCTATCCGTAGATCTTCCAGGGATGTATAAACAGGAAGCCAGAGAGCACCAGCCATTTTCAAGAGCTCTCCATCGACGTCCCTGTCAAATTCACTCCAAGGGAAAGCCGTAACAATAGAAGGGCACTCAACAAAGACTTCAACTTTATTTTAATTTTGTAGATGAAGGAGGCTGAAACAAAGACACAGTCCATTTCCCTGAGGCCTGAAGAGTCAGTCACAGCTCACAAGGAAAGCTGTGGGTTGTGTGAGATCCTAAAACAAAATACTTCAAACCAAGCAGACACACTTAGCTGGTCATATTTAAACTCCATGCACCTTCTCACCTCTCTGTAGGGGAAAATAAATAGTTTTATAGGAGGAAAATGCTTTATCTCAGTTAGACAGAAACACCCCATACATTGATGTGGGTGATTTGAGGAGAGCTATGCAGAAGTTTGCACCAAGTGGCGAAAAACCTCTTCAAACAACAGGGTAAATGGGATGTTTTGGTACCAGAAATCTCCTTTTTCATTATAAAGGTAGTCTGATAGCTAGAAGACACAGGCACCATCTTTGCCAGACACTTCCCATCCACAAGCCCAAACAGATTCCGCCCTGGATCCAGCTCCAGCTTCCTGACCCACCTCCTCTCACTCCCTTCCAGGTAACACTCTTTTAATTATAACTAAGATAAAATAGCTAAACGGCCACTAGCAGGCTAATAATGACAACACACCTACGTGCCTAATTTCAGAAGATTACATCAAGCATTCCTTGTTGAGCTGAAACTGCTCACATGACGGCAGGGGGAAGACAGCAGCGAGCTCAGCTCTTAACCAAAAGTTGAGTATTTTGCAGGAGAGAAAAAGCAGGAGGAGGAAGGTCCTGTATCACCTTTAAACGAGGTCGTGGGAGCAAAATATAGCTATTTCTTAGCCTTCTTTACCTGTCAGATTGGTCTAAAACGCAGCCCAGCTTGACAGCAGCACTTAACCATCCTGCATTCTTCACCAATTATCATTACGCCCATAATAGCTGAAACTCTGCTCTGCACTGCATCAAAGGGCTTTACATTTTGTAACATAAACTCAAGAAATGGCTTAGAGCAAAATGAATTAGGCTTTACCAGTCAGCCAGCAAGACACATATATCTCTCCTTCCACAAGGCAACTAATAAGCTGGACAAAGATAGATGCAAGAGAGAAGACAAAACCAGTACATTGATATAGATCGATGCAAGTGAAGATGCACTTTGCTAGACTGCTGCCCTGTAATAAAAAAGCTCACCCAAAGCAAAGATAAAGGCCCTACTTTATGAAGCTCTGCCACTGTTTTAGAAGCAGAGGGTGAGTACCCATAATGTCAACAGAACCACACAGGGATAAATCCTCCAAAATACTCAGCAGAGCAACCCTACGTGATGGCAAGGAAAGCCCCTGGATTCCACACTAATACATCTTACCTCATCTGAGCTTTTTAATGGGGAAGAAAAGTTTGGAGGGGAAGGAGACTGGGAAGCCAAAATCCAGTGATAAACCCCAGATCCTCAAGAAGCCACTCCTTGCCTACTCTGTTCAAGTTTTGATCATGAAATACTCTATATTCAATATTACATTAAACTTACAAATTATTTCTAAATCTTTAAGATAGAGAGCCTTTTCGACATTCTGCTTACAGGAAGGCCAAAGCACTGAAACCCCAGCCACATCGGGGCATATGACCACCACCACAGCACAATATACACACATAATCCAGAGGATTACTTACATTGGCTTTCCTCTCCAAATGAATGTATATCCCAACTGTTCTTTTCATTTTTACTACTTCTGTCCAATTCCTTTCTTTCCATTCTCTCTTCCCTCTGTTCTCCATAACACTGAGTTAACACTAGACGCATCCCATGTCAAGACGCTGTCTCTTTGCCACCAATCTGGCTAGCTGGGCCAGCTGGGTCACGCAAAGGACTAAGCTCTGACATTAGGATTTGCTTCTGAAAGTTTTAGTTTTCTTAGGCTTGAAGGCCTGACTCCCTCAATATACAGTCTTACTTTGCTTTTGCAGGTATCAGTGCAATAAATGCTCTGTCAAAAATCTAGTTTTGTGCACGGCCCAGAAGACTGAAGCATAAGGGAGTGGTTATCCCAAAGCACTTGCTGGGATTTAAAGCCTTCTCCTAGGATGCGGCATTTCACAAGGTGCGTTGCCTCTGTAGGACATGGTCTGGCTGAGCCACACTAGCAGATGCAAGAAAAGAAACAAGGGTGTGATTTTGAGAATAATATTCAATCATGCTGAAGCCATCACAGGAAGGAAAAGCTATTGCAAAGGACTAACTGTTCAAAAATTTCTTCTTTCTCCTCAGCGTGCCACACCAACATCAGCAAGCCTTGTTCCCAACGCTGTCATCAGCCTGTCTTGCACACAAGCACAGTGGCTAAGGGCACAGTCCCTAACATGCTCAGCTTCCCCCCTCACTACCCCGACAAATTGCCAACACCCTACGTGGGCTGGACATTACGCCCCAATCTGCAGGAACGAGCCCCTCCTCTGTCCCCACCGCTCCTGGCATTTTTGCCATGTTAAGGATGTGCACCGCTCAGCTGTTTCTTTTCTTTAGGGCTGGCAAAGCAAAGCAATTCTTGGGACACCCCATTATAGCTCATGTCAACACAAGGTAAATCTCAGGAGCACGTTGACGAGCTGTTCATTCAGCTCGTTGAATCCCATGAAACCACCCCTCGAGCCGATCTGGGCAGAGAAAGATTTCCAAGTAACTACTTCTCAAACCACCACATAAGACGGCGTAAGATAGGCCTCTCTCTAGTGAGCATCTTGCTTCTTGGTGTTCCCTACATTACTTACAGAGGGCCCAGCCACTGCTGTCCTTCCTACTACCAGTTACACATAGCCCTATACAATAAACCAAAATCGGGAGATCATTCTCACTGGTGGATCCAACCTTAAGGAATGATACCAACAGAAAGCAAGCCCACTACAACTGTTTCATACTATGTTATTTGCCACACTGAATTATTCCACCAGGAACATTGGGAAAAAAACAAACCAAACCCCTACGCAACAATCAGAAATGAGCAAAAATCTTAAATGAGACCCTATGTGAGACCCTATGTTCCACAAGAGTTCAGCAGGTATATTTTTACTTGTCAAATAGTTTCACATTGCACAGGTAGCATTATTTTTTTTTTTTCTTTTACTGGAGGTATTAATGAACTATGTTATCTTTGTTCTGCTTGTGCTATTCAAAAGAGGTGACAAAAGAATTCTCCCCACCTCCCTAGATTACATGTTATCCCAAATGTTTGTACTTTATGGTCACGCTATGGAAAATATTCACATGAGTAATCATACCAAAGTCATTAAAACTACCCCTGTGAAGAAACATTTCATCTCCTCTTCAGGCATTTGCAGAGATCAGTACCCCAAAACCACTAATGTGCTGCACTCAGTTTGTTCCAAGCTCAGCATTTTTAAGTAAAAGTCCATTTTTAAAGGAATGCTGTAGTAAATATCTCTTTTTGTAACAAGCCCCTGACAGCAAGAGCCCCTGGCTTCACGTAGGTCCTTACAAGTCTATAATAAGCTCTTGGGAGGTCCCCAGGTTTTTCTTTCAGCGACGGGGGCAAATTCCACAGACTCACTTTTCTGGTCCCTGAAGCAAATTATCAGATGAAAAAAATGATGTGTCTGTAAAAGTAGAAGGAAGATCATATAATAGGCAGCATACCAGTGCACTGACCCCCTTCAACCCATGATGGGGAATTCAAACACAGCATTTCCAGGCTGGGCTTTTCCACTCAACGCACCCCCGTTCTTTGGCTTTCAGCGAGAAGGGCTCCCTGTCTCCAGCACCTACTGCCCACCTTCTTAGCCCCCGTTCTTTGGCTTTCAGCGAGAAGGGCTCCCTGTCTCCAGCACCTACTGCCCACCTTCTTAGCCCAGTCAAACCATGGATGGCAAACTCTCATTGCTCTGAGACCACAGGCAAGGTACTTCCCCCTGGCCCTTGATTTGGCGACCACTCTCCACGGGTGACTCCTCTTCTGAACTCTTCTAGGAGCCACCTGTGGCTACAGAAACCGGCTCCACATTAGTCACAGAGGAAGCCAGACAAGGTCTGGCAGCACACAAAGAAGTTCTTGTGTATGCCAGGTTTTTTTCTGTTCAAAAGTAAGTAGATACATTCACAGAAGAACTTTCAGGTTTTGGGGGGAAAGGTTGTTTTGTTGGGGTTTTTTTGTTTGGTTGGTTTGGTTGTTTTGTTTTAAGAGAAATCTTTCATATAAGATACAGGGGATGCTAAAAGATTAAAACATAACTTTCTCATTGTTTTCTTATGTTTTCTGAAAAAGTAGCTCTTTTGTTTGTTTCAAGCTTACCTCCTAATAATTTAATTTCATGTTACCAATTCCTTACATCAGAAAAGACAGAAAAACATCATTGCTCTGCTCAGTTTCTCCACAGGACTTATAATTCAATCAGCTTCCACAATATAGCTGCTCCATTATTTGGAGCACTCTTGTTACCTTTCCTTGCATCTTCTCTAGTTCTCTGGCTTTTTTCACGTGTTTTTTTTCTTTTTTTTTTGTTTTTTGGTGGTGGGTTTTTCCAACTTGGAGAAACAAACTTCACACAGTATTCAACATACCTATGCACCACAGTGGTTATACATTGGTATCCTATCATCTTCAGTTTTATTTTCAATTTCTTAAACCATAAGTTTACAGAAAAAAAACCATATATTAAGTTCAAAATAAACTGGTAAAACACTGTAAGTTTCAAAAAATCAAAGAGGAAGCCTAAGTTCCTACCTTTGTTTCTGCAATTTTCTATCTACCTTTCTGTTATCAACTTAAGTTTGTTTCTCAAATGTTTTTCTATCCTTTATACAGAAAGTGCCTGAATACTTGGGCTGCTGCCTAAAGAAGGCTGAGCAAAAACCTTTGGTCCAGTTGTCTTCTCAGCCAGAATAAATACACAAGAACTCCTCCAATGGAAAAGCTGTGACCTTCAAAAAAAAAACCCAAACCCAACTGTAGTTAGGAAGCTAATTCACACCCTTGCATTTAAACATACCTAACAAAAATTGTTCTTAAAAGGAACAAAGACATTTTAATTATGTTTGTTGTGCATCTGCATTTCGCAGCGTTGTCCAGTCATCAGCGTGAACTCCTGGTCATAAGTGCCAGGAGTGTGGGATGCCCCGCGCCACCACCATAAATAATAATACACACGCTGACACTCAACACAAAGATGGGATGGGGAAGGAAGAGAGATTTAATTTAAATAAGTGGCAAACGGACCAAGAGAAGGAAATACAAACTGCACCAACAATAATCCTTTTAACACAACACCTGTATTTTCCCCTCCCTGTTTACAATGTACAGTAATAAATTTCAGAAACTTCCAAAGAAACAGGACAATGCTTTTACTTTCAAGGAGTCAGGAGTTAACAGTGTAAGATAGCTTGCCCAGACATTGCTAGCTAGTCAGAAAGAAAAAAAAAAAAACAAACAACAAAACAAATAAGGTAGGAGTCTATTCTTTGATTAAGTCACTAAAGCTATGTAATAAAGTCAAAGAATAGACTTATCTAATAAAGCCAAAGAATAGACTCCTATCTAATAAAGTCAGGCATGCCCTTACCAATGTATTAGTCAGACAGGCAGCTCTGGATTCTACATTTAGAAAATCTTGTATATAATTGCCTGGGCTTGCAAATGCCACTATATCGTATTTCTAGCGATGCTTTGGGCAGCATATTTTGTATGAGTTATACCATCAGGAAAGGTATATAATCTCGCTCCACTGGCAGTAAACTTTGCTTACACACACACACACTTCTGAACTGTTTAAATGTAAAGCAGAATAACTGGAACACATGAGCAGAGAATTGCTTTGTTTCATCCCACCTTATCTTTTACAATTCTCTGAAACCAGCCACTTAGGGCACTACAAAGAAAGCTACAGTTTGTCCAGAAGATAATAGGATAATGTATTTGCTCTTGCTAGCAACTAAATAACATGAACATTCAACTTTACCAGCAGCCTTCATAGTTAACCCGGAATAACAGCAAAAAAGGTGTGTGACCTCCCCTCTTTACTGAGTCCAGGGTGAGTTTGGCTCCAGCACTTACAGAACAGTTTTACCCAACTGTCATTATTCATGTTATCTTCACAACCATGATGAAAGCTGTAAATTGCTTCTGAAAGAGCACTCTCATTCTGGTGACTGAGAAAGTATTTCCTGGCTGGACCCTCAGAAGCTGATCTGTCAATAATTCAACAGCAAAACATATTTTGGGGGGCAAGAAGAGAGGAAATGGATATTAGAAGAAAGAATAAGACAAATCGCAAAGCCTATGTTTTCATATATTCTTTCCCTCTTGTATTCCTCTTAGCTTGAGGCAGCTCTGTTTCTCATGTCACTAGAAACACAGTCTAACTCCTACGGTCACCGGAAAATTCCCACTGATGGAAATAAAAGTTGGATCTTTTATGTAAGATGGGATGGGAAGCTCTGTAGTTATCAAGCTTGTGCCTCCTCCAGCAGCCCACCGGGTTTAGGGAAGAGCTCCTAAAAGCAGAAGGGTCATCCATCTACTTGGCATCTTCCTTTAACTAGTCCCTTTCCACATCCTCTGTGGTGTAGACACCCAAATCTGCTGACCAGCCACACTGAACAAACCAGTCTTACCCTGCATCAGGAGCAGATTAACAGATCTGTTGTATTAGGAATTGTAGTAGATGGGCCAAAAAGCTTACAAACTGTATGTTTTCTGTGGTTTTAGTGACACCACAATCTATGCAAAAATACATAACTAAGGTTTCTTTTTTTTTTAATTATTTATTCAGAAGATTACTTCTCTGCAAGTCAATGAAGCACGTATTTGCATAGCCCAGAGGGTATCCATAAGACTGCAGAAACACTGAAATTAAAGTGTGAATGGTCAATGTCTCCTCCTCCCCTCTATTCAGTGAGACCAACTTCAAGGCTCGCAGCCTCCATTAAGTGCTTTCTGCCAAAAGGCTGAGATAAGAATGAAAGGAAGGAGATAAGAATGAAAGGAAGGAGATAAGAAGGAAATGCCCACTAACAAGAGTAGTTCGTGAGTCTAAAGCCAGACTGAAAACATGATTTAATGAGCTGAGTAAAGAGACTGTGGTAGCACAAGCAGCAGGTCAACTGCAGATAGAAAAGTCACAAAAGAAGTGGGAAAATGAGGCTATGACAGAAAAAAAGAGCACTCGTTAATTGGTTTTCTATAACTTCCATTCACCAAGTCATTACAACCTAATTTCTCAGCATTTAAAATTACAGAAAGGGCAGCCTTACTGGCCATTTCAAGACATCTACCACAATTACGTAAAGCAGCTATTGCTGGGTTTCTGGCAAAAAAAAAAAAAATTAAACCATGGATTAAGTGACTGGCAAAAAAGAAGTCTTTCCCAAGAACAAGCAGCACAGTAAGAAGAGATCCTCCTATAAAAAGCTGCTGGCAACTATGGCTCTGTCGATAACCTTAAGGAACTGTCAAAACAGACAAATACAGTTGAGGCAGGCCAACATTTGAGGGGGAGTGTGTGTGTGTGCTTTTGGGGGATTTTTTTTCTTTAAAAAACAAGCACATTGCAACCAAAGGCACCAGCTGCCTAATCTTGTTCATAGCTGTGCATTCAAGAAGGTATCCCATTTGCCTCAAAAAAGCCAGTGTCCAAACAGCGTGGGTGGAAAAGCCAGCCCAACGGCGCTGTGTGCTCCCCAGTCTCCCATTACGCAGAGCAACTGGAGGCAGGAGGACCAGGGGAACCTGTTATGCAGGAGCCAGAGTTACAAAAGGACCTGTCCACAGCAAAACATGCAGGAAATATGAAAATCATACACGAGATCCACCAGAGCTGCTGTTAGCTGCTGTGGGCTTCAACAGGGCGTTACGGGTTAGTTGATGGGAGCAACCTGGCCCAATGTCACGGCTGTGAGCAGGAGGTTGGACCAGAGACCTCTGGAGGTCCCTTCCCACCCAAATTACCTTATGATCCCACAAATATCTGTTCACAGACTACAAAGCAGAGAAGATAAGGCTGCAGATCCATAGCAATTTATCCCAATCTCTCTTTTCCTCCCCCCTCACCCCAGGTTAGGTTTTTGCCTTTGAGGTGGCTCACTGTGGGCTCCTGTGTCGGAGCAAAAGGGAGAGCAAAGGCTGGAAGACCTTTGTGGTGCTGGCCCATGCCAGCTCAAACCACTGCGGCAGTGCAGATACAGAGGAAAGTTCGGTTCCTGCTAAAAATGATAAGGAGTGACTACACTCCTGTAGTAAAACATCTGAAAATGGACCTGCGCCTTCCTCAATGAAAAGGAAGCTGTGATAAAAAAGGGAAGTTAGGGACAACACTGGTAAAGACTGAGTCAAGCACTTTCCATATCTACCCTACTAGGTCCCAACAGATGGTTTCTCAACCCTGCTGTTCCCACGTTGTTCAGCACCATGCCTTGCCTTAACCTTCTCATGTTTTTAAGGGTCAAAAATGTGCCGTTTACAAAACGCGTGGTCTGACTTCAAAGCAAAATAGCTCTATATCCATTCCAAGAGCCAACTTTTGAAGGCTCAACCCCAGCTATCACCAAATTTAGCCAATGACATTTCTGGAGCCATCAGGAGAGACAAGATGTCTCTGAGGAAGGTGGAGGTTGTAAAAGCAGCTAGAGCAGAGCCAAGAGAAGAATGACGATGCTGCAAGCAGCGGGGTGGCAGGTAGGCTGGAAAGGGACAGGCTGTTATCGACACTTCATCAGGCTGGTGTGATCCTGGCACAAAGCCACCAGTGGGAAGGAAGACAAGAGCTTGCATGCTGCTGCAAGCTTTTAAGCAGAGAGATAGCATTGAGAAAAGGTCAGTCAGGAATAAAGGTAAAAGCCACAATTGCTAAGTTCACAGAAAAAGAAATTCAAAAGGCAGGAAGTAAAAAGCCCTGAGGAATTCACTGCAACAGCTCCGTTTATAAAGGAGGGTTACAGTGTCCCAATGCTGCAGTGTAGTCTAGATAAGCCTGAGCTAGCTTTAATCTAACAATTTAAGTCACTTACTGCAGCAGCTCACCACAGGCTGCCTGAGCAGCAAGGGGAGTTAGCCACTGCTGAAAACCATAATCATTGCTGGAGCTGAAGAATGAAAACCATACCTGAGCTGGCTAGCTCAAAACTAGCTCAGATACATTTATGTTCAGCTGCAACACATGCAGGAAAAAATCAAGGAGCCTAACGATGAAACAAAGCTTCGTCATCTTACAAAAGCGCTGATACCTATGGCTTCAGGAAGGGAAAAGAAAACCTCACAAGATACCACTTCCCCTCTCTCACTTTTCCAGGATGAGAGTAGGTCACTTCCCCAGATGTACTTCTGTGCATTGCCACAGAGAGAAGAGAACTGGACAGTACTGACAAACATGCTTCAGTAGAAGACACAGAGTTGCCTTGAGGTGCAAATCTCATCTTTTCTTATCATAATTAGGAAAGAACAAGCCTAAGAGAAGTCATACACAGTACTAAAATCTATGGGTAATATCACACAAGAATCATTATTTTGCAGGTTAGTGAAAGTAACACCATATAAGACATTACAGGCTCCAGTTCCCTTCGGCAACACTCCATGCAATCACTGCGGGTGTTCTCATGGCATATACCAAGCATGCAAGACCACAGACCGGGACAATATGACATGCCTACTCTTATGTCTACTGACCTGATGGGTCCTGCACTCATTTTCTTAGTCAACAACCAGAGCAAATAAAGTATGGCTCCAGATTCAAGCCAAACACATATCTAAGTATCTGTGATTGCAAATTCACCATAGCCTACTAAAGCTTTCAAAAGACTTATGCATGAAACTCATTCATGAAGCAGGCTGAGGGGTGCCACAGCAAGTAATTACTACAGCCCAAGCGGTGAGAAAACAGGTAAAGCAAATCCAGGCAGGTTTGGAGCAAGAATTCTTTGCCTGGTTGCCTGTTATTACCTCTCATTCACAAGTAACCTCGTATGTGAGTATAATTATCTCGAGGTTTGCACTGCAAGAGCACCTACAGACTTCAGCCCCAGGTCAGCGCTGCAGTGCCCAGCACAACGTTGATCTGACAGAGCCACTAAGTTCTCTGCCCCAAAGCACTTGTGCTGTCAAACACAAGACAAGGAGCAACATTTGGACCAAGCTTTCCAGTAGGCAGCCCTCGAAGTGCCAGCCATCCCTGTACACGGTTAGGTGGGCTGCTCCAAAAGTTACCACCACAGGTGTCCTCAAAGCAGAGAAGGGGAAAAGGTGCAGAGCAAGCACCAAGGTTCAGAGTAGCTGCCATAGATGACAAATTGTAAACTATGAGAAGGGAAGGTTTGATGGAGTCTGCAGCATGCTTGTAGGGGAGCACAAGCTTCAGCTGCACAGGTACTCAGGTGTTAAATGCTGGGCTTGGTGAGGTCAGTGGTTTTCAACTTCGGGCCTGCAGAACCCCAAGTGATCTGTGAACTACTTTCCAAAAGGTCTACCAAAAGATAAAAGTGAAGAGCACCACTTATATTTGCTGTATTTCCGCTGGAAACTCAGCAATCTGCAAACTAAAGAAAGCTGAGGACCATTACACTAGCGGGTTATTACTCACTGGCACAGGAGGCAACATAAATTATTCAAAGCAATGGAAAATCCTTAGGAATTGGAAATGGGGGCACAAGCCACTGAGGAGAAGTGTTCACGAGCATGGAAACAAGAAAAAAATTACAATAGCATGTCCCAGTTGTTCAACGTTTTCCTAGCTAGTGGGAAGAAAGTTCTGTCAAAACTATTTCCTTTTTACCCCCATCACTCATCACAAAAATCAGCTCTGAAGTCTGTAGCTCACTTTTCTACCACCTCACAAGATGATTGGTGTCTAGTGGCTCCCAACAGACAGGGTATGTTTTGGCCTCTCTCTCAACACAAACATTGAAGAGATTGGAAAGACAGCACTGGGATTAATTTAAGTAACCACTGAAACCTGAAGCCCAACAATTATCTGAGCAGAAAAATTAAAAAGACTCGTGAGCTGGCACACAGATAAATCTGCTTTCCTTCTTTAAGATCAAATATGTCACTGAATGAGACTAGTTATTGAAAGAGAAAAGCAGAACAATGATAGATGTAGTGATTCTGACACTAAAACATTTGACAGCCATACTGCACTTGAAAGGTAGCCAAGAAGCAAGTCCCTACAGACCTTGCAACAGCTATTTGGCATCAGCTTCACCGAGGAGCTCTAGCTGTACACCTCTAACAAAGACAAACTAACAATCAGAAGATACCTTGGAAACAAAACCAAAGAACTTGGATTAATAAGAAATCTATAAACTAAAGGCTACAAGCTACTGCCATAAATAAAAAATAACAAGGTGATAGCCACTAATTTCTTCCCAAGGAAAGAAACCATAATGATTGTAGGTCAAGTTGCCTACTTTTTGCACAGAAAATTTTTTTGAGAAACCCTGCAAAGTTTCACAGCCCTATGAGTCCTATGTTCTTCCATTCCAACCTTGCAGGCACCTCCCAACCTGCTGAAAGATGATGATACCATGTAGCTAGACCTGCAAAGAAAATGCATTAAGTACTATTAAAGTCTCCCCTTTCAATAAAAACAGAGCAGACCTGACACCTATCAGACTTGCTTCCCTACCACATGAAGCACTACATCCAAGACTATCCAAAAACCTGGCTGACCCCCCTCCTCCTTCTGTCTCCCACTCCTTCCAAATGTTCATATTCATAAAGGAGGCTTCTATACAAGGCTGATGCCTGGTCTAAAGATGCCTGTTTGAAAAACACTCTTGTTTCTAGAGCATCTAAGATTGCAGAGACTGGAAGTTATTATTTTCCTGCTGCCTGTTTACCCCTTCATGACTGTTCTCCACAGCTTCTCACAAAACTCAAATTTCTTCTTTAACTGCATAGGATTTTTCAAACAGTAACATGAAGAAGGTATTTCTTTTTAACCAAAAGGATAATTATGACAAATTAGCAATGACAGGAGGAAAGCTCAGGGTCCTCAAAGCTTTTTTTAGCCCCACTTCAGAAACAGTGGGTGAATGTGCCCCTTTAAATTCTCTTTTCTCAAATTAAACTAGGGAGAAAATTCCCACCCTTTTATTTATTTTTTAATAACCCCTCCTGCTAATAATGTCTACTATGTCAGATACTGTCTTTGCTTTAAAATAGACCTTAAAATCCTGTTTTTCAACTGGTTAAACCACCTTGTGAACATGCAGCTAATTAGGACATCCCTACAGCCCAGGCGAGTTGCTGACTTCTCACAGCTGGACCAGGGCCACACACAACGTGACACCAGGCACCTGAAAACCCCTGTTCAGGCTCATCCGGCTGTCCACAATTTGCTCCTCCTTTGACTTAAACAGCCATATAAACACCAAGTATGTGACAGTCCACCAGGACTTCCTTCGTCTACTCTCCTTCCCAGTGCTGTGGACGTTTCACCCTCTTCTTTGGGCTCCCAAGATTACCCGCATCAGCCTGGACCACCCCGCTGGACAGGGGCCATTTGCAAAGCCTCAGCGGGAGGGTGCCGCTAAGCAGGCAAGCCGAGTGGATTGGAAATCTTCACACGGGGGCTGACCTACTTCTGGTTTCAGAAGTTAGAGCATCTTGACAGCACCCTCAGATTAAGCAAGGTGTACGGGTTTCCCTGAGCGGACACGGTGGAGACAAAGGAGGCCCTTCAGGGAAACCCGAAGAAAACACTCAGCTTGCTCGTAATGCCAGCTATTGTTATTTCATCTGTCAATGAAAACGGAACTTGTCTGGGCACTAACTGTGCAATACTCGCAAGTGGGAGAGCAAACATTTAATGCCGGTCTGCTGGAGAGGGAGGCAAGGGCAGAGTCCACTCCCACACGGGCTGAGGAGCGGCTGGAAGGCTCGAGGGCAGGCTGAGCACTGCTGGCAGCCAAATAACACACTGAGAATCCTTTGACTAAAACACCACCACTAAAAAAAAGGGGAAAAAAAAAAACAACCCACCCAAAAAAACGAAACCCCATCCCCCAAACAAAACAAAAAAACAACCACCAAATGCGTAGAAGTTCTCTGCAGCGTCACATGGAGCTTGCAGGACTTTGGTTACCTCTCTAGAATTTGAACACAATAAATTAACAGGCAGTGATAAATCCCATTTATGTTGGGTTGATGTCTTTGGGAAGGGACATTGGTAATGAACTGTATGCATTGCTCTTGATATAGTTGCAGGGCTCTATAAGCTCATGAACCCAAGGATACCGGTAAGACAGAGTAAGTAGACATGATATATTTATTAGCCTATTAAGTCTTCCTCACAATGACCTGGAAAAAGCCTGATGCATCCCGAAACCTATCTATTTCTTCCATATTCTTTGCATATAGAAAGATATCCATGGATATTGTGGAAAATACAACTACAGTCTGAAAGAGTGAATATTAATTTGTCTTTCTTCTCAAGCTAAAAGTTTCACTAGACTTGGTATAGGCTTTTTTTTAAAGGACAAAAAAAAGTTCCCATTTTTTAAAAAGAAATACTCATTTTATAGCCCCACAATAATATCTAAGGCTCTGCCGCCAAATCTCAAACACACTGGCAGCACCCAGCTTTTTCTAATACTCATAATACATTGCAAGTTTTACAGCTTCAGTGTTAAACACGGTCCTTGCAGTCTCACTCCTTCTTTAGAGTCTCCGAACACCCAGAGAGAGCATACGTTACTGCACCAGCAGATAAGCAGGAGTTACTGGAGCTGCAGTTACTGGTGAGGACGGACACAGTGATGCAGTGCCTCGCTACCAATGTGGGGACCGAGCCACTGCTCAGCCACAGTCCAGCCCCAGGTCTTCCCCTCCCAAAACACACCTTTCTTCCCCTTCTGCCTGCACCAGAAGGAGGAATCAGCCTCCCCCACGGCCAGCCTAGTCCTGCTGGCCATGTTATTGGGAAAGCCAATGGGACTTGTCACCTTCCAAGAGCCTGTCTCCGCTCTTTTGGCAGAATTCCCCATACCAGGGCCAGCAACGGCCCTTTCGGCATCCTCACTCTCCTCTGAAGGCAAGCATGAGCTAGTGTATGTAGCTTCTGAAGCACTAACAGCTAGCAAAAACTGCTTTAAAACTAAAACTTCATTAAGCCACCCAAACCATGCTCTTCAGATAGAAACTTTTTTCACTGTCACAGTGTATATATTTTGTAAAGAACCAAGTTTGGAGTCATTTCCTAGAGTTTAAGTGAATTGGTTTGCCTTTGGTTTGCCTTTCTAAAAGAGCAATCTTTGATACACTGCATATCCCTTCGTTAATCGTCTGATAAAGGCTGCTGTATTTTACTCAGACTTCTGAAGTTTTGGTGTCTCATCCCATCCCCCCATGGAAGAAGAACAACGAAGTCTCATACTGCATGGGTTAGAAGTATATCCAGCTCCAGAAAACATACTACAGAAGTCATTATACTGTGCATATTTAAGTGCACAGTATAGTAACTTTCTTTCATAAGAAAACCAAAAATAGGCTTAGTAAGTGCCGACGGCAATATTACACCATTGCTTTTCTGCTACAGAAAAAAAAAAAAAACAACTAGAAGAACCACTATTCAGACTTGCTGGGTAGTTATCGACCTTTGAATGCATGCTCTACTACTACTGTGGCTCAGAACAGGAGCTCAATTAAAAAAGGAGCTGTAAAGACCTGCTCAAATGTCAACAGGAAAGCACTTTTGTTTGACCAAAATATACATGTTTGTACATTCTTAACATTCAGATATTTCTCATCACAGGTCTCAGGTGAAATCCCAGGTCATAAACTGAGGGATCAAGTACACAGGACACAAGAAAGAATGTTTAAGTATTAGGTGAAGGGATTTTATTCCAAGAAGAACATAATATCCTTAAAAACCTGTCCAGATCTGGCCCAGCCAGGGAGCAGTTTCAATATTGGAAACTAGAGATTACAGTAACGTTCCCAGCAGTCAACAACATTAGAAAATAATCAAAACATGTACGCTTTTGTATTTAAAACAAAGAAACAAAGTTTGGAGAGAGCTTGAATTTTCAGAACCCCATTAAATTTCTGCTACTGTAGAAAATGGCTGTTAAGAAGTTCCTCCCATCCTCATGTTTCACAGCCACAGTTTCTGCAGGGGAAATCACCATCTGGTTCCAGCTTTTATTTTCTCCAAACAGTTAAGCCTTTCCGTGATGTCCTGGTTTCGGCTGGGATAGAGTTAATTTTCTTTCTAGTAGCTGGTATCGTGCTATGTCTTGGATTCAGTATGAGAAGAATGTTGATAACACACTGATGTTTTCAGTTGTTGCTAAGTAAGGTTTAGACCAAGTCAGGGATTTTTCAGCTTCTCATGCCCAGCCAGCAAAAAGGCTGGAGGGGCAGAAGAAGCTGGGAAGGTACACAGCCAGGGCACCTGACACAAACTGGCCAAAGGGGTATTCCATACCATGTGATGTCATGTCTAATATATCAGCTGGGGGGAGTGGGCCAGGGGGAGTGGATCGCTGCTCAGGAACTAACTGGGCATCAGTCAGCAAGTGGTAAGCAATTGCATTGTGTATCACTTGTTTTGTATATTCCAATTCTTTTATTATTACTATTGTCATTTTATTATTATTATCATCATTATTATTATTTTCTTCCTTTCTGTCCTATTAAACTGTTCTTATCTCAACCCATGAGTTTCACTTCCACCCCCCCCACCCCCCCCCCAATTCTGTCCCTTATCCCACTGGATGGGGGGGAGTGAGTGAGCAGCTGCATGGTGCTTAGCAGCTGGCTGGGGTTAAACCACGACACTTGACTACCAAGAAAACAGGAGCCTGGCCATCACATGTTTGCCGAAGCCAAGGGAAGGTGTGATGTTGCTCAGAAGGCAGTTTTGGATGCCAAGAGTCTTGGAGGACACCCGATCCGTCTGTGTGGCATCTTTTCTGCCACTCACTCTAAATGAATGTCTCAAATGCAGATGAGAACGTGGTAAAGCTTTGGCATGCCCTACCTGGGGGACAAGCTGTAATTCTCCTGGCCAGAAGAAAGGAGGACAGGTTCACCATCCGGATGAACGGCCCGAGGCAACAGCACCAGAAGAGCTGGGAGAGTGCGCCAACTTTGTTACCATTCCCTTCACAAAGGAGCTGAATCAAAAACCTGCCACTCAAGCCCAGGGATAGCAGTGTTCTCATACAAGACTGACCCTACAGCATCTCCGCGCTGAACACATATTTCTCCAGGAATCAAAACAAACCCATTTCAAGCTAAGTTTTAAGCTGTGGCAACACGCATAGAACGTCTGAACTTAGTCCACTAAAATCATTACAATTCCATAAATAAAATATTAAGCAACATGTCTTTAACTAGCAAATTACAAAGACAAAACAAAGTTGGGAACACATTACTGAGTTTTCATGCCGCCAAACCGTGAAGAGGAGCGGGCAGGATGGGGGTGCCTGTGGCTGGTGGCCCCATGGCCATCCCTTGCCATGGCTCCGGGGCACCCCATCCACCTCAGCCTTTTTAAAACCAAAAATTACTATGTACAAAAGAAGAGCAGAACAGATGGAAAAGTGATTTAGCGAGTGGCCTGGTGGCATGTGATGCTGGTAGGCCAGGAGCCTGTTTAAGCGCTGGGAATAACACCTGACAAGGGCTTCATTCAGTGCACAGCCGCTGTGCCGCTCCCCGGCAAAGACAAGGGCCCTTTGAGGAGGGAAACGAGGAGCATTTAATTAAAGACCGGACCCTCACACACAGACAAAGAGATGGAAGGAGCGAGGGCCCTGGTGCCACTTCCGCTTCGGCAGGGCCCCGCGACAAAGGGTTGCTCTTGGCCACCGCGGTTCCCTTACAGCATCGCTGCTTCTTTATACCGAGTGTACGCTTAACTTGCAAGGCTGGATGACTTATTTGCCACCGAAGGACTCTCTACTATACAATGGCACTCTTTGTGGGGGGGAAGGAGGTGGGGAGACAGTACTAGCTGGCCATTAACCATATAAATCCTTCACTTGAGTTGCACAATGAATACCATGCATCAGTGTATCTGACTTCGCTTCTTCAAGAGAAGCTGCTTTGAGTGAAAAAAGAAATTAAATTTAATAGGTCATATCTTTCCTTCCTGTGTGTTTTTTATTTTCGCAATACATTTTAGACAACCTGCATTAGCCTTGCAGACCATCCACAGCTTACTTTAAAGAGCAAAAAGCATTTCCGACTCCAAGATTTCACTCCCAAAACACAAGCACAAACCACATACTGAGAAATCAAGTACTTGATATGCAGTCCATACTCATTTAGCTCTTGCCTCTCTCTCCCCAGTTTCTAAAAGTGCTTTTACAAAGTACATTAAAGGCCCAACCCAACACTTATGAGCAGCGAACTTCTTTGCTCAAAGTTGGGAGTAAATTCATAAGCACCTCAGCCAGGCCATCAGCTTAAGTTTACCTTCCCCTTTTTTTTTAGGCTGCAATAACGACCTCACGGATATAAAAAGTGCTTAGTGGATCTCTAACTGGCTCTAAGTTGGGGTGGGGGAGAAGGAGGAAAAAACCTGTAGTTTAAAACCCCTGAAGTTCCCATGGTAATACCACGAGGTATACAAAAGGTGTAGATGAGTGTGCGGTAAACTCCTCCTCAGAGGTTTTATTACTATGAAACCTAATGCTCCCTCACTGAAAAGAAATTTTCATGATATAAAGGAGATAATTGGGAGGAAAAAAGACAATTCATGTTTTATGACTGGCTATAGATGAATAACATTAAATGTCCAACAGTCTCCACTGCACCATAATCATCCACTAATGACTGGAAAACTCGCTGTGAAAATTACTGAACCTAAACTGGTGGGGTGTTAATTTAATTTTTGGTGGCAAGAGAGAACACGGCAGGGAGAGAAAAGAAAGGGAGCACTTAGCTCCAGCTCCGAGCCCGGAAAAAAAAGTTCCCCCCCCCCACGCCTGGCCGAGCAGGAACAATGCACAACGGCCTGGCCCCACTGACTTCACTGAATTATAACTCCTGCTAGTTAGTTTAATTATTGCACGTACATTTCTCGAAAACTCCATTTGAAACATCAGCTTCTAATTGGAGAAACTGCTCGGGGCATGACCGAAGGGTTATTATAAAGTTTGGTCACTTCCTTTCAAGCAATCATTACAAAAGGGCACGGCCCTTCCACGAAGCGTATGAAAACCTCTCAAAGATGCCCATTGTCCAAGACACAGAAATCAAGTGCAAGAGATACAGAAGGAAGTCTCAGCTGGGAACACAAAAGGCGATGAAGACACGAAAACAAGGTGGAGCATCCTGCTACACCAGCAGCGCCTTGCATAGAAGAGCTGAAAGGGGAAAAAAATAATTCAGTTTCCAGGATGACAAATATTAGTGGGTGCAAATGGAAGGTGTGTCAAAGACAGAAATCTTATTAAAATAAGAACGCTCATTAAAGACTTAAGTTGCAAAAGCCTTGCAAAGTTACAGGAAAGCTTCAAATCACTCTTACCAAAGACAACGAATTTCATCACGGGACCTATAGGTTTGCATAAGGTTTCCTTGACCCTCTAAATCAGCGTATTTAGCATGTACTGGTTTGGGGGGGTTGTTTATTCAAAGACTGCTTATGTTTCCCAAAGCTTCCCCTTCAGCCAACTTAGGAACCTAGATACACCCACCAATTTCCTAACACCCGAGTAACTCTGATCACTGCAAAAATGGACGCTGAGCAAGCTTTTCTGGCATAACCATTTAGTTTAAGAAAACTGCCAGAGTAGTGAGTTTTAAAGTCACATGTGAAACACTTCATCCCCTGTGCGCTCAAGCCCTTAGCTGTCGGTGCTAAAGCAACTTTCTGATGTGCTTCATATTCCTGCCCTATTTTGTGGTAGGGTCTAATGCTACAATTCAAGAGTCGAATCTCCAGACGCTGGAATCTCACACAGATTTTAATCCATTTACTTTCTGGCTCAGATACGCCTGCACCAAGCATACTAGGACTGTCCAGTCCCTGTTAACTACAGATTACACTTTCATGAACTTTTCATTAGCAAGCCAGGGTGTGGAAAGACTATTCAGTGACGAGTCTCCTCCCGGTTTACATCTTACAATCCTAGCAGCAGAAAAGATGTTATGCATCTTAAAGGTTTAGTATTCCCTCCTCCTCACCAGCTACTTTTTCCTCCAGTTACTATCTCCGTGGCCATCACAACCCATTACTCATCAGACCAGCCAAGGCTCTGGACCGCAACGAACAAGAAATGTCAGCAACACCAGCAGACGTTTGAAAGTCAGGCTGCGGTCGTAATTTCTGGGTCACATTAGCACTTAACGATGCAGGTGACGGGAAGCGTTTGTCCAAGGCTCTCGGGTGCCTGTGCATGGAGGTCATGCAGCCGAGGAGACATTTCTGTCCCTTGCCCCCTGCCAGCCAGCAGTGGGAGGTCGGGATGCTCTCCCCGCACCGCTTTGGGGCCGGCAGCTCGTCCTCCAGCTACCCCATCCCAGCCGGCCTCCGGGGGCAGCTGGGGCAGACAGCCACCCCCACCTCTCTGCAAGCAGCCAGACACCCAAGAGAAAAGGCAAGAACCAACCCCACAGTCTGCCACAGCACTGCCTGGGTACCCCAATGGCCCAGGGGTGCAGAGAAAGACCCTCCGGGTCAGCCCCATGCACTCCCTCACTGCTAGGCCCAGCCATGGCAACCCCCTACTCCCACCACAGCGCGGGGGCTACAGGTCGGGCCAGAGCAGCAGAAAACAGCAGCTTCACCTTCAGCAAAAATACTGTGCCACTTTTTCCCCTTGACCCCATCAGTTATTTATTAACAGTAGTAAAATATTACTGCTTCTCACCTCCCAGCCAGGCAGGTTTTCCTCTCAGCCCAAGATACCCACCACTTTTTTTTAAAAGCTGGAAAGTATGGAGACTTTTTCTTTTTGTCTGTAGGTGGACTGTTCACTGCTTTAATGCTGCAAAGCGGAGAATAAAGTGTGAGAGAGCTCCTAAATAAGTCACGGCCATTTACACATTAGGCACCTAATTATGTTGAAAATACAATTACACACATTTAAGCAGATGCTCATGCCCACGGGCCAGGCCCGTTACTTTGACTCTTCTTTATCTACCCAACTTTACAGTAAGTGCAAGCTGAATCTACTTAGATACAAGACCTGAATTATCAGTCTGGGTGTGGAAAAAAGGCAGTGAAAAAAAAAAAAAAAAAGAAAAATCAATGTTCCCATCTCATTTACCACAGTTAAGGACACTGCACAACAAGTAAGACTCCAGCAGGTCCCCGCTTTTCTGCCATAGCCTTTAATCAAATACTGAGAGGCATTTTCTCTTTTTAAAGTCAAATCAAAACTTTTGGCTCCAGTCTTTTGTAAATTCACAGCAAAGATAACCCCCCAAGGAATGCATATTATTTACACAGCAGTGAGCTTACTTATTAACGCGAACTTCTAGCAAAAGTTGTGTTTCCGTGTTTTAAAACGGGCCACAAAAGACCTGTTTACATTCCACGTCTGGCTTTAGTAACGTCAAGGTCAGAGCGCACCCTTCAACAGCCCTCCTGCGCAGCAGGCTGAAGAATGCTGCCCGATGGGTAAGGTCCAGGGACACCCCAAAAATCAAACACTGACCCTTACACTCCATCAGGCGATGACAGCCATTCGGGAGCTCTTCCTCCTCGGTTAAGCTGGAGCCAAAAAGCCCACATGAGCTATACTGAGCAGCTGGCACTAACCACTGCCCACATCTCCACACTTACCACTACACCTCGTTCCAAAAGTAAAGGCATAAGCATTTAACAGCC
This sequence comes from Haliaeetus albicilla, assembly GCF_947461875.1. Lineage (NCBI taxonomy): Eukaryota > Metazoa > Chordata > Aves > Accipitriformes > Accipitridae > Haliaeetus > Haliaeetus albicilla. The sequence goes on along the minus strand of NC_091483.1, from coordinate 48,518,405 downwards.
TTGGGTGGAAAGCACATGCAGGTTTTCTCACCTTGTTTGCTGGCCATGAACAGCAGTTCCATCCAAACCACAGCCACAAAGCAAGTCCACTACCTGTCTATCAACTTTTTACCCTCCTCTAAATACTGGTGGAATGCAGAGAACTTTTCCATCATCAGAATAGGATTTACCACCTGTTCTCCAACACTGGTTTGTTGTCAGAGGTTCAGAGGGAATTTCTCTATGATGAGGAAAAAAAGATCCATCAATTAATTTTCAAATGGGCAACTTGTCCTGAGCTTCTCCCTCAGCATGAAGAAATGCTAATATTTGAGTAAGTCTGATGAGTAAAGAGTGAGTAACAGAGTAGTGTCTGAAAACTGTGTAAGAGGCAAGACTGCAGATGAACAGAAGTGATCAGACTCTGTATTGCCTATTCCAGAAGGACAGCAACAGCTAAAACCACTCAAAATCAAGATTATAAAAAAGGAAACTGAGACACACTGAATATTCATGCTCCATTCTTTGCAGGAACTTTACTCAGAAAATTTTTTGAAAGAAATGCCTGGGAGCATCCCGTTTTAAGGGCCTGAAACTCCCAGTGCAGAAAGAGCATCTCAAGCTCTGTGACCTGTTCAGGTGCCTGCCGCATAAGACACAGATGATAGAAGTTGTACATAGGGAAAAGAGAGTTTGCCTCACCATCACCACTGCGGCAGCTGTGGGAAGCAACAAGACCTTGACAGCAATAAAACAAATCCTCACAATTTGTCTTCCCTCTATAAGAGAAGCTGCGTGTTTCAAGCTGTGAAGGCTGCAAGTTACCTTAAATCCTAAGGAAAACTTCAGGTCTGTTGCTCTTCACAACTCTCCAATACATACACCAAATAGCCATAAGCCTTATTTCTTCTGGGGAGATTTTCTGTGTCAAAATAAGTGCTGCAAAAATTGTTGCTGTCCATGCCAGGATAGGTTTTTTTTTCCCCCTGAAGAAAATTCAGGAAGAGATGTGCTCCTTCCTAGGCCGCACTGCACACAGGCGGGACTCCCTTGCGGGATCACACCGTAACTTGAATCTTCAGCCCACCGCGGCGCCACAGACTTGCCATTTACTGTTCCAAAAGCCACCTGCCTTGTACCCTGAAAGCCCACGTACTCATTCCTCATCTCCTCCTCCTCGCTATGGAAGACACCTTCTCAGCGATACTGTGACACAAGTCCGAGCTACCAAGCAGCTCCAAATACAAAGCGAACTATTGGTTTAGCAAGCCTAAAAATGCTAAAATGAACTTTTAAAATTTCTAATGCTAGAAATTATTCTTTTTAGTGAACTGATTACAGCTCTAATTAAAAGCTCGGGGTGTAAATGTTAGCAGTTATTCCTGAACCGTGTGAAGGTCGCGTAGCTCAGGAGGGTGCGGGATCCCCCTGTAGCGAAACACCAGAGACAAGCGTGCCCGGGGAGCGAGCCGCGGAGGGACAGCCGGCATTTCAGCCTGCAAGGGGTACATTCCAAAATTTACAATTTATGGTTTTAACCTCGCCCGCTGAAGGCGACAGGGGAGCGCACCTCTCCAACCCGACCCCACGGCTGTCGCCTGTAGCTCTTCTGGCGAACCCCAATTACTTGCAGCGCATCCTCGTAACGCCGCCGGTCCTGTCCCGGCTCACCCCCTTCCGGGGGCGCAAATCGTGCCCCCCCGCGGAGGGGCAGCCCCCCCCGTCCTCCCCTTCCCCAGTGCCTGATCCCGCCGTCGGCGGGCGCTCCGGGGGCAGCTCCGCGGGGCCGCCGCCGCGCTCGCCCCGCCGCCGCGCCCCCCGCCCGGGGCGGCGAGCCCCCCAGGCCCCCCCCGGCGCCGGCGGCACCTACCCAGGCACTTGATGTGGAAGCCGCTGGGGGGCTTGAGGGAGCGGCGCGCCCAGCCCTGCCGCAGCACCTCCAGGTGCTCCTCCTTGCCCTGCACCAGCAGCACCTGCTCGTCGATCCAGCCCAGGAAGAAGGTCTCGGCCACCGCCGCCGTGGCCCGCCGGTCCCAGAAGTGCTGCATGTTCTCCCGCTTGAAGTCCGCGAAGATCTCGTAGCCGATGCGGTGGCGGCCCAGCTCCGCCGCCGGCCCCGCGCCGCCGCCGCCGCCGCCCCCCGGCCGCCCCCCGGCCGCGGCGCCCAGGACGATGGCCAGGGAGTGCGGGGCGATCTGCAGGCACCGCTCCGCCCTGCGCGGCATGGCCGCTCACCGCCCGCCGCCGGGCATGGGCACGGGCATGCCTTCCCGCGGACGCGCTGCCTCCCGCGGACGGCTGTCCGCGCTCCGCCCCCGCCACGGCACGGCACGGCCCGGCACGGCACGGCCCGGGGCCGCTCCGCCCCCGGCACACCCCCGGCACGGCACACCCCCGGCCCGGCACGGCACGGCACGGCACGGCACGGCACACCCCGGCGCGGTCCGGCACGGCGGGCGAGGCGGGGACGTTATCCCGCGGGTACCGCTCCCGCAGCGGGCAGCGGCCGCCGCCTCCCGGCCGGGAAGCCCGCGCCCCCCCGCGCCCCCCGCCTCCCCGTCCTAGCACGGGAACGGGAGCACCATCCCCAGGAACCCAACGAGCCCGCTGCGTGCCCCGGCTGGTGGAGTAGGCTCCCCGGCACTCCTCGGTCTCGGGAGATTTCACCCGCCCCTTCCCCGTTGTCCTGGTTTCAGCTGGGATAGAGTTAACTGTCTTCCTAGTAGCTGGTACCGTGCTATGTTTTGAGTTCAGTATGTGAAGAATGTTGATAACACTGAGGTTTTCAGTTGTTGCTCAGTAGTGTTTAGACTAGAGTTAAGGATTTTTCAGCTTCTCATGCCCAGCCAGGGCACCTGACCCAAACTGGCCAACAGTGCATTCCATACCATGGGACGTCCCATCTAGTTTAGGAACTGGGAAGTGGGGGGCAGGGATTCGCCGCTCGGGGACTGGCTGGGTGTCGGTCGGCGGGTGGTGAGCAATTGCCCTGCGCATCATTTGTACATTCCAATCCTTTTATTACTACTGTTGTCATTTTATTAGTGTTATCATTATCATTATTAGTTTCTTCTTTTCTGTTCTATTAAACCGTTCTTATCTCAACCCACGAGTTTTACTTCTTTTCCCGATTTTCTCCCCCATCCCACTGGGTGGGGGGGAGTGAGTGAGCGGCTGCGTGGTGCTTAGTTGCTGGCTGGGGTTAAACCACGACACCCGTGTGGAACTGTACGGGGGCATCCCCCCAGACACTTCCAGATTATCCCAGCAAGCCTCTCACGGTCGTTAGGTTTCTGCTTCTTCCAGTGGTTACGCAGCTGTAGGTAAAATACCTAGCGAGCGGCACTGACCCCACCGTGTCCCAACGTCCATAAGCTGCTTCTTCACCCGTAGTAATCCTGTGTCGCGTTGTGTCTCAGGGGTACCGAAATCTGATAGTGACGGAGCCACTGCAAGGGGCTTTTTTCCCAGCAGTTTAAGATTTTGCCTCCTCTGTGCTCCAGGTCACACCAGCTGCCCGTGAGGCTTGAGGGAGAGCTCAGCAAAAATAGGCGAGGTGCGAGCAGAAATGGAGGGACCCAGGTTCTTCCTGGCAGAGCACTGAGGAAACAGGCAGCAAAGCGTGGGAATGCACCAGAAAGGCAAAGGACGCAAGGAAGAAAACTGCGCCGTAGAGAAGAGGAGCAAGAGCAGAGGCAGAGGAGAGGGAGAGGGAGAGAAGAGGCAGCGGCCATGCTGCTGGGTGGTGGTTTAAGAGCTGCAACTGTGGAGGCTACAGCCACCACACTCTGCACCGTGCACAAGCTACAGTGGTTTTTTACCTGTGGCTCCTGAATTCCCTCACATCAACATCCCTTGGCACTCTTGCCCCCCTTAAATTATCGCCCGTTCGGTTCTAACTTCATTCAAATCCTGTGGCACTCTCCATTTGGTTTCATCCATTTCCTTCTCCGAGGCACTGTATAACAGTCAGGCTCCTCTGATATTCCCACTCCCTACTTTTTAGGTTTCATCCAGTGCTGTCTAGGCACTGTACCAAGGAAGGTCAAATTTACCAGCATCCCAAAGGGTTTTACGAAGAGGTAAGCTGTACGAAACAAACTCTACCAAAGGGAAAATTAGAGGTAAAATAAATTGTCCAGAATCACAGTGAGTCATTCTGAGCCAGGAGCAGAGCCTATTAACGCTGGCTCACAAGTCTCTAACCCCTTCCCAAATATCCAGCACAGCAAGATCTCAAGGTGCCCCTTGCCTGAGCCAGCAATAGTTTTGATGGTGCTGCCGTCAATATTTCAAAGGAGCGCTTTCGCATTGTCATTCAGCCCTAAGCTTTGCAAGAGGCCTCCCCGGCATCTTCATTGTCCTCCAAACTGCTTCCCAAAGTTCACCTGAGCCATTGATTGCCTGTTAAAAGAGCTAGTCTTAGTGTGTTGAAACTACTGTCATGATCTTGTCATACTCATGTTATTCTTACCTTGTGCCTTCCTCTTCTCTCCATTATATCAGCCTTTTATCTTGCCCATCATACTTGCATTTCAGTTCTCCTGGGCAGGGCTCACCTTTGTGTTGCCTTTGTGTGGAGCACATCACATTGACATCTCAACCGCTGATCAGAGTCATCAGGTAACTTAAGGGCTTGGATGGGTTTTCTGTTTTTATTCCTACCTGCAAGAACAAAGGAGCTAAATTAAGCCTTTTGACCGTTCTTAGGTTTCTGCACCAGATACGTACTGAGCGCTTAGACGCCAGGGCCCCACATTTTGCCTGCAGCCCCTATATCCCAAGCGCTAGCCAAATCTGTGATCCTCCTGCCGCCTCTGGAAAAAGTGCACGTTCAGCACAGCACGCCTGGCAGCCTTCAGTCACAGCACCGGCGTTGCTTCCTCCATTAGCTGAGCTCCTTTTCCTTTCGATACTAATTTCTGAAGCAATTGGTGTGGCGAAACATGCCGCGCAGTCATTTGCCTCCCCTTGCAAGGGATTTGCAGTAACACTTGCGGGCTGTCAACATCTTCCTTATCCCTGGCTTATTCTCCTGTAAAGGCTAGTCCTCCGCCTGCTAATCCTCTCCCACCTGCTTTCACCACCTCTTCCCTCGTGCTGCTTCACGCCTCTCCCCTGCGCTCGCAGGCTGGCCCTCCCTCCCGCCCTCTCTCCCTCCATCGGCACGCTGCCCCTTCGCCGCAGCTTGCGCACACGTAATGTAATGTCACACACAAGTGTAATGGCAAAGGAACAAAAGGGAGTATGCTATAATTTGTCCAAAATGTGCTGGATGGAGCACGGTGCTTGTGGCACGAATCAAAATACACCATGTGCTTGGGGTTAGGTGCCACCCCCATAAAAGCCGGTGCCAGGATTGCCTGAGCGGGACCTCGAGGCCCCGGTTAAGAGACTCCCCTTGTTTCAAGGGCCGGGGGAAAGGCTGTGGACAACAAGTGTGTACTGAGTAAACTGTTCATCATTCATTATTCCCCTTTTTTTCCCATCTGATTATTGATTTCAAACAATTTTTTTTCCTCAGAATTTTGGGGGGTTTGGTTTATTTCAGTTTATTTATGTTTTGTTGCTTGCCAATTTGGGGTTGAACAGTATCTCCTTCCTTTTCATTCACTGTCACTTCAAGGGACTTCTCCCAGGCAATCAAGACCTATAGGCAGACTAAAGCTGATCTGTTATTTCCCAATAGAAATAAAAGCAGGAAGACAGCCTACAATCTTCTTACAGCCAAGTAATGAAAGCGGGTCAAGTGGAACTCCTAAGTGCCTCTGAAGTGTTTGGAAAGGCAGAAGTTTACCTTGCTAGCAGCGCGAAACCCCTAAAGATTTAGACGCGACTCTTTGAAATGCATCAGCGGTGGCAGGAGGTCTGCAGCAAAAGGCATCGTTTATTCTAGGTAGGAGCAGAAAGCCAAAACAAACCTGACGAAGCTGTGTTCTCCGGCTGTCTGTACTGATCCAGAGCTCAGGGGTGGTACCTCTACCTGCTGCAAACATCACCTCATTAAAAACTCTCTGGGAAAAGAACATTCCCCCAGAATGGAAAAGAAAGGTTGAGGTGAAATATATATATTTAGTGGTGGTAGTAAGGCAAGTTATGCAATTTTGCAGCCTACATGGTATGTCAGCAAGGGATCTGCTTCAGATGCAGTATTCAGGCAGTAAGGCAGCAAGTGCCTTACTCAGGATTTCTTCTGCGAGAGGTTTTGAAAGAGTATTTCCTAACAGAAAACTATTTTTTAAATCTCTCTAGTGGTTTTATACAAGAAGAAATGATACCTTCCCTCCCTACTGTCTGTCCAGTGTTGTTACATGGCGAGAAAGTCCTGCACACTTCCCAGCTGAGTCGCTTCATTCCCGGGAAGAAGCTGCTCTTACGTTACGTGGGTTTTCAGGTGGTTAAAGTGTGTTTGGCAAGAAACTGCCAGCTACAGGACAGATTTTTAAGATATTTCTGTCAGGGCTTTTTTTGAACATACCTGCACTTATTCCTTTGTGGAAGGCTGACTGAAGCTGGAGACTCACACTGGGGGCCCAGCGACACAAGGAGCTCGTTGTGACTGCCATCGCCAAATACGGCACTTACTGCAGCCCTAATGAGACCAGAGCTTACAGACCTCGATAATAAATTTTGAGAAGATTTGCCCCCTCCTCCTGCCCCAGTCAAGAGCTACATGAGCCCAGCCAGACTTGCTCAGACGCGTAGTCGATGTAAACTGGCTCTGGTTTCTGGCTTCGCCGCTGTGGATGCGCAGGTAGGAGAAGGGCCAGGAGCAGGTATGCTGGTAACACGCAGGCCTGATGCTCTTCTTGTCATACCCTGAGAAAAGCCAGGAGCAATCTTAGAAGAGTGAATGCTCTAAACCAACGGAGATCTTGAACAGTGATGGCAACTTGCATCTAAGAAAAGCAAGATTGTGGAAGGTGGGTGTTGGCAGTTGTTCCTTAAAATACTTCCCTGAAGCATGGCAGCTTTTGTAGGTAAATGTAGCTCTACATTTGCCTAGTTTGCATCACATGAAGACACTGATTTGCCACCAACAATTCCTAAAACAGCACCTCATTTAGCTTTACCCTTTTGTTTTGGTAATCAGTTTCTGTAATACAGGGAAAGTACTTCTCATGTTTGTAACATCCCTTGAGACCTGCTATTATAAATTATCCCTGAAATGGATGTTTAACAATCTCTGCTCTGGTAGGAGCCAAGTATTTCTGTGCTCGGTCCTGTCCTGCCATCCTCCATCAAGAAGCCCTGCTCAGAAGTCCTTGCTCAGGCAGAGTTCCCAGTGAAGTCAATGGGAGTTTCCAGCGTGAGGAGTGATGAGCTAGGTCCAAACTAAACACCCAACTAATAAGCAGCGTAGGAAACAGCTGACTGCATCATTTTTAAGCTCTGTCTTTTACCTGACTCAGACTTGCTGGCATCAAGAAGGATCCCAGGGGCAGGATGCGACCCGAGGGAGGAGAGGAGATCCCTGGTTATGGCAGGCGTGCCCATCTTCCTCTTCAGGAAAATCTTTGGCAACGGTATTAAATCTTTGCAATGAGGTGACTACCGCTTTGGTAGGTGAGCCGGTAGGTAGACAACTATCTATTGTCTGCTTAACAATAGCCTACCTATACTGGGGAAGTTACGATGACCAGGAGAAAAATCACCTCCCAGCAGACATGGAAAACAAGTTCCCACTTTACTCACAGGACACGTATAATACAGGGTACAGTTCTCTCACATTCAAACTCAGGTCCCTATGTTTAGACAGGTAAATAACACTGCACTAAAACCCCTGGATTGGGAAGCCCTTTAATTTTGTTTATTTATGAAGTTGCAAAGAGGGAAATGACTTACAGATATTTTGAAGTCAAAAAGCTGGTAAAGAGCTCATCACAGCACCACAGTAAAAGGGGTCAGAATAGATTCCCTGCATGGGAAGTTCTTGACTGTAACTTAATAAGGAGGGAAGAGAAGGGTATGTTTATATCTCTAGAGCAAAGAAAATTTTATGTGCCTTCCAGCCTATAATTGTCTCTTATCTGCTATGATATTGATGGTTGCTTTGGGCCAGATTACAGTCAGACACTAAGGCGGGGGCTTAGACGATGTATTTGACAGAGACAGGATTTTATTTCAAACTCCACAGTTGTGCTCTACTGAAGCCATAAAGGACTCAATACTTGCAGGTAACATGCAATTTTAATTATGGAAATGGCACCCCAGTTTCCCTAAAATATCTGCTTGTTGCATTGCCTTGCAAGAACCACTGAAAACACATTCAGGCAGCTCAGGTACTGATACACCAGAAGAACTGGGGTTTGGTTTTATGATTCCCCTACCAGTAATGGAAAGAAATTGTGAATGAAATGGCCATTAATTTTCATGAGCGCTCTGAAAGAAAGAGCAATAAAATCTATTTCTCTGCCCTTTTTCATATTTCCTTCCACAGCCTGTGGCCTGAAGCATGGGGGCTCTGCTGACTCCTCACCCAGCCAAGCAAAGGCGTGTGGCTGGTCCCTGGTGGTTCTCACATCGCCAAGTTAATGACTTCAAAGTCAGCCCAAGAAGATCAGAAGGTGTCCACCAGCCTTGGCATTTTAATCTGAAATTTCTCTGCTTTGAATAGATGTGTTTTCCTCCTACTGCCCCTTCCCATGTAGTGCAAGGCAAGTCCTGTGGATAAGTGCTGTGGGCAGTGCAAAGCTGCACTCGGGAGAATAAAATTACAGTGAAATACATATACCCCTAGGAGTATGCAAATGTAAATGGCATACATAGGCAAAGCGAGGTAGAGGGAAATCCTTGTTCATATAACATGCATAGCCGAGAGCTCCAACCTGTACTGGCTCGATTTTCCTGTAGGGACCCCATTAGAGTGGGAACCAAAAGGAGAGCATGGTGACCCATGACCCTGCACTTTAATTTCGGAAATATATTCTATGCCTAAGCAAGAAGGCGCAGTAGGCAGAGCTGACCACTTCTAAATGAACTCTTCCAGAAGAAGAATTTAAGCAGGGGCTGCTATTGCAATACCCACCTGGGGAAGAAAAAAAAAAAAAGAAAAAAAATATTTAAAAATAAAAAATTGTTTTAAAAAGAGGATTCTGCGTGACTAGCCACTCTGCAGGCCGGGTGATCAGCACATGGGAGTGTGGGAACCAGAGCTGGGCACAGGCTTTGTGAGCAGCCTTGGCTCTGCCCCGGCAGCGGAGCTGTGGGCAATGAGTAGGTGTCAGTCTCAGCTGAACAGTCCTGATGGGGGCTTGAAAAGGATAAGAATACCACGGCTGTGGAGCTATAAAACACCACATTGGTGGGAACCGTTTGGTCCACCCCTGCAGGCAGGGGTGAGGGACCTTCACTGGTGCCCTCAGGCATGGTGGGAGCTGGCATGGGGCACTGGAGGGACTAGTTGATGCATGTTGGCTTCTTGGAGACCCCCTTGATGGCACAGATCTGGGGAGGCTTTCCTAGATCACAGGATGGTGAAGCTCTACTGTCATTTGGCTGTCATTTTGGATGACAGCACCTCCTTTTTGACTGGGGAAAGGAAAAGGGAAAGCGACCGGTGTTGCTGGTTTGGGGTAAAAGCCCTTTGAGATTTTGCCTTCCCTTTCAGGCAGGCAGGCACCCATACTGATAGCAGCAGAGAGATACAGTAAATCACGATACAAGTAGGCTCCACCTGTGCAAAGATATTCTTGCTTTTCCTGCCAGAAAGCACAGGCTGGTCGGCGGGCTCGCTCTCTGTAACTGGCCAGTGACATCCTTCCACTTTCTGTGCGCTGATCCACTGATGACAACTCAGTTCAGAAAATGTGTGCCAGGCTTACAGCCTTCCTCTGGGCTCCCCTAAACCAAGGGCATGTCTTTCCAACCCCCAGAGCTTTGCAGGAAGAGGATTTCTGCACTCAAGCAAGGAAAAAATCCTGTGGGAAAGGGGACTAACCACTATCACGGTCTTTGCATGTAGGGGAAGGCTGGATGTAGCAAAGGATGTTGGATAACATGTCTGCCTCAGGTTTTAATTCACTGCTGCTGCTTGCTGCTTCTCCAGCCACTGACATTCTACCAGCATGCATTTAACACATCTGTGTCATTTTTTGATCAGGATAGAAATTTCTGGTGTTTCTTTGCTTGATACAGATGCCTCTGGAAAAGAACAACATAGACCTGAGAAAGAAATTACCATCATGGGATTTTTTTTCTCTTTTTCCTTTTTACAGAAATTTCTTATCTAGTTTACTCTGTTCAATAACCTTCTCTCTTTTCACTTCACTTCAGGCCTTAAGTTTCTTGCCCTTGATGAGCTAGTTCAGTCAAAGCCATGCTTGGTTTACAAATATGAAAGTAACAGGCACCCTACAGCTGCCTACAATAAACAATTATTACTTTTAAACACAGTCCAATACCTGTTATGGTGTGGTGCGAATCATCCCCTTCTGCTCTTTTAACTGGTGAGGGGCAGTGGAATAGCCCAGCAAATGCTCATGTGCATGGGGAGGGAGGTAAGAGCCACCTTCTCCGGCAGGACCAGCTGCAGCTCATCAAGCACTGGTTTTGTACCTGTCAGGCGAGTGCCAAGAACTGGCGCACAGTAAGATTACGGTGTCTGCCAGCCATCGGCTAGCTGCTCCGCTCCTCCATCATTTTCCTTTCACTCAGAGCAGGGAGAGAAATATGAAGGTTGATGGGCTAGGTGCTCACTTTCAGGTCCCCTTTGGCAACACAGAGTTGGTGAAAGGGGTGGTGGGGTGGGTGTAAGAGAATTTATTCCTGGTTTAATAGCCCTTCATTATAGCTAAGCCTTTTGCGTAAATGGCAGTTTGGCTCCCATCTCCTGAACACTGCTCCCTTGCATTAGACTTTTTATAATAGCCGTAATTACAGATGCAAGCTCTGCTTTTATTTTATGGGAGCTGAGGTGAACCTGCCCGATGTCACAACCGGTGATCCTCAAGTACAGCCAAGTCCGTGCGGCAGCGTCTCCGAATGGCGGGATGTGATGTGTGAGTCACAGCAAAGAGCCGCCGGTTTCCTCACCAGCCCTGCCTGCTCTCGGGTCTCATCTCTCTCGCAGGTATTTTCAGCAGCCATCCTGCTGCTCTCTTGCCTCTTCCCTTTGCCTCGGCTTGTCAGGATTAGACAGTTTAACCGATGACCCCAGTTGTCATCAATCTCAATATTGAATGCACCGAGATAATACAGGCAATTCTCTGCTCTGTGAAGACAGGCATTTATGAAGTATTTGTGAAACCATTTTAGCTAAAGAAGACAGACAGCTCTACTTTGTGCCTAATATTGCCTGACAGGTGTGGACACACCCTGAGATAACTCTCTCCTCATCCCAACTAGAAGGTCAAGAGTCTACATCTGACAGAGAGAATCGCCTTTGGCACTCTGATAGAAAAGTGAAAACACAGCAGCATCCAGAAAAAAAACCAAAAAACAACAAACCCCTTTGTAAAACAGGTGTGCCAGATTTAACATTTCCCAGAGCTTAATTCCTTTTAAATTTTGTAGCTCCTCTTTGAAGATTGTCCATGGACCCAACACCAGGCTAAACCAGAAAGTTTAGCTTTTGTTCTTCTATTAGCCATTATCAGCTGATTGTTTCAAACGTCTCGGGCATGGTGAGCAGTGGCTATCTCTCCACTATGCTCCTCTTTTCTCCTTTCCTCCCCCATCCAGCACCACCCACCCTCCACTCTCCTTTCCCTCGTTCATTTTCATGCTTTCCCTAGGGAAAATACCACCTTTTTCCCTAGGGAAAATTGCCCTCCTTGCAATGCCACCCTGCATTTCCCTGCTGTCCCCAGCGTGCAGCAGAGCTCAGCTGTGGAAGGAGAAAGCAGGGAGGGAACGGCCTTGGTCACATCAGCGGCACAGCTGTGACTCCACCGTGGCTCCTGGGGGAAATCCTGGCCCCACCAGGATGTGGAGGGTGGGCTTGGATGGAAAGTTCACCAAGAGCTTAAGAGCTTGGTAGCAGGGCTGTAAGATGTACCAGGGAATAGTCTGAGCTCTGCTGGGTTATTTCTTGGGCCGGTGCAAATTTCAGCAGCTAAATCTGAGCCCACTTCATTGGCAAACGTCAGACCCAGGAGAAAACATCATTTCCTGCTAAGGTAGTAACTCTTATAAATAAATTTTGTCTTGATTTGCATGGAAATGAAGTTGTCTGTTTATAATAAATGGACACATCGCTACTTCATAGTTGTGCAGAAGAGAGTTACATGATAATAGCCAAGAATCAGATCATTTCTTTGCAAGAAAGAGGTGGGGATGAGTAATTTTTACCATGGGTTTTATGGGAGGAGCTTTGCCAGGGTATGTGGTAGATTTAGAAAAAAGCTACTTAGGCTTTTCCTTCTCTTTGCTGTAGGAAACACTGCAAGTTACAGAACCTAAGAGCCAGCTTTTGTACTCCAGCTTCCCCGTGCTGAATGAGCATATTCAGAGATGCCGCAGCTATTGGCTGTGGTCAGCCCATACTCGACCTTGTGGTCCTTTTTGAGGCCAATCTACTGTTGCCTTCAAAGGGTGGATGGCTTCGGGTGGTTCATACTGACACAGGCATGAAGGAGGCATGAGTTTATTGGAAGTGGGGGGAGGAAGGAGGAAATCTCAGGGTTTGCTTAATTCCTTTTCTGGTCATGCTGCCTGTCCTGGGTTCAGCTGGGATAGAGTTAATTTTTACAGGAACCTGGGAGGTGGGGGGCATAGCCGGGGCAGCTGACCTGAACTGGCCAAGGAGCTATTCCATACCATGTGACATCATGCTCAGTATATAAAGGGGGAGCGGGCCGGGGGGTGGGCTCTTCTTTTCGGTGGGGGAAGTGGCAGAGCGTCGGGTCCCGGGTGGTGAGCAGTTGCACTGTGCATCACTCTTTTTGTATACTTTTTTTCATTAGTACCGTTGTTGTTGTTGCAATTTCTTTGTGTTGTTCCAGTAAACTGCCTTTATCTCAACCCTCGAGGTTCCAGGTTTGGTTTTTTTTTTTCTCTCCTCCGTCTTCCCCCCATCCCACCGGAGGGGGGCGGGAGGAGTGAGCGAGCGGCCGCGTGGTCCTTTGTTACCGGCTGGGCTGAAACCACGACAGTCCTTTTTTGGCGCCCAACGTGGGGCACGAAGGGTTGAGATAACGACAGATCTGGCCAGAGCGTGTTGAAACAAATTTGTCATACGCATTTCTTATACTAGATAAATAGATGTTAGTCACAATGTTGATTCAGCTGTTTACATGGTGGCGTTTTGTAAGTTCTTATATGCTTTATGTATTGCCTGTAGTTGCGTATCTCATCTCTGGGAGAGTGATTGGGATTATCATTTTGCTGTACTGGGCAATGTCGACTTGTGAAATGATTACATCACTGGTCATGAGGTTAAGCTGTTATCTGTATGAGGCAGTGATATCATTTCCAGACTTTGGGCACCTTCTGTCGGATTTTATTGGTAATTACACCCAACCCATGGGGAAGTCAGGGGGGGATACTTCCCCCCATCCGTTCCCCTCCCTTTTCTCTTTCCAACTAATTACAACAGTTTTCGAGAATTTTGAATATCCTTGGGATGCGCAAGCCTGTGTGCTGTTAGTGCTATGCCTCCTGACTATGTTTCAGGTCTTGTCTAGGGCTACAAAGAGGCTCTTTAAGAGTACCACCCAGAGATCTGTCCCAAAGCTGGATATTCATGGGTGGCACGGCGTGTGGGAGGAGGTGGGCAGGTATCTAGAGAACTTCTCACCTCCAGTGACTTGGAAGTTCACTCCCGAACAACTGCAGAACCCTCATGAAGTGATAGAATTTTTGAAAGGAAAATGCTGTGGCTATCCCAGAGACACACAACTCACTACACTGTGCTGGGCCCTTGCCGGTATCTACCAAACCCTGCTTGATACTATGCAGCACCCCCAGGGGGAAAAGGGGGAAAAGATGGAAAACAAGACAACATGCACCGTGGCTGCCCCAACCCCGACAACATGCACCGTGGCTGCCCCAACCCCGACAACATGCACCGTGGCCGCCCCTACCACGACAACAGGCACCATGGCTGCCCCTACCCCGGTGACAGATACTGCCACTAAACCAGAGAACCAACCTGTGCCAGTATCAGTTGCCCCTGTACAGAAAAAGAAACACACAAAGAAATCAGTTCGCTCAGTGAGAGATGAAGATGAACCAGGGTCATCGCGAGAACAGGAGGAAGAGGCAGAACCTGAAATAATTACCCGATCTCTATCCCTGAGTGAGTTGCGTGACATGCGAAAAGATTTTAGCCGCCACCCAGGTGAGCACATTGTTACCTGGCTGCTCCGATGCTGGGATAATGGGGCTAGTAGTGTGGAATTAGAGGGTAAGGAAGCCAAGCAGTTGGGATCTCTGTCTAGAGAAGGGGGTATCGACAAGGCGATTGGGAGAAAAACACAAGTCCTCAGCCTCTGGAGGCGACTTCTGTTAGGTGTAAAGGAAAGATACCCTTTCAGGGATGAAGTTACATGTCACCAAGGCAAGTGGACCACCATGGAGAGAGGTATCCAGTACCTGAGGGAATTAGCCGTGCTGGAGGTGATTTATAATGATCCAGAAAATGCGCAGTCACCCACAGATCCAGATGAAGTCCAATGCACACAACCGATGTGGCGGAAGTTTCTACGAAGTGCACCACCAACCTATGCCAACTCATTGGCAGTAATGTCCTGGAAAGAAGGCTATGGACAAACGGTGGATGAATTGGCTGTCCAACTCCGGCAATATGAAGGAAGTCTCTCTTCCTCCCTACGGGCCTGTGTCTCAGCTGTAGAGGAATTGTCCCGAGAGTTCCAGCAATTCAAAGTAGATATGTCCTCCTCCTCACCTGTACAGGCCCGCATTGCAGTTATTGGGAGTAAGCGTTCCTCTGCCCAAGAGAGAGGAGAGAGAAAGTACACACGACGGGCTAACCTGTGGTTTTACCTGCGTGACCATGGAGAGGACATGAGGAAGTGGGATGGAAAACCTACCTCAGTCTTGGATTCACGGGTACGGGAGTTGCGAGAAAAAGCAACCAGAAAAGAAGATTCTTCTTGGAAAACTGCTGCTCCAGTTTCCCGTGAGCAGTCCCCCGGGCGCAGTAGATGGGCCGATCTCATTTCTGATCCTCTTGAAGGGACTTCTGATTCACATGTGCAAAAAGTGGGTAACAGATATTCTAACCAGGATTAGAGGGGCCCTGCCTCCAGCCAGGTGGAGGAGAGGGACAACCGAGTCTACTGGACAGTGTGGATTCGATGGCCTGGCACGTCAGACCCACAGGAATATAAGGCTCTAGTAGACACTGGTGCACAATGTACCCTAATGCCATCAAGTTATAAAGGGGCAGAACCCATCTGTATCTCTGGTGTGACAGGGGGATCCCAAGAGCTAACCGTATTGGAAGCCGAAATGAGTCTAACCGGGAATGAGTGGCATAAACACCCCATTGCAACTGGCCCAGAGGCCCCGTGCATCCTTGGTATAGATTATCTCAGAAGGGGGTATTTCAAGGACCCAAAAGGGTACCGTTGGGCCTTTGGTATAGCTGCATTGGAGACGGAGGAGATTGAACAGCTGTCTACCCTGCCTGGTCTCTCCCAGGACCCTTCGGTTGTGGGGTTGCTGAAGGTTGAAGAACAACAGGTGCCAATTGCTACCACGACGGTGCACCGGCGGCAATATCGCACCAACCGAGACTCCCTGATCCCCATCCATAAGCTGATTTGCCAATTGGAGAGCCAAGGAGTGATCAGCAAGACTCACTCACCCTTTAATAGTCCCATATGGCCCGTGCGGAAATCTAATGGGGATTGGAGACTAACAGTAGATTATCGTGGGCTGAATGAAGTCACGCCACCGCTGAGCGCTGCTGTGCCAGATATGTTAGAGCTTCAGTATGAACTGGAATCAAAGACAGCTAAGTGGTATGCCACAATTGACATTGCTAATGCATTTTTCTCCATTCCTTTGGCAGCGGAGTGCAGGCCACAGTTTGCTTTCACTTGGAGGGGTGTCCAGTACACCTGGAATCGACTGCCCCAGGGGTGGAAACACAGCCCCACTATTTGCCATGGACTGATCCAGACTGCACTAGAAAAAGGTGAAGCTCCAGAGCACCTGCAATATATTGATGACATCATCATATGGGGCAGCACGGCAGAAGAAGTTTTTGAGAAAGGGAAGAAAATAATCCAAATCCTTTTGAAGGCTGGCTTTGCCATAAAAGAAAGTAAGGTCAAGGGACCTGCGCAGGAAATCCAGTTCTTAGGAGTAAAATGGCAAGACGGGCGTCGTCAGATCCCTGCGGACGTGATCAACAAAATAGCAGCTATGTCCTCACCGACTAATAAAAAGGAAACACAGGCTTTCTTAGGTGTTGTGGGCTTTTGGAGAATGCATATTCCAAATTACAGTCAAATTGTAAGTCCTCTCTACCAAGTTACCCGGAAGAAGAACGATTTTAAATGGGGGCCTGAGCAACGACAAGCCTTTGAACAAATTAAGCGGGAGATTGTTCATGCAGTAGCTCTTGGGCCAGTCCGGACAGGACCAGATGTTAAAAATGTGCTCTACACTGCAGCTGGGGAGAATGGCCCTACCTGGAGCCTTTGGCAGAAAGCACCTGGAGAGACCCGAGGCCGACCCCTGGGGTTTTGGAGTCGGGGATATCGAGGATCCGAGGCTCGCTATACTCCAACTGAAAAAGAGATATTGGCAGCATATGAAGGAGTTCGAGCCGCTTCAGAAGTGGTTGGTACTGAAACACAGCTCTTCTTAGCACCCCGACTGCCAGTGCTGGGCTGGATGTTCAAAGGGAAAGTTTCCTCTACACATCACGCGACTGATGCCACGTGGAGTAAGTGGATTGCACTGATCACACAACGGGCTCGCATAGGAAACCCCAGTCGCCCAGGAATTTTAGAAGTGATCACGGACTGGCCAGAAGACAAAGACTTTGGAATGTTGCCAGAGGAGGAGGTGACACGGGCTGAAGAGGCCCCGCTGTATAATAAACTGCCAGAAAATGAGAGGCAATATGCCCTGTTCACTGATGGGTCCTGTCGCATCGTGGGAAAACATCGGAGGTGGAAGGCTGCTGTATGGAGTCCTACACGACTAGTTGCAGAAACTGCTGAAGGAGAAGGTGAATCGAGTCAGTTTGCGGAGGTGAAAGCCATCCAGCTAGCATTAGATATTGCTGAAAGAGAAAAGTGGCCAGTGCTCTATCTCTATACTGACTCATGGATGGTGGCAAATGCCCTATGGGGGTGGCTACAGCAATGGAAGAAGGGCAACTGGCAACGCAGAGGTAAACCCATTTGGGCTGCCGCACTGTGGCAAGATATCGCTGTTCGGATAGAGAAGCTAGTGGTAAAAGTACGTCATGTAGATGCTCATGTACCCAAGAGTCGGGCCACTGAAGAACATCAAAACAATCAGCAGGCAGATCAGGCCGCCAAGATTGAAGTGTCTCAGGTGGACCTGGACTGGCAACGTAGGGGTGAGCTATTTATGGCTCGGTGGGCCCACGATACCTCAGGCCATCAGGGGAGAGATGCAACATATAGATGGGCTCGAGATCGAGGGGTGGACTTGACCATGGACACTATCGCACAGGTCATCCACGAATGTGAAACATGTGCCGCAATTAAGCAAGCCAAGCGGCAAAAACCCCTGTCGCATGGGGGGCGATGGCTGAAATATAAACAGTGGGAGGCCTGGCAGATTGACTATATCACACTCCCACGAACATGCCAAGGCAAGTGCCATGTGCTTACAATGGTGGAAGCAACCACTGGATGGCTGGAAACATACCCTGTGTCCCATGCCACTGCCCAGAACACTATTCTGGGCCTTGAAGAGAAAATTTTATGGCAACATGGCACCCCAGAAAGAATCGAGTCGGACAACGGGACTCACTTCCGAAACAACCTCGTAGATACCTGGGCCAAAGAACACGGCATTGAGTGGGTATATCACATCCCTTATCACGCACCGGCCTCCGGAAAAATCGAACGATACAACGGACTGCTGAAAACTACATTGAGAGCAATGGGGGGTGGGACTTTCAAACATTGGGATACACATTTAACAAAAGCCACCTGGTTAGTTAATACTAGAGGATCCGCCAATCGGGCTGGCCCCGCCCAACCAAGACTTCCACATACTGTAGAAGGCGATAAAGTCCCTGTAGTGCGCATGAGGAGTATGTTAGGAAAGACAGTCTGGGTTAGTCCTCCCTCAAGCAGAGGCAAACCCATTCAAGGGGTTGTTTTTGCTCAGGGACCTGGGTACACCTGGTGGGTGATGCAGAAGGATGGGGAAGTTCGATGTGTACCTCAGGGAGATTTGATTTTGGGAGAGAATAGCCAGTGAATTGGGCTGTATGATACCTAACTGCTAAATACCCTGCCAATGCATGTCATTGTATCTATAGTGTCTATATGCCATATCAAGGGTATTACTGTAAGAATTACCCAAATGACTGCGGGATGGACTTTGAAACTAAGCCAAGTACAACAGCGACAGAACTTGAACTGACACCCAGCAATTTCCTCAAGATCAACATCCTCGACCTGCAGAACAAGGGCGTGAGTTGCACCAATGTACTAGCCACAAGTTCCAGAGGCAGCATACAACAACCCACCATCTCACACCATCTCTCTTATCCTGAAGAACTGTTACAACAGATGGAGCCCCAAAGTCATGGACTAAATAAAATCAATGGACACATTAGAGGAATAGCCCATACGCTAAAGGAATACCATTTGCTTGTGTGTGTGTGTGCGGGGGGGGCGACGGGGACGGACGCAAGTCCATATACTTATATATATATAAGACAAGGAAGTGGTAGTGGTCGATTGGAAAATGTAAGATCTGGGCATGATGTAGATGGTATAGAATAAGGGGTGGATAATGTCCTGGGTTCAGCTGGGATAGAGTTAATTTTTACAGGAACCTGGGAGGTGGGGGGCATAGCCGGGGCAGCTGACCTGAACTGGCCAAGGAGCTATTCCATACCATGTGACATCATGCTCAGTATATAAAGGGGGAGCGGGCCGGGGGGTGGGCTCTTCTTTTCGGTGGGGGAAGTGGCAGAGCGTCGGGTCCCGGGTGGTGAGCAGTTGCACTGTGCATCACTCTTTTTGTATACTTTTTTTCATTAGTACCGTTGTTGTTGTTGCAATTTCTTTGTGTTGTTCCAGTAAACTGCCTTTATCTCAACCCTCGAGGTTCCAGGTTTGGTTTTTTTTTTTCTCTCCTCCGTCTTCCCCCCATCCCACCGGAGGGGGGCGGGAGGAGTGAGCGAGCGGCCGCGTGGTCCTTTGTTACCGGCTGGGCTGAAACCACGACACTGCCTCATTGCATGAAGCACTTGAGGCAGTGCATCTGGAAAGACCCCTGTGGAGATCAGAGCTGGACGTAACCCCTCTCCAACCGGCCAGTGGCCGTGGCAATCCCACTTCAGCAGGTGCCACCAGACGGTGCAGTACGGAGGGGAGCAGGAGCAGCTGGGTTGACTGCTGCTAATCTAAGCCTCAATGACTTCTGTTTTCAAACCCACAATCTTTTTGACATGCAGAGCAATGTGCATGGAGTCTGTGGGTGCCTGCGGGGCTCTGGCAGCGAGTCCTGTGTCTTGCCCCACACCCTTAGCCGTGGGCACCCTTAGCCGAAACCTGAAAGCACAGAGGAGTACAGCTGACAGCAGAGCATGAACAGGCACACCTGGCACTCCCTGAAAACCAAGGGTGGAAGAAGTTCAGGTGACAATGTTGGGGTGATGAGGGACCTGGCAGACCCGCTGCTCCACCAGTGCTGGTTTGGGTGGCCCTTGGAGCTTGGCCTCCATTCCAACATCTTTCCCTTCTCCAGGACCAGAGGAGGAGAAGGGGTGGAAGGAGGTGGCACCCAGGCTGGGGTAGAGTGGGAACGGCTATGGCTGGGTCATCCTTCTTCCTGGGGGTCAAAACCCTGAGCAAGAGTTCTTCAGGCCCCAAAGCAGGCAGCCAGTACTTCACAGCCAGGGTTCCTCACTCCTCCCGGTCTGCAGCACCTCAGGGTCCCTTGCCCAGTCCACTTTCCATGGCCTCTCTGTTTTTTCTTTCACACTGTTTAACCATTGCAGCCCCCAGCATTCAGGTTTTCCCATAGCGCTGCACTAATCTTTCAACAGATCTGGTCCTTTATCCACCATTTAAGAAGATTTCTGAACATTTTACTGCTCTTACTTTATCATAACGTCCTCCTTTGCCCCAGCTGAGCTGAGGTGTGATTATTTTCACTTGATCCCTGTACAAACCTGGGAGAAAGGTGTCCATTTCTGCCTAGGACCACAGTAGATCCCCTCCCAGCTTCCATGGTGGCATCCCCACCAGGCGAGGAGCAGCAGTATTTTCTACCATTGGCATTTTCCACCTCGTGTCCAGCCCTGGACTGGGCTGTGGCCGGGTGCCTCAGCAGTACAGGTGTATTCCCGATGTGCGTGAAGCCTTGCCGAAGCCTGGCGGGGCAGAGCATCTTGCTCACGGGCACACTCCAAATGACAACCGCTTGATCGCAAGGGAGATACGTAGGTAAGTCCTGCAGGGCTGGACCTTAGCAGCACCTGGTTCACCCCTTCGCTGACCAGCTTGTCAGCAGCACTCCGGGTTTTAGTGCTTGTGTTTGCACCTGATCGTGGCTTAGGTTGAGGAGGAGCTGAGGTTCACCCCTGCCAGGGGTCTGGGAAAGCCCCAGCGGACGGCTCCTGCCGCAGGGGATGTGAGGGTTCAGGGTGGCCTGGCCGCGGCCGCTGGCGTGTGCTGCCTCTGGGAGCCCCCTACGCCTCCCTCATGCAATGGAAGCGGCTCAGAGCACGCTGGAAACTAAACAGGATAGAGAAGCAGAAAAATCCCAGTTCAAGATTTATGTAGGTTTTGGGGGCTTTTCTTTCTGGAAATAGCTATGCAAAATCAATCACTGGTGCGCATATACCCTCAGGAGACTTTATAAGAGAGGAATCCCTGCAGCACACCTCCTCCTTCCAACAGCAATGCAAACCGTGTCTCTAGGACACAGCAAACGCAGAGCATAGCTCACCATGCAGGACCTGTCTGCCGTTCACCACACGACCAGTTCCTGTTCTGGTGCTAGCTGGCTTTCCAAGATGAGGGCAAGGAAAATACCCAGCTGATTTTGAAATAACATGTGGTCACTAAAATGTAATTTCATTATTTTGCAAG
This sequence comes from Haliaeetus albicilla, assembly GCF_947461875.1. Classification (NCBI taxonomy): domain Eukaryota; kingdom Metazoa; phylum Chordata; class Aves; order Accipitriformes; family Accipitridae; genus Haliaeetus; species Haliaeetus albicilla. Next base: position 48,497,196 of record NC_091483.1, on the reverse strand, counting down.
TTATCGGCAGAACAGGTGAGGGTCAGCGCAACGCCTGAGCAACAGCACAGGGTAGGGAGGGAGTCTGGGGCATGCCTTAGTTCTGTGGGCTGCAGATTGGCCTGACTTTGAACACAAATCTGGAACGCAGACCAAGCGCACCGATGCTGTTGGGAGAAATCTACGAGCAAGAAAAGGAAGTTTTAACCAAGTATTATTCACACAAAAAGAACTGAGAGCTTCCTAGAAAGTTGTTTCTCTGGGGCTCAGTGGAGTCCAAGTGGAAGAGCCCATCCCTTATTTTGTTTCTTTTTTTTACCATGAACAAAAAAAATCACCATACTTAAACTGCAGTGTGGGCCATAGCTGCCCTGGGAACATGTGCTTGGGGAGTGGCTGGCAGCTTGCTCCTGAAGGGGCAGGAGCACAGTCTTCCTTCCAGCCTGTGGGTACGGGGTAGGGGAAACTCCAGGAGATCCAGATCCTAGTTTGCAGGAGACGGCTGTCAGTTTTACAACCTAAGAAGTCAGGTTACTTGCAGTAAAGCCATAGAGCAGAGTTCAAACAGCCAGCGTTTGTTGATCTCCTCATATGGATAAATTAATAAAACATCAAATTAATTTACCTAGAAATAGGACAGCAATTGCAAGCCAAAGTTTACCACAATGATTTGCATTACAGTAACAAACATGAAGCTTAATCGTAGCTGTACATCTCTATTTCCCTATAGAAAATGCTGTGCCCTCTCCTCATCATGGATAGCTCATAATTGATAGTGCTTGTAAGTAATGCTGATTTTTCCCTGGCAATGAAATTCCAGGTAAATCCCACGTGCTTTGCTCAGCAGTGCACGTTTCATCCCATGGGGTAATCCTGGCACAAAGAGCATCATGCCAGGTTCCCCCAGGCGCAAATGGGCACAGCTCCTTTCCATTCAGTGGAGCAACACCACGCTGCTCCTGCAAAGAGCACAGCCTCTTAGGGACATGTAACCAATCTAGGAAATAGAAAAACATTTCTGTTAAAATTGCCCCATCTACTCAGCAGTACCTGGCTGAGGGGGATAACAGAATTCCTCTCTCACTGCCTAAAAACTCCTTCACTGAATTCATTAATCATTCTTATCAGCATCCCCTCCATTCCTGGGCTATAAGCGTATTTGAACTAAAAACTTCTCAAGTCCAAATCCACACCGAGTGATGAGTATCTTCAAGGTCATATATTAACGCAGGCAATTGCTACATTACCTACATAAGTCTTCAGTGGAGGAGCAGTGAGCCAGGGAGAGCCAGACTTTATTAAAAGGTTGACTTTTGTCTGACATCTCTGCAACCTCCTAGCCAGGTAAACGTCTTATAAACAGGCTATTTTGTAGCAGATAGAGAAAAATCAGCATTTTCTTTCTTATAAAGAGGCTGGTAGTTGAAAATTGGACTAAAATAGCTTCATTTTTCTTTTTAGCTTCCTAATGTTGGCCCACAGAAAAAACATCACACAGAAAAACAAATAGTAAGCCTATTAGTACTTTCAAGTGCATTTCTAATTTCCTTCCCTCTGTGATTATTATATATATTTTTTTATTTATTACAGCTGTTTGCTTTGTTGCTTGTGGACTATCTTGAGAGCACAGCTCTTACAGCCAAGGGGAATCTGTTACTGAGCACGTATGTCTGGGTACCAAGCTTCCAGGAGATGTTAAGGTGAGATTCCCTGATGTCAATAACAAAATAGGGGATGTGTATATGTGTGTGTGTGTGTGTGTACACACACGTATATGCTTATGCCAGGCTTATAGCTGGTGGCTCTGGGAGGGACAGGGTAGTGGTTGCTGTGAAGCGGCTCCATGGTTTTGCTTACTTTTCAGGGCTGAAGCAAGCACATCTACTGCTCACAAAAAAACAGGTGGCAAGATTTCTAAGATGGCATCATGAAATCAAATGGTGAAGAAAAATCAGGCTAAGTTCATCCCGTGGTGCAGGCTAATGGAATATCTTCTGTGTGGGACAGGGAACTGAAATACAAGGGGGTTTATCCTCATTTGGGTATTCATTGCTCTTTTACTGGAATTAATTTATTTCACTGGCATACATAGGTGCATGTGCATATACATGTATGTATAGATAAAAGCTACATAATGAGAGCCATCTAGATTTAATATACTACATATAATTACTTATTAAAATAGTTTAGGAAATGAGTAATTTCAATACTGGTTGGAAAAAAAAAATATTCAAGCATGGAAAACCAAATATTTTTAAAAGTTCAAGCTTTTCCATTAACTACTTTGAAATATCCAAAAAACCCACAGTAATTGCTAGAGCGCAGATAAGACAGAAAACCTAAACATTTGCATGCAAAATGGTTTACAGGGAGAAAGTACGTGCATGCTCTAAAGTAGAAATACTGTTGGAGGATGCACAGCTAAACTTTTAGAAAGAATAATTGAAATTGCAGCCTGAAGGTCAGCTTTGAATGTCCCAATGGAATCAAATATTTTTTAGCAACTCCTAAATGCAGGCAAAAAAATGCCAGCTACATATTTTCATTTACTTTCCAGGGAGAAATTTTTGACTCCCAGATCTCCCCATCCCACTGGCAAGTTCAGACTATGGTAGCTAGCACACATAGTTAACATAGTTTTGCACTGATACAACACATCCTCTAAGCATGGCTATACAAACTTGATTGCCTTTGCACAATATCATGTTCCCCAGCAAATTATCTAGAGATCTGGCAAGGAAATTTGACGTAATTTTCTTGAAGAAATTAGAATAAAATATTTACATTCTGTTCAGGTGAGGGAATTTGTACTCTCGTGAATAAATCTTTGGGGTATTTTAAAATTCTATTTAAATACATAAATGCCTGGGTTAAGTTATCCAACACTTGCCATCTCTTTAGAAGTAAGAAAAATGACAGCACTGAGAAATGTAGAGTTTTGCTTTCCTAAAATCTGTTTCACTCCCATTAGTATTTGCAACATATATGCCTTCTTCACCTCCCCCCAAATTAAAACTGTTTCTGTAAGGCCCACAAAGATAAAAGACAAACAAGATGAACTGAGCTTATTCTTTTTCATTTGGCTTATCATGCTCAAGTCTACCTAATGTAACACCTTGCAACGTGAAACGGTCTTGCATTTTGTAAAGTTTCACTGGCAATGAGACAACAAGGCAAAGAACATGAAGCCTTCTGCAGTAAAAGGTCAGGAAGGTTGGCTACTTCTAACCTGAGGGGCTTTAAGATACACGACCAAATACGTGAACACCAAGGTGGGAGGGTTTCTAAGCTCTGGATGACACCCCTTGGGGTGCGAAAGAAGAGGTGGTTCAGAAACTGGATAAAAAGGGAACAGAGCTCTTTTAGACAAATTGTCTAGAAGAGTCAGAATTGCTTTCTCACAGGAATTTGAAGTAGAAGTGCAAGAGCTAGTAACCATCTTTTAAATGCCAATGTGAGCATGCACATCAGTAACGCACTGTGAAGAAGCTGTGGTTAATTGGTAGGTAACCATCCTTTCTCCTGTGAGCTGCCATCCCTACGGCTTGTCACGCTGCAGGGGACACTGAACAGTCTCCACCTCCACTGCAGAGTAAACAAAGACAAGTCTCAGAGCTGCATTGAGACTGGAAACTTCTCCAAGTCCTGCACCACATCTATGTATTTCCACAGCAGGAGAGCGCATATGCAGTCTCACATGGGGCAACGCCAAGAAGTATTCCCTCCGAGTCCAGAGGCTGAGGGAGCTCTCTCAGAGCAGGCTTTGATCACAGAAATCCACAGGCACAATCTCACAGCAGGTCTCAACGCAATCTGCTGTACAAACAAAGGAAGGGTTTTCCCTGCTTTGCCCTGAACAACCAGAAAGCTAAGGCACGTCTGGCATCCAAGGTGCAAAGGGCATTTCAGCCATAGAGTTCTGGGGTCCAGGAAAGGCAGCAGACCAATTAGTTCCTTAACTAATTGCAAAAATCAGGGCTCATTCTAGAGGAAACTTGCAGAACTTTTGAGAAAAAACTTTATCAGGAAATACAATAACATAAGGGAGATCAAACAGAAGGTCACAGTGATCTCTGGAAGCAGGTACCTATCTGCAGAGGGAAGCAAGCAAGCAGGGAAGCACACTGCCTGGGTTTGAAGAGAACCTTCGAGCAACCCTCTTGGGAAGTGGGGACCTCGCTCCTGCCAAGCCCCCTCCACCAGCACAGGGAAGGGCAGTCAGTCACGTTCTGCATGGATGGCACTCTTGCCGGTAGAGAGGGATTGCCGATATCTGAGAAGAGGAGCAGAAGAGCTGGGATAAGTTTTGACCAGTTTGCACACCTCAGGACCAGTCTGTATCTATGTTATCTGAAGTCACCTCTGTGGTTTTTTTGCAGAGCACACAAAGATGTAGCCCAGCATATTAGCCCTTAAATTTAGCAGGATTAAACAGGTCCCAGGTAGCTCCTAACACTTCCACTAGGTTTGTTCATCCCTCATTTAAAAACAAAAAACAAAACCAAAAAAAAAAAACAACAAACCACCCAAAACCTAGAGTTTACTTTAGCAGAAATCTTAAAGCAGTTAAAACTATTTTTCCCCTTATCTAGTTTTATCAGACTACAGTACCCACAACCATCCCCACAGAGAGCTCTAAAGAACCAATTCCCTAAAATTATTTTACACATTATATAAACTTGTTTTCTGAACCTTCTTTAAGCACAATGACTAATTGGGATACATCCTAATTTTTATTGAGTACACAACTTGCTTTCAGCAGCACTTTACGGCTATTCCAACAACCATGTTCCTGGTGAGGCAAGAAGCGTTATAGTCATGAACTATTTTACAACCCAGTGCGGTGGAGCAATAGGACAAACCTACTAGGCTAGCAGAAGCTGCCTCAGTACCCCATTGAGCAAATGCCTGATACTCTGAAAGCTGAGATGCAAAGCAATCTGAATAGTCATGCTGAATTTGAGAAAGCTGAACACACTTAGTCACAAGTCCTGCACCGGTCTCCATCCCTCACTTCAGTTAACCAGGTAAAATGCCTTGGAATGTCCTTGGAATAGAGCACAGATTACTACTCTTAGCCCTATCAGTATCTTGTCAAAAGCACCCCTGGAGGAGGACTGGGAAGGTAGGTTGGGGTAAGATACCCACGTTCACTGTTGCTCTCCTTTAGCTTAACTTCTTCACTGAAAAGACGAGAAGGAGCAGGAGCTCATTGTTTTTCAGAAAAGGAAGCAGCAGAGCAGGTTTAAGGAATGAGGTGCTTTTGAGATGGTTTTTTCTTCTTCTTACTCTACACACAGCAACCTCAAACCTGAAGGAGAGTCCTAGCACAAGTATTCTTACCTAGAAACTCCCAATCTCCCAAATGAAGGCAGAGAAAGCATGAAGTAAAACATCTTGTTCATTAAGTCCCGCAAAAAGGAAGCTGGTTGAAGCTCCAAAACCCCCGTGTAAATCAATGATCTGAGAAGACATCATGCAAGACCCTAAAAATTGATCAGGAATTAAAACCTTTCTTTTAATTCTTCACTTTTACTGAATTTCTTGTAACTAGAATTTAGCAGTCAGAAGCAATGAAGAAGAGAGAGAATACCTTTCTTTGCTCCAGATTTCACTGTAGGCCAGGAGATCCGAGGTGATGGGACATGTCCTTCCCCTCTCACGCACTTGGTAGCGTAAAAGGGGAGGAAACAATATTGCTAGGGCTACGGCTCCAGCTCAGTAGCAGTCTGAACATGTTGATCTCGAACTTTTCTTCCCCTGAAAGCTATTTTTAAACGAGTCTAAAAGTAGCTTCTCTTTTCTTTGATGCTTAATTAGTTCCAGTTAAAATAGACTACATTTAAGAAGTATATATTGGAGTTTGAATGGTGCTCATCAAAATACAGTAAACCATAAAAAAGCTGTACTTACACTGAAATATATGTGTCCTTTTTATCTCCTCAAGACTTCCAAAGTGATTTGGGTTATGAATCACAAACATTCCCCTCAGCATTAGAGTCTTATGAGTCAGTAAGATAGTCATCATTAATCACTTCTCAAGCATTTTTAACAAGGTGGTTCCTGCTTGCTGCATGTTTTCATCCACATCAGTCATTTACATAGCATAAAAGGTGTGCCTAGCACTTTACAGACAACTAAGACAAAAATTGTTGCTTTGTAGTGTTTACAGCTACAATAAGATCACATAAAACAAGAAAAAATTATTTTTGCAAATGACAAAAAGAATAGAAATTACAACTATAGGAAAGTAGCAAGTAATTTTTTTTCCATGGTGTGAGGTAAGTTTGCATTTCTGTATTTCTATATTATTTTTATATAGTTCTACTTTTACGACTCACCATTTTAAGCAGAATTCTATTTACACAATTCACTTAAGACTTTAATATCATTGTAACCACGAAAGCATTTTATGCCCTCTCCTTTCTCAAAGGAATGCAAATCGCTATTTTGCTGTTAAACTGTTTTGGGGCAGGGGGGGAAGGCACCCCAGTTCTATACTGAACACTTACACCACTTGCATCAACATGTCTTTTAAGAAGCTGTAGCAGAAGTGCCAGAGTTGCCGTAACATGAGTGGCTACTTAAAATAAAAAAAAAAATTTGGAAATGAAATACATTTTCCACTCAAAAAAAAAAGTTAACATACCTATTCCATGACTGCCACTTAGTTCATGATATTTAAGCAAAGAATAAGGAAGGTTTCATTTGTTCTTCCTAGCAAGGTTTGTCAGTTATCGTCTTTTCCTCCTCTATACACTGAAAAAAACCTCATCTGCACTCCATGGAAAAGCTGTATGTTCTCACACATATTTCTTCAGGACTGCCAATTAGCCTACAGTCCTTTCACTGGTAAGGAATGTTTACATGCTTCTCTAATGCTTTCCTCCAAGTATTACAGCTGTTATTTTGGACTTCAGTGCCATAAATGAATGTATCAGCCCACAAGACAGACCAAAGTTATGAAACAACAGCTGTGAAAACAATGCAATTAAGGACACAGTTTCAGAAGTACTCTGTTACAAGCTGTTTATTAGAACTTCACTTTGACAATAAATAAGGTATTTCCCAAGCAATCAAAATGTAATTATTTAGAAAGTTAAACAACCGAAGTTTTCACAATGCATTTTTTTATATACATGATTTACTGTATTTTAAACACCAGTTCATCCAGAGCTGTACAACAGTAGGATGTCCATTTTTTAAATTCACACAGCAGGATACTACCAAGACATATCTTTGATCTGGAAGCTGTGTGTGTAAAAATAACCCAAAACCATATCAGCTTCAGGTTGGATAGTCCAGCTGTTACAAATTAATCTCTCTCTGTGTTCATTAGACTAGCTGTTGCTGACCTCAAATTCAGCTGTATGGCTTACCCAGAAGACATAATGCCTTTCAGATTTATGGTTTTAAAGAACGAGTAAGCTGGTCGATTCCAGCAGTACAATGTAACCAATTGTAGTTTACTGTGCTACTGCACACCCTGTTCTGCCCTCAACACAAGTGGCACAGAACAAACTTCTGTGAAGGATGATCAATTTTCAATGTTGTAAATCTCCAAGCACAAACTTTGCATTTCAACTTACTGTTAGTTATGAAAATGTCTTTTGGTTTTGGTCAAATCAATTAGCATTTCTTCACTTAGATACTCAAGACATTTAATATGCCTTTATAATACTTTTAAGAGTTTGACATTCAAAGTTAATTTCAAAAGAACGTTCCTGTTAAATAAAGCACCAAGTTTTCCCCATATGTTTATTCCTTAAAGAAAGTCTATGAAAGACTAGGGTTTTTTAAAACATTAGTTCTGCTAAGAGTTGTAATTTTAAAATAAAATTTAATTCTTATGGTTTGAACAAAGCCATGTTTCCAAAGTGAGCTTTATATATCCTGTGCAACATCCCATTTCCTTTAAGTGCAGGGTACAGGTCTTGAAGTTACGCAGCTGCAATCGAGTTATCATCTGCTTGACGACCTTGAGGCTTTAACAAAATAAAGATGGAGAATTAAAGGAAAAAAAAAAAACTACACAGAAGACTAAGGCTGTTATGAAACTCACTTTGCAATACATTGTGTTGGTCAATGCAGCTCTAGTACACAAGTGAGGCATTAAGCCCATCCTTATTTCTAATAGTTTCCAATCATAGCACAAACACAGAGGACATGGAACTGAAATTTCAGTTTGTCCCAGTGAGTACTTGGTAGAGGCCTCAGCTCCTTAACTGCCTCTGTTAAATGCCAAGAGCATCTCTAAACACATGTGGACAACAGCACAAGGCGTGGCTGATCAGAGTTATGCAGTATAAAAAGCTGATAATTATCAATGCATAAAACAGGAAGGAAACTGACAGTTTCACAAAGGAATTTTAAGTAGAATCACTAGATATAGGAGAGAGCAAGGAGGAAGTTTTAAAGAAGAAAAGGCATCTTTACAATAAGGTTTTCTGAGGTCCTGACAACTCCGAATCAAAAGCAAGCATAATTCTGAAGCCTGAGAGAATCCACAGGACCATTGAGACCACCATAATTTTGAGGAAAAAAGCCTTTTGTACTGGCTTAGAAGGACATCTTGACAACCAATCTAGAAGAGCCGCTGATTGACAGCATATGTAAAAAGTAAATTCTGCCTATCTCTTTTGGCTAAAACAAAATTGAAAGAATGCCAGGCCTGTTTCCTGGAAACCGGATTACAGATGTCTGAACAAGTCCATCTCAAGTCATTTAAACAAACTCTTCAGGCTGCTTGCTTGCTAGGAGTCTGACTAAAAAGTGAATACAATATTCTGGAGACAGCATCAGTGGAACGAGAAAGCATTGTTTTGGGCAATTGGATTTAAATGATTCTTAAAAAGTCAAACCTGTGATCTATTTTTCATGACATGATTGAATTGTCTTCAGTCATACCGCTTAAGAAAAAAAAATAATCTAGACTGAGTGATTCACTGAGAGGATGTGTTTTTAGAAGTTTTTTAGGGAGGTGTGGGATGCTACAGTGTTTCTGAACCTAGTCATATGGGTTGCTCAAACACTTTTTTTTTTTCAGCAGTGCTACAAATTATGGTATTAAAAGTATTTCATTACACTTAGCCTATGCCATTGTACTCATAATACAGACAACTTTAAAACTCATTTTACAGAGTAAGACATGGAATAACAGGGACAGGCTAAGCACATTCAGCGAGTTCATCTAATTGTAACCAAATAAATGTTGCACTTGAACAGATTTCTTAAGGATTTTGATTGCCAACACCAATGCATAACCCAAGACTTTTTAAGGCAAGTAACTCTGTTACAAGCTGGCCATTTTAGTCTGCTGAGATGGCAGTCCCCAAAAACTGAGCAGCCCCATGGGGAGCCTTTAAACATAAGGCACTTCTCACAGTCTTACCTTTACAAAAATGTGTGTCGGTATGAATCGTCTGAGCAACTGATTAGTGAAGTTTGGGAATCGCAGCAAGTTAACATGAAGAGATGGTAACTGCTGATATCCAGCCATCAGAGGATAGAAGTTATATAACATTTCCTGCTGTGTGCCAGGAAGGATTCTTAATCGGATCTTAAAAAAGAAAAGAAAAAAGCCACATACATAGATAAGTTCTGTGACCAGAAGCAGTCCTCTGTTTACTTTCTATTTATACACTGTTTACTTTCTGAAGTTGGAAAGAATGCAACTACTGTCCTATTCTAGTTAAACTATTACTTATATACTGAAACACCACGTCACCCATAAACAACATGACAAACGGCTCCTAGTCAGGCTTCCATTTAGCCTTCTTTACATGGAATCTGCATCCATGCAGTCTTCCAGACAGAATTTACCATACTTTAAACATCTAAAAAACAATGAGCTTGTCCTCTCTGCACATCAGTGTAAGTCTAATCAATGTATTCTTCACTACCAGATAAGCCAGCAGGATCAATAGATGTGACAATTTTGTACCTGTTTAAGGCCAGAGAACATGAAGGCATCACTGGGTTCTACTGACACCTCCACATCCTGGACTAAGTCGGTCTTATTTTGCAGATGATATCTGACAGGTAGGGATTCTCGGACTCGACCAAATGATGGCAGATCTTTGGAAAGAAAGCAAGTAATCTCAAATACAAAATACATTTTAAAAGTTCCATACATAAAAAATAAGTCTATGAAAGAGCAGTGAAAAGTTTGAAGAAGAAAAAATATATACAATAACGAGGCATCCAAAGTATTTCTGACAAGATTTTTCAGAAAAAAAGATTAAAGAACAGAACACAACTTCATTACAACTTTTCAGTAACAGTCCTTCAACATCTAGTTACAGAACTCCCAACTGCTAATGCTGTCTAGGAATGCTAACTAGGAAGTCACTTTGGTTGCTGCTGGGTATTTTCAGCTTACCAAAACTTTACCAGATACTGTCAGGAAGCTCTTTCAAAATGTAACAGGAAAGGATGGTGGAAGAATCTCAGTACAAATGAAACCGAACTAAGGAAAGCATAGTAATTCTGTGTGTTCAGTGAGCTCTCCACTCCCCCTTTGCTCTTTGTGCAGGCGAAGTGCTAGAAGAGAAACAGTTCACCTGCCCGCAAGCAGGTCCAATTCTCCAGGCTATTTCTTTCCTGGGATGCAGCCAGAGCGTGGGTGGATGGAACAATGCTTGCCATAGGCATCTAGAGAAACCTACTGGGAAGGTAGCATCAGCAGAGGTAACTCTGGCCTCTGTGCTGCCACATAACAGGTCAATCCATTGACAGCTTTTAAGAGAATGCATTCATGTAACTATCTTCCAGCTCTTCCCTTGAATTGATGAGGGGAGAGAAGGGCAAGGCTTGAGACAGTCTAAGCAACGATACAGTTTCTTTCACTAGCTCCATAATATCCAGCACCCATTTTTTGTCTTTTGCTACAGTAAAGGCAAGCTCTGGATGCTGTAAAGCTTTTGCAGACCTAAAAAATTCTAACTGGGACATATACGTTGCCAAATTAGTATTACCTGCATTAACATGGAGGGGAATGCTCTCTACAATCACATGTGGTAGAGTGATGACTGTACTAACTACAGGTACGCTTTCCACAGGTGAACTTCTGCAGGAAAAAGTCAAACACAGACCATGCTGAAAGTTATACAACAAAGTATCAAGTGAGTACACAAAAAGATCACCACCTATATGTGACTGAACTGAAATTATAGTGGTGGAAAGAAAAAACCCAAATCCTTAGATTGGATTGTTTGAAGTGAGAAAAAAAAAAAGCGCCATAGCATGGGGATAAAATAGCAAAAGGCAAGTAAGAACACTAAACAGCTCTAAAACTAAATAAAAGTGAACTAAAAGAAAGATATACCTCAACATTTGTCTTTGAAAACTGAGTGAATGTATAAACCCACAATCTAGGGTGGGAAAACAGTTTTCCCCATTAAAAAAGTTTGTTTGTTTCTACTATCACAAAACTATTCCTTTGACTTGGCTTCTCAAGTGAAGTATTTCATGACTGGAGAAAACAGGGAGTGGAAGGTGACAAAACAGCTCTGTAATTGATCCAAGATCTTACAAGGAAGAAAGCTTTACAAAATGTTAAAATAACCACATAACATTTTTCTCTTAAGTGAAATATGTATTTATTCAAAAGTCTAAGAAGCTAAGTGGTAATTAGTAAGGTCCAAAGTATAGACAGTGCTTGCTTACAGGAAGATCCAAACCCAAAAAAGCCAAAAAACCACTGCTCCCCCCCCCGCCCCAAACCCAACCAATTCACCATCATCCCTAAAAACAAGCCAACTTATTTGTCTCCCCACTCAGGCCACGAGATACTTGCCTCTTCCAGGAAATGATGTAACATCCAGTTGCCACTCCACTAGCATTAGTAACTGGAGGACATTGAAGGCAAAAGCACTCACTGGCACTCTCACCTGTCTGTAAAACAACTATCAGCAAGATTTTGTTTAAAATCAAAGCATAATCATTACTGCAGAAGCCACTAAGTCTAAAAATCCAATATGACACAAACACATGTGTTCAGCCACAAAGGCCTTTGAAGTGCTTTGCAAACTATACCTACATAATATATAAATTCAATGAAGATTGTGAAGTATCCCAATATATAAAAGGGTGACATATATAAATATACAACATTTTACTTTCTGAACAGCATTATGAGATCTTTCATGTACCCACAGAACAAATCATTGCAAATTTAGAGTTCATGCACAAAAAAAGGCAAAATTATGCCAATTCAGATTCTATACTTCTCCCACAGCAAATTCCAAGACATCAGCATAAGATGCCTCTCAGGTTTTAAAATGAAAATGAACACAGACATTTCTCCTCTCCCACCCAAATAGATGAGAGGTGGGCAAGAGAGGGAACCCAAGAAAAATCTACTGGCTTTGAGTTTTCACTTTTTTCTCCCCCCCCCCCCCCCCCCGCCCCTTGCATGAGCTAGAGAAAAAAGTACCTTTTCACTTAGAAAGTGAATTAAAAAAAAAACAGTACTAAGAAAATAGGTGTTTCAGTCATTCAAAATAACAATTAACCAAGTCTTACGGGAGGGGGGGGCTGAAATCACCCAAAAGGTGGACAGCTGAATAGCTGGTATCTGAGGGGGTTCATATCTTCTGGCAGTTAGCTCTTTATGAGCATCAGCCAGAAGCCATGAAGCAAAAGGTGCCAGAGCTAAAGATGAACTCTCATAGTTTGGAGACTAAAGGACCTGGGAAATAATTGGGTTTTGCCAGGTAACTCTTGAACCTACAGAGGTACTAGAGTCTTGCAAGTCCTTGATTACATGGGTGGACAGCTGCCCCACAATCAGGCAGCAATCCAGACTGCCTCATTTTATTTCAAGTTTTGACAGAATACACACATTTTCACATCTCTGACTCAGCAAATGCAAAGACAATGTTTTGTTGGAAAATTTTGGATCAGCTCTACTGCCAAGTACTCCACTTATTTGACTTTAAAGCTAACATACTGAACTCTTAAAAGGTTGAGATCTGTAAGGTAATTTTGTAACATTAAGTAATTAATAATTAAGTTGTGTTATTATAAAAAAGGATGCTTACTTCTAAGTGTTCTTTATAGCCTACCCTGTCCAGCTTCACATTTTTCGGTTTCATGACTGCAATCATGGACATGGATCACTTTAGGCTTTGGATGCTGTCTCTATCACATGGTAAAGTGTTTGCATTCCAGAAAGCATATGTAGTCCATAAACACTGGAATTATTGAGTATCTTATCTTTTCATATGGATGTCTAAGAAGTTGCATATCAGAAGTACTTTCAGGTGCTTTCCCTTACATCCGTTATATTTAGAATTTTGGTTACCATCTATCATTCAAGTCTATTTACTTGATCCAGTGAAGCAGAACTACATCTTGAAGCATACTGCTAAGTTGTGTTCTGGCAAGGAACTATAGTATTAACCAGCTTTCTTCTATTTAGAGTTTGATAAGCAAATGCTGTTTAAGACACCCCCCTTTCTTACTCCCAACTTACGCAAAAAGTATCCTCCTGATAGCATAATCTAAGAAAACTTACCATTCTCCACATAAGATTCCAGTTGATCTACTGGGGTCATGGAAGGTGACAGCTGTAGTTGGGTGGTTACAATAGTGAGAGGCCAAGGAGAGGCACTCAGGATGTCTGTCATCAGTAAAAATGGTATATCTGCAAATACTCTGTCCAAGTGCTCCAACTGTCAAGACAGACACAAGATGTGGCTATCTCTAACTAAACAGGGTGCAACCATTGGAAGTGGTGCAATTCCAAAATACCAACAACTTTTCAAACACATACCTTTGTGGAGACAAATTTGACAGCAACATCAAAAGGAAATACTGTTTCTATGGTTACAGTTTCATCCTGTATAGGCAAAGAAAGGGGTGGGAAGAGGAGGGGGAAAAAGTTATATTCAGTTTCAGACTTGGCTATTGATGTCAAAGATTACTAATGTAAAGTTACTTTTAATCATCACTTTAACCAAGTCCTCCCCAGGGCAGAATGTATCTTCAAGATATTTAAGAATAAATATAGAAAACTTTTCTTCCAATTATACTTATGAAACTGCTCACCCTAAATTGGGCTACCTTACTGCTGATTTAGCATTTTTTCTGTCTACTAGAAAGGCCTCTAAGAGACTTGGAATTACAGCTTTTACATTGAAAATACTTCTTGCATTTCATGAATGTATCTCCAGCAATCGGTGCATCTTTACATCCTACCCGGTGACACTTGCAGAGGATTTCTTTCCCCTCAACGATAGTGTCGATTAAGTAAGAAACGTAAACCAGAAACATTCTTGCACCGACTGTTCCACAACGAATGTATATTGGTTTTTCCAGCTGCAAAATAAAGGAGACAGTATGAGCCAAACTATACCTAAATTACATTAATTAGGCCTAGAGCTGTCCAAAACTTGTTAATCATCTTGGTCCAAGAGGGCAATAGTAGAATGGGTATTCTTTTGACCATAAAGAATCCCCTACAATGCATGATCTTAATCACACAGTAAATTATTTTAATCAGAGTAGCACAGCTCCAGTGGCTTCGCTACTGATGCTTGCCTCTTACTTAACAGTACAAGAACCGTTACTGTGTAATATATGATATACCCAACTTCTAATCTAGTAGTCACAATTTTGGTTTGGTGCAACATCTGCATATTTGATCCTCTACCACGTTGAGTCACACTTGCTGACTATTATGTACTGTCCATTAGACAGTGTGTTTAATTAGCAGTTGAGATTAGCCTCCTTATTTTATTTATCTCCCAGCTGTATCATCAATCCCAGAATATACCTTATTCCCAAATTTAGTCCAAAAGGGGATCTAGCTAAAGAAATACTAAACTACAAGTAAACAATAGGTAAAATATGCCATAAGTATTTCATTTATCAGTTCAGGTATCTGAAAGTAAACATAGGTCCTTCTATAAGAGTCTTTTATTAGTTGATCCCCATTTTCTTAAGTGTGATATAGAAATAAGGTTTTAAGCCTTCACCTTTCCCCCTGGTTGCAAGTCTCCTACTGGGATATCAGGAAGCAGAGCAGGAAAGGACTCATCACATGCATCTGTTCCATGAAGAGTCACCTGAGTTTTCTGAGTCAGGTTGGCATCTTGCCCTAGGATTAAAAACAGTCTTCATATCCACACAGGCTTACATCACTGAAGCATGAAAGCAATAACTAAAAATAATAAGATATTCATCTCAAACAGCAATGCATGCAAAATTAACATTGTTCATTTGGTTGAGGAGTCTTTCAAAAGTACCAGCAGAGGGTAGATTTGACAACAAAGTTTTCTAAGTTGGAGGATTCACACCCTGCAAGGTTTTTGTTTCATCTATTTAGGCCAGGAAAAAACATAATTCAAAAATCAGAAGTCATATCTAGATGTTCCCTACTATATACAAAACACAACATGATTATGTGATCCAAGTTTTTCTTGGTACTTTTATGAAGTAAAAAGGAATTTCACTGTTCTGTGATTCTTCTGTTTTCAAGAGCATGGCTTAATGATTTTACATATTTTTAAAACTGTTCTTCCAAATCTGTGTTGAAAATACATATGTGTATAGATGTTAAATGACACCATTCTTCAGTCAGAGGTTGACTAGAATAATGGCATTACTGCATTCATGTGGGATAATTTTCAAAGCAAAACAAGCCATGTCTTGCCAAAGGCTTGCAACTGTGGAAAATATATCACTTTTCCTATAAATGAGATGTCAAATTTCAATTCTTCTTTTAATGCAGTTAGCAAGCCCACACTGACCTTACGTATCATGTGTTAAGAGTCAAGATCAAGTGGGGGGGTGGGGGTGTCAAGACCAACTGTTAAACACTGCTTTAGGAACCAAGCCCAAACATCCAATTAAATAAGTTTAAAGAACACTCCATTGACTTTAATGAACCATATAACTGTATAGGGAATGTGGTTCTATTTCAGAGCACACAGCACATATTGCACCCTATATGCTAGTGGCTGAAAAATACTTTTGCCTTTTAGGATGATTTCTACAAATAGGTGTACCAAGTATAACATTTGGACTTTACATATTGAAAACTGTCAGCAATAACTACATACAGCTAACTAGGACTTAGACACACAATACTTGCATTTTTTCCTTTTCATTTGAAGGAATGCTGTCTCAGTTCTCCACTGCTCCCCAAATTTCAAGTGGTTTAAAACCCAAACCCCATTGTCCAAGGCAGGGAAAAAAAAAAAGGTGGATGTGGGAAAAAACCCACAAAGACTATACTTAGCAAACATTTATCTAGCACTGTCTAATGCTTTCATCTCAGCAAGAAAAAGATCTATCTCTTAGGGGAAAAAAAAAAAGTTATGACCAAATTTAATAAAAGGTTAGGAAGGAATACAAAAGCTTCCATGTTTTCTTTCAAAGACTTATCTTTCGAAAATAGCCATGTAAACACCACTGACAAGCAGCGGTTAAGATAACCATAACTGAATGAGTCTGGTTAGCTCTTGTTCTTACCACTAGTATCTCATCATTCCCAACCTTTACTTTGGTTTGGCTTTTAATTACCGCAGGAGAGCCATTTACTACATTTCTCTGCATTACATCGAGAACAAGGAGTCAGTTAGGAGACTGCAGGATTAAAATAAAATAATACCTGGCTTTAAACCTGCTGTAAGCTTAACATCTTTGGCCACTGTGTCCTCATGTGACTGGACTGTCACAATCAAACAATACATTTCATTAGTCAGGGCAGGAGGTTCATGACGGAGCTGAACAGAAATGTTTGGCACTCTAGAAATAATCCTTTAAGAGAAAAGACTCGGTTATTCTATGTTTCTTAAATAACAAGTTTTTAAGACTAGTTTAAACAAGATTAAAACAGTCTATTGTTTAAGAGAATTTTGACAACTGGTAGCCTATCCAAATAGGAGATGCGAGATTCCTGAAAAGCAACATGATGGGAACAACTCTATAAAAACAGTTTGGAACCCCAGTAACAAGCATTAATGGTTCAGATGTTCTGCCAGGAAAGAAAAAAGCACCCCCACTAACAGCAATTGCATTTAATTATTCTGAATACATCTAAATTAGTGTTAGCCTATTTATTAATAATTATTTTCCAAAACAGTTTCTTAGGAATTCTTTCTTTGTGTGACAGCTTTTGTAAGAGAACAATAACACCTCCTAGCCTACACAAAAATCTGGGAAAAGTCTGCCTAGCAAAGTTAGGTGAAGGGAAGAACTAAAGCATACTTGGTACGCTCTAAGATCAGTATAAGCTTTTTCCGTACTTCTAGCTATGTGGAGCCTCAAAAGGCCTAAAGAATTAAGATAGGTACTATCTTATCCCCAGTTAAGCAAAAACATATTAAAAAGCTTAAAGTCCCAATAAGTCTGTCTTCTTTCAGGCAGAGAGATCAGGACTTCGCAGGAGACTCACAATGATACATTATATGTATTTTCAAGTCTTTACTCACATAGTGCTTGCCTGAATAGTCAAACTGTCCCAGTGCACTTCATTATCTGGAAGCTTAGGTCTTCGCCTGAAAGAACGTGCTGCCTGCAGTGCCTCTTGAGATGAGGCAGCATCTCCACCTCCTCCACGCCAGTTCAGAATCACACATCGGCCAGATTCACTTCCCAGGATCAAATCCACAGAGGTGATCTGAGAGATACAAATTTAAACACATACTGATAACTTTGTCTTCAGATCACCTACTGTAAGAATATAGTTTTCTGACATAAGCAGGCACAATAAAGCTGTGTATACCAAAACGCTTCTGGCAGCTTTGCAGACTGCATACACCTCACCACCCCAGGATTTCATTTAATGAAACAGTGGTGGGAAAACCATCTCCGTGCTGTGGAGTGTAGTATTTTGTAGTTTCCTACCCTCCCATAGTGCTATATCACCCCCCCCCCCTTTCTTTTTTTTTTTAAGGTATTGCACATACTAAAAAAACCACCACAAAAACCCCTTGAAGCGGTAGTTAAGTTTTTGTGCTACAGTTTTTTGGTTTGGCATTGTCAATAAAATTTTACTGTCATTTTTGGTACTTAGTTTCAAGAATTCAAATATTTGGAACTGCAGTGACATTAGTAACTGGTGCCAGATTACAGGCAGCTTTGTAGTTTTGAGGTTTTTGTAAGCATCAGTAAGAAAGGTGTAAAACAAATTGACAAACCTCAATCTTCTTTCCTACATCTTCAGTTTTTGCAACAAATTTGAAAGTGAACTTTCTTGTTTTGCCAGGAACTAAGCACATTGTTCCTTGTGATGACTGTTCTAGAATATCACTTTTTTGATAGGCTTCTTCTACCACACAGTATTGGTTGTAATCCTACAATGGAGGAGTGGGGAAAAAGTTGATAAACCCAAACTTAAGACATCTTTAGAGAGTAATAGTAGCATAGCAAAGATTAAGGCTCTGTGTTACGGGGATCAAACTAGATGGGTTCTTGCTACTTTTCACATTACTGAAGTTAGACTTAGCGAGTAACTACAATGCAATTCTTTGACACAAGATATCCATTATATTAACATAGCTTCATGCAAGAACATCAGGAAAAATAAGACATTAAAGCGATCCTTCTGAAACTTTAGAGAGCTTCATAGAAAAGCAAAGATATGATAGATGAACTAATCAAACTGCATTTGGGAGTTTTATCACAGTATCAATATACTTGTCAAAAGTGACAGACAATGCAAAAAGAAAAAACACCTTTCCAACTTAAGTATTAACATAATTTTTGGAAAAGAACTTTTGAATTTTTTGTGTGTTTAAAAACACTAGTAGATATTATTCCATTCTTAAGATAAGATTCTACCACTAGGTTAGAGATAGATAGAACATAGTTACCTGATTATTGAAACTGATGCAGAGCTTAGAAAACCTGATAGGATGAGGACAATCAGCTCTCAAGTATACATCAAACTGCACAGGAACATCAACATGAAAACTAGGAGCAAGAAATTTTGCTTTGCACTGTACTGAAATAAAAAAAAAAAAAAAAAAGGAAAAAGAAAAGAAACAAGAAGTAGTAGGTGTTAAACACATCAAACTACAACATTAAATTCCAGAAGTACACTCTTGAAATAATTGCTGTAAGGATTGTTCTGTGTATACTCTTAAAACTTTGATTTGTATGTAAGTGGGACAAGTTTGGCTACTAACACTGTCACAGAAAGCCACTTTTCAGCACTTGGCCAAAACCTTTGCAGAGGAGAGGCAGATGTTCAGCAGAAAAAAACCATAAACCTGTGTACTTAGATACACTTCTTTCGTAGGTAATGCTCACTCATGCCCCCTTTTTATGGGGAGTATTACTTTGCACACATTCTGCCCTTTCCTCAGAATCCTACTTCTAAGCACACCAGAGTGGCAGAAATCTTTCAAAAAGCAAGGAATTATTCTTTAGTAATCCATACCAGGGATAAGAGGTCACTGGCTTCCTCATGATTTCTTATCTTACTGATTTAGATGAAGAACAGAGCAGTGCTGAAACAAGAGTTTCAGTGTTGCTGCCTTTAACACACACTTTATATTTTCTCCTAATTAGTTATTTTCAAGATATAAATACACCAAATTTTATAATCTGGTGTACATTTGCTTTCTTACTTACCAAACGGTATAAAATCTTGGACTTCTATTGTAAAAACATTACTGCCTGCCAAGGAAACACGGTCAGCCCACAGTTTTTGTGATGCTTTCACAGCAGCAGTGTCACACTCAGGTTCAGGATCAGGGCTTTCATTCTGTATCCAGAAAGAAGATTACAAATAAGAATAAAAGGAGGTTACCAAACATTGACCACTCTCAAGATTATTTAAAAGGGTAACAGGAATTTTACCACTTACCATTAGAACTTTTATCAGATTTTTTTCTATTCGAGATTTCTGATCTTCTTTAAGAGTAGATGCTAGCAAACAGAACAAAAACAGAGATTACAAGACAGAACTTACTGGTTTTTTTAACTTAAGAATAAATCTTTCCTTTAGATTGCACCTTTCAAAAAACACATTGCAGGGGGGAGGGGGGGGCAAAATCTAGCATCCATCTACCAGTAATGGATTCATTCAGTTTTTAGAACTTCCCTCATTTTAAGTGGTCCCAGTGGAAGTAAGAGAAAACAAGTAAAATATTATTTGGTTAGACAAGCATTTCATAAGTTATTGGAGGAAAACCCCAAGAGAATAATGCCTAAACCTTCTTGTTATTTATGTTTAAAAACAGAAGGAACAGTAGAAAAGTCTGAAGCATGCAAAGAGGCAAGCTCGGATAATATTAGAAACAACAACTAGACAGGAAGAAAAAAGTACTACTTAAAATAAGCACTCTTCTCTTGAAAATGAGGAAAGGTGGGTTTGTCTTGTTGGCTATTCTTTAATACAAAGCAGAGTAGCCTGGCTAGCTAACAGAAGATGCAAACCCATTTTTACCACACCTACCCTAATAGTGGTATTAGTTAGCAATTTAGGGCACAAAAGGATTATTTCTGCAACATCAGGTAACAGACATTATACAAAGCAGAATGCTTGCATTATTACTGTGCAGCCACCCTATGTCACATTTTTTCCCTAAAACATGCCACATGCATATTTCATCTGCAGAGTTCTAGTAAAAAGCCTGAGAGAAGCACATTTGGGATTTTAAAGTCCAGAAAAATGGTGCTAGCTATACTACAGTTAGTTCCCCATCCCAAAGCTCAGGAAGTTTCTGTTACATTATTTGAACAGTCTCAAATAAAGCTCTGTGCCTCAGATATCCTGACACAGTCTATTTGAATGCAGTGAATTTTATAATAGAAGAGCAAGAAAATTCAAATTCCAGCATATGAGAGAAAGTAGTAAAAATTCAGCACAGGTATACAGTTCTTTTGTAGTTAAATCATTTGAAGTACTGTAAGCACTGTGTCTGACAATGAAGCATCAGACTTCCAAATACATGTACTTTAATTTTTCTATATAGGCTGAGTATATTTCTTAAGAATACCTCTACCCAGTAGCTCTAAAGAGTACGTTATATAATCTTTCAGCTGGGCCATCAGATAGGAACATTTGAGAGCTGTCGTCAATATGGAAGTGAGAAGAGTACACCATCCTTCGCTGCGATATTCACACATAACATAATCCAAAAGCCTGCAACACAGCAAAAATGAGAGAAAAACAAGTTAGACACACCAATATTTTTTTAGAAGCTCACATTTATTTGGTATCATTAATACAAAAGTAATCTTCACTAATATAAATGCTAGATTAAAGTCAAGTCTACTGTTTACACATGGCAATGATTTATTGAAAACAGCATGAAATTATTGTAAAGAAACACATTTATTCCATGAATTTTCTATTTCAGGCTAGAACAATCTTCACAAAAGAACAACAGGAACACTCATCTGTCTTCACATAAAGAACTAGCAAAAGAGCAACTGGACAGAAGAGTCTTAATCCAGCACTGCATTGAAAATACGCTTTACTATTGAGTATGCGGTAAGTTTTAAGAAAACCAAACCAAAACCCACACTATAAAGTCCCCTTCCAAACTGAAGAATTTTAATGTTCCGTAAGCTGAGATGTTTCTTTTCCCTCCTACCTCCTATCCTCTGCTTCCTTCAAGGGTTTCAAAGATCTACAAACAACACATGCACCAATCTTTATCAGGCAAAACTGCACACCTTAATATGATTTTAATACTCAGCAATGTTTGCTATTACTAACAAAGCAGAGAAGTGAAATTTTTTAACTCTGTTCAACTGTTCAAGACAAGAGTTTGTCTACTTCAGATAAATCTACCTAAACATAAATAGGAAATGCTTGTTTGTATAGAAATTAGGCTTGATGCAAATTGATCTGCTTATCCTAGCCTACCTTCTCCTCCATGTAGCTTCCAGCCAGCTAGTCACAACAGTGAACACATCTCTCCTACCTCAAACATACTCCCTTTACAACATGTGATCTTTGAAACCTAGTTAACGAAAACATTGTGAGACTCCTACTTAACATGACCTGTTTCCCCTTAAAAATACAAAGTTAAGAAACTAAACATAAGACACATCCTTCAGAAAAGACAGTAGCTGTACCTCAGCACTAAGCTACATCAATAAAAAGAATTCCTTTTGCTAATTCTCTGGTATATAAACAAAAATTAAATTCAGCTACATTTCAATATTTTTTTAATTTTGTAACTACAAAGTCTGTAATTAAATGTAACTACATTCTCATTGCAGTAGCAGACAAGTTTCAGAAATCATTTCTGGGAGAGAGACAGCACTCAGTAGCTAGAAATAAATAATAATTGTCCAATAAGGCAAATCTCCACAACAGCTTACAGCAGGAAGTTTTTCTACTCTGACTCATCACATCTGTTTTGCCTTCTTTAATATAAGTGGAGTTCATAGACTCCAAAGCCGTGCTTCAATCAAATCCAGGTACAAGGAGCATCTTAGATGAGCTTCCAACATTATTCCATAGCGATAAGACTTAGGTCTTAGTGAGAAGAATAGTTGTGTGAAAGAAGCAATGATGGATGGTACTCACTTCAAAGCTTTGGCATAATCTTTAGCGTAGTAATATTCTTCTCCCATTTGAACCACTGATTAAAAAAAAAGTTCCAGATCAATACCAAAAGTCTTTGCAAAATTAATTTTAAAAAAATGCATCTGATTATCTATACTCACTCAAATGACTTTTCATTCTTGGACATTTGTATTTCTTGAACTGCGCGACAGCATTACTCAACAAAGTGATTATTAGCTCCTAACAGATAAAACCATTACTGATATCATTATATATGCAAACATTAGGATAATATTAGAAAACAGACTTTTTTTTTTGTAGAATAAAACTTACCGAGTGAAGGACATTTTTCTCTTTCAACTGTAGGGATAAAATCCCCATCTTCTCCTTTTCAGGATCAGAAAGATCAAAGCCTGCATAAGACAATGAAAAATCCATGAAATTGGAATTTTGTCCAGACCCAAAGGGAACTATTTATGTGGTGAGCTACATGCAATGCAAGCTCAAACTCTTAAACATTCTTTTGCCTAGGAGACAGATGCATTGCTTTAAGAACTCATCCATCCTCTGTGTTCTAGAAGGGAAACTCTAGAACAAATATATTAACTTCTTTTTTTTTTTTTTTAAAAAAAAAAAAAAGGGGGCATCTGAAGCTACCCAAAAATAGCAAACTACAGTAAGAAGACCTAGTCTTTAGACTGCATCTATTAACATTTAAAGCGCATATGTTAAGATAAATTTGTAGCCCTTTTCCTATTTGATCTCAAGTAAAGATTCAAGCTTATGTTTCTCTAGCAGTAGAGAACGCCAACATATGAAGAACTGTATAGGGCTTTAGAAGACTAAAACTCTTGCAGGAACCAAAAAACCTGAATATATTAACAGGTGAAGTTTCTCTTCATCTTAAACTGTTTAACCTTGGCAGTAGACTCTAACTAATTTTAAAACAGTAGCACTTGAAGATAAAAGAGGTTAGACTGTACTGTGTTTACAGTAAATGAAAAAAATCTTTTAAAGAGAGCAGGAATAAAGTGGCAAAGCCTAAAGTATATGCAGAGAATAAAGAATATTAGAGAGGAGAGGGAGAAAGGGAAGTAAAACCACAGCCAACAATTAATATCTCAGAACTGCACATGTATTCATATATAGCTGAAAGCTGTACAGAAAGTCAGAATTTCTGAGAAAACATCCTCCTTAATAGGAGAACTCACAAATTCCTTTCTTAGACTAAAATCTAGCCATTGCATCCTCTCAATCCATTTTGAAATCCAAAAAGCTTTTTCAGGGGGGAAAAAAAAAAAAAAAAAAAAGTCATGAGTTCCCATTTACAGTTGACAAGATACAGTATGGATGGCAGGATGGAGTTATAACAATCACATTCAGGGACATCATTACTTTTGCTGTATCCAGTTCTCCAACTTCTCTTCCCAGGAGTGCATTTCACTGCAGTTAAGCATTCTGCTGCACACTGATTACAAGTAGCTTAGGCAGCAATAGAAACAAAGCAGCAGAGCTTCAGTATGGCCTATGCAACTTTGCTGAAGACTGGATCCTGCGTAAACCTGAGGTTTCTTTTTCTATTTGTTATAGCGATCAAACACACTTCCTGTATTTCCAACTGACATCTGTTCACATCATTCCACCAACTAACAAGAGAGTGAGGTCCCAGCCCTGCATCTGTCTCAGTGGAAAAGGGATTACATGCTGATGCCCACTAAGTCAGCTGGCAGATCAGCAGCTAAAGTTCGTCTGAACTCTACAAGATACAAGACACAGAAACGTACTTAATATTCCCTGTCGCACGGGTCTTTGCCCATAGAAGTCAAGCACTCCAGTTTGTGTTTCCAGGGGATCCGGGTTGGGATATATCATAGAGGACTGTAAATCAGCAAATTAGTAATAAAAAAAGGGTTCATGTTTCATTTTAAAGCATTAAAAGTGATTTGATGCTCCAATACATATGCACATAAAAGAAGAAATTTGCTTTAAAGCATGTAACCTTCTGGCCACCTGTATAAAAATAGTACTTCAGGAACCCAAACATTTAAGTACTTCTGATTCAGTCTGACATCCTACTTCATTCACCTTCATTTTGTCTCAATACTGTTAAAGAATAACTGGGTAATCCTTTTTAAAACTAGTTTCTAACAAGATAATCCAAGAACAACAAATAAATAGCACCAACAGAACAAAGTTATTTTTAAATAATCAGGACATGTCAGTTGGAGAGTAGCTACACATAATTAGCATGTATGTTTAATGAATTGCAGAGATCAATTTTCCATGCAACCCTTTCTGCCAGGCAAGTGTCAAAAAAACCCAAAGCAACAATAACCATCCCCCCCCCCCCCCCCCCCCCCCCCACTCTAATACTAATGCTCTTGTTTCTCTGTAAGTGACCAGATACATGCATGTATAGAGAAATATACTGGGAAAACAAAACAGTAAGTTTTCAAGTATCCAGAGATGTAGAAAGTATTTTAAAAACATGTGAGAATTATTTGTAATAAAATAAACACTGACACACCTGTTCTGGAGTACTTTTCCTATACATAACAATACTTGTATGTTAGTAAGCATGAGAAAAGCACATATCCTTTCCTTGGATTTCATTTACACATATTACAGATATTCCGCTACCATTTTAGACTAAAACATTGGCTAATTTACTACCTGGTTACTTGCAAAGCACTTTCTCCCCTCCCAACTTACATCATGGTTACAAAGCATACTTGCTAGTTGTTTCCGTTCCTGTGCGTAGTATGCTGCCTGCTGGTAATAGAAACCTGGATTCTGAGTTTGAATTGCTGTCAGTCCAGCTTAATTGCTTCATCAAACAAGTCACCAAAAAGCCTGAAACCTATTAAAAAAAAATTCATAACCAAGATTACATACAGAACAGCAATTTGAACTGAAAGATACACCTCAATTAAAAGTTCTGGTTAGTCTTAAGACAGTTGATACTTCTCTGAACTTTTGCATCTAAGT